>NC_047087.1:295022881-295342881 GCF_902459505.1 Geotrypetes seraphini
GAAGTTTATATCGTATCCTAAAATAAACCAGCCAGAAGATTATGTCTAGGGATTTTTGTAGCTGTTAAAAGTGCAGAAACAAAGCTTTTTGGTTCAATCAGCTCTGTCCTAAGTGTATTGGCATTAAAAGTATCAACCTTCAAGGTCTCTGAAGCTGCACTAGATTTAAGGGATTGCTTACGCTCTCAATTTTATCTTGTTCTGTCTTTCATTGCATCTCAAGCCATTTTTGCACACTATGGGTGAGTTCCAATGAAAGACAAAGCAAAATAAAATTGAAAAGGCAAGCCTTGACTATACCCCTGAGGAGGCCATCATAACGGAGACAATTCTCATCGGGATTCAAAGCTATGTGCCCAGATATTCGATTTGTTAAGCTCTGTATTTAGTTACATGGACTTACTCAGTATTATACCAGTGACTTGAATGATTCTGTTATTGATTTTAAAGATCATGACATTATTTTGATAGAAGTTTTTGTAAGTGAGACTTCTGATTGACACTTGACCCTGTTTTGAAAAGACTTGTTTCAGGTCTTTCTTTGAGGTCGCTGAAGTCTCCTTATTTTTCTCTATATTTTTTGCTTCTGTATTTCATAATGGAATTTTTATTTTGTGGTTTTTAAATTCTTTTGTCACTATCATGACAAGAGGTGGTTGTTAGGGTACATTCATTACATTCGTAAAACAGGCACATCACAGCCTTAGCACCATATTATAAAATTAATCTCTGGAGAAGAAGGTGAATTATTAGAACCGCTGGCTGGAAACACGAAAGCTTAAGCTGAAATCCCATGGTAGCTCCTTGTAGCGTTGCACTTAACCCTCTAAGCCTCAGGAGAAGGCAATAGCAAATCACTCCTATATCATGCCAAGAAAACCATGAAAGAGTTGGGGGGGGGGGGGGAGGGATCACTCATTGTTGTTACCAGGAATCAATTCTGACTTGAGGGCACATCTGAATCTGGACTACATAATATTGGTAATTTTACAACAGATCACCTATGTATGAAGGCCACATAGATGGCTATTTTTAGATACATAAGCACCTATAGCAGGTCTAAGGGATAACCCAGAGGTAGCACGCAAACAATATAGTGGGGTCTGTGGCCAAAATACATTCCACTTCTCCCAAAACTTTTCCGTCAAGGCTCAAAGACAAATAAGGATCCTCTGTTATTGAATTGAAAGAGTTAGCATTAATAATTAAGTACAGTAAATACAAAAGGAGAAATGAGATGAGAAGACCGTTTTGCATTTGCAATAAAACTCCCTTTTAATGTGCAAGTGTTTACAAAAGAAGGAATAAGAAAGCAATATTCTATAAAACAAAGGGCTAGATGCACTAAAGTAAGTCGGTAATACCGACTGGATCGCGGTTGGCTGATTCTCTGACCGATTCTGGCCGAGCAATCGATGCACTACCAAGTTTGCATGCAAACCCGACAAATCAATCACTCAGTGAGCGATTGACACATGTGCAGAGCCGTAACAGCAGTGACAGGGGAAGCAGCTGTTAGAGCTTCTTTTTTTTAATGGCACAGATGTACTGTGTTACACATGCACAATCTTCCCCATTAAAAAAAAGAAAAAAGCCCCCTGATGATGGCCCTTCCCCCACAAACCGACACCACAGCGAAAATGGCAGGAGAGATGCCTACTCCCTCCTGCTTGGCCAAATACCCCTGCGCCATGCCCTCACCTGGTCCTGGACCCCTGTGCCACTGAGCCCCCAACCATTCCCAACATATGCAAAATATCTGTGCCATTGGGAAAAAAACCACGCAGACCTGTCAGTAACACAGTTACCGTGTAGATAAATTGGTTTTTACAATCACTAAAACCCCATTTGAAATAATCAAGCGATGTTAGTGCATCAGTCGCTTGGCTATTTTGCATGGGGCTTTAGCTAATTTGCATGGCCGTATCGGAAAATGGGCGATTGAGGGGGAAAACACGCAGTGGGCCGTTTTGTGCATTGGGTCGGTAACAGCGATCATCGCTAAAGCTGTGAAAACAGATTTAGCGACAATCGCTGACTTTAGTTCTCTACTTCAAACTCAAGCAACTTTCACACTTCTTCATAGCCTGGATAGTTGTAAAAATCCTTATTCCCTTTTATGGTGTCTCTGTCTTCTTTTATGTTGGTCAGAAACCTCAGTCTCCTTTAACAGTTAGTATAGCCCTTTGAGAAGTAACCCTTTAATTAGTGGTTAAACTCAGTTTTTCCCCTTTTTGTTCCTGCATGCTTATAAAGATTTTAAAGTGTTCGAGGCATGTGCAGATGAGGGTGGTGCTTGCAGAGATGGGACAGGGACAGAACTCTCTGAGATGGGATGGGGATGAAAGTAGGCCTCGCGGGTATGGAAACAAATTTGTCCCCTTGTCATTCTCTACAAGTTCTATCTTTTTGGAGGCTTAGGCTTACCCGATGACCACACCCTCTTCCTATAGGGCAATCTCTATCCTATACATATCCAGACCTTAGGTCTTATGGGGGGGAGCTGTTTGCCACACTCTGCCACTCTTTGTTCCACCCCCAGATTGCTGTTTGACCTGACCATCTCGCTGCTCTTTGCCCCTGTCACTATCGCATACCTAAATTGGTGTGGGTCCCCAAACCCCTTGTCGGGAGACCACTGTGTACCCTGTTGATTGAGTTCCATCTTTGGGCTTTTTTACAAAGATTGTTTTAAAGTTTGTATTCCCAGCACTGGAGTGACACCTAGTGGACCAATAAACACACCCCTGAGGCAGGCCTCCACCTGGAGGATGAAACACGGACCGTGTAGGGTCATCAGCTGGATCCTGTCAGTATAAGGCAGTGTATTGCAAACTGTATGCCCTGGCACACTAGTGTGCCTCCTGATATTTTAAGTGTGCCGTGGCATACAGGGCAGGAAGAGAGGCTCTGGCGTCAGCTAACTTGCAACTTCCTGGCTTCTGTGGGAGTGAGGAGGACTCCTGTTGCCCCTCCACAGCAGAAGAAGCTGCAGCATCTGCCTGACAAAGTAAAACACCTTATACATTGCCAAAACTGAAGATACTCGTGGCTGTTTGAGGAGGAGCAGAGGGCAGGGCCGATTCCACACGCAGCAGGAGAGCAGCCTGGCTGCTGCATTCATAATGGCAGTGGTTCCCACAAAAAGAGGAGCCACCAACCCCATGGATTTTAGCTCTGTACTATCCAGGCCCCTGACTTCTGCTACCTCTCGAGAAGTACTGGGCTTCAATCCGGAGTCAGACGCTGCTACTTGCGAAGAGACTCTGGGCATCAATCGTCCGGTGCACACCCCACAGGAGAGAAGAAAACAACCCCACAATAGGAAGGGAAACCCTGTGACAGCAAAAATATTACAAGTATTGCAAGGAGGTAATTGCCGGAACTCTTGCTTTCCTCTTCTTCTCACCCCACCCTTGGACCAGCTGCAGCAGCTCAGTGTGATTTTAACTTAGCCACATAGCTGCCGCTGGCCTAGTTTAGCCGCGGTTTCATCAGTCAGCCGCGGGGGTCTTTGCTAGATCGGCCCACTTCAATGATGCGAGGCGATCTGGCCTAGCAAAAGCCCCGAGGCCGTTTACTGAAACCGCGGCTAAACTAATGCTAGCAGCAGCTGTGTGGCTAAGTTAAAATCATACTGAGCTGCCGCTAGGCTAGAGAGAGGAGGTATTGCTGGATAGGGGAGGAGGGGTACTGCTGGACATGGAGAGTGAGGAAGGGAGAAGGGGTACTGCGGGACAGGGGGAGGAGGGAAGGAGTACTGATGGACAGGGGGGAGGTAAAAGGAAGGGAGAAGAGATGCTGGCAGAAAGGGCAGGGAAAGGAAAGGTGCTACACACTGGAGGGGAGGGTAAGATGTTGCATGGGGAAGAGCATGTTGGGTTGGGGGGTGGGAAGGAGGGATGCCACTGGAGGGGAAGAGGCAAGGCCAGAGGGAGAAAGCGTGCAGGAGGCAGAAAGTGTTGGACTCATGGAGAGGACAAGATGGATGGGGAGGGCAGAAAGGGGGGAAGGAAAGATGTTACACTCTGGGGAAAGGGGAGAGAGCAGAGAGTGAAAAGTTGGACTCATGGAGGGGGAGAGAGAAATGTTGGTTGGGGGAGGGAAGGAGTACCAGAGGAGAAGCATGCAGGAGGATGAGAGAGATAAAATTGTTGGACTGGTGGAAAGGAAGGAGAAATGTTGGACTGAAAGGAGGCCAGAAAAGAGGAAGGAAGATGGGCTGCAGGGGGCAGAAAGGATGAAGGGAAAGAGAAATGTTACACTGGCAGGGGGGGGAGGGGGTGGAGGAGAAATGACTAAAGGAAGTGAGAGATATCAGACCAGGGAATGGAAGGGAAGGAGGGGGAGTCTGGTAGCACTATGTAAATAATAATAGTAGTACCAGTAGAGAGAGATGCCAGATAATGGGAAGGAGAGGAGAGAAATGCCAGACTGGAAAGGGGGGAAAGGAAGGAGAGAGATGTCAGACAGGGAAGGGGAGAAAGAAGGAGAGAGATGTCAGACCATTGAGGGGGGAGAGAGAGATAGTAGATTTTGAGAAGAAAGCAGAAAAATTGAATGTTAATGCCAAAGATGGATGCAAGGCAGAAAGTGAAGACGGAGAGAAAAACAGTCAATGGCTAAGAAGCACCTTGAAACATAGTTAAAAGCACAGAAAAATAAAGTCGCCAGACAACAAAGGTAGGGAAAATGATTTTCTTTTCAATATAGGGATTGAAATGTGTCAGTTTTGAGAATTTATATCTGCTGTGTGTATATGAAAAATGAATGGAAAAAATTGCAATACAATTAGTAAAGGAGGTGGGATCTGGAGCAGAGCTTGGATGGGTCTAGGGTGGAGCTTGGGAGGTCTGTGGTTGGGGGTACTCCCTGGACAATCTGCCTGCTTTTAAATATCAGCAGCAGTGGGAGATCAATTGCTTTTACACCTAAGCAGCAACGGGACCAACCCACCAAAAACCCACAGTCCCGGTCCTGCAAAAATATGAGCTCCACCCTCCCTGCAGTTCGCTAGGAAAATCAATTGCTTTTACACCTAAGCAGCAGCAGGACCAGCCACCACTACCAAGAGCCCTTTGCCCCGATCCAGCCAGGCATGTGAGCTCCTCCCTCTGCAGTCCATTGGAGAAATCAATCTACCTGCTTTTAAATATCAGCAACAGTGGGAAATCAACTGCTTTTACACCTCAGCAGCAGCGGAACTATCCGCAACTACCAAGAGCACACAGACCCGATCCAGCCAAGAGTGTGAGCTCCACCTCCCCCTGCAGTCCACTAGGAAGATCAACTGTTTTTTACACCTAAGCAGCAACAGGACCAGCCACCACTACCGAGAGCCCTTTGCCCTGATCCAGCCAAACAAGTAAGCTCTTCCCCCAGCATTCCGTTGGAAAAATCAACATGCTTGCTTTTAAATATTATCAGAAGTAGGAGATCAACTGCTTTTACACCTAAGCAGCCTATAATAGGAGCCCTTGCCCCGATCCAACCAGGCATGTGAGCTCCTCCCCCTATATCCCGTTTAAGAGATCAATCTACCTGCTTTAAATATCAGCAGCAGTAGAAAAACAACTGCTTTTACATACAAGCAGCAGCGAGACCTACCGCAACCACCAAGAGCCCACAGACCCGATCCTGCCAGGAGTGTGAACTCCTCCCCCTGCAGTCCATTGGAGAGATCAATCTGCCTGCTTTTAAATATCAGCAGCAGTGGAGATCAACTGCTTTTACACCTAAGCAGCAACGAGACCAGCCACAACCACCGAGAGCACACAGACCCGATCCTACCAAGAGTGTGAACTCTTCCCCCCATGCAATCCGCTAAGAAGATCGACTGTCGGCTCCGGGCGGCTTTCCCGCAGAGGAGAGAATCCTGCATTCACCGTGGGCCTCATCTGGGGCAGCCTCCTTGGAGCGGCTGGGGCACGGGTAGTGTGTCTGGGAGGGAATGCATGGATGGGAGAACATCGCAGGGGAGGAGACATAGGCATCCTGGGACTGTCTGCCAAGTCTCTTCCCTGAAGAAGCCCTTTCTGGAAACGTCAATCGCTCCTCCTAAACTTACTTGCTCCACTTCATCACTGACGCTGAAACCGTGGATTGAAGACAAAGTTTTATTTTATTTTTCTTTCCAGCTTATGATTTATCTTTAATCTTATCTATTGTTTTGCCTTTTGTCTTTGTTTTGTTCTATTTCTATCATTTAAATTTCTCCAGAATTCTACTGTTCAACGGCTCCCCCTTCTGCTTCTATTCCTTTCTCTCCTCTCTTCTACCTTCCAAAGTATTTAGATCAATGCTGTCTTGTTAAAATGTTTATTTTATTTTTATTTTTCCTCTAACTCTACTTTTCACTTCTCTATTACCCTCCAGGTACTTTAGTTAGATTGTGAGCCTTCGGGACAGTAAGGGAATTTTTCAAGTACCTTTCTTATTTCTAATCTTAATGTATATTTTCTGTAAACCGCTTAGAACCTAACGGATGTAGCGGTATATAAGAAATAAATTACATTACATTACATTACATTACTCAGTTGATATTTGTTAGACTTCCCTGCTGGCACGCACTACTGGCATTTCAGGGCCTGTCTGGAAGCCCTCTGGTGGTTGTCAACGTGATGATGTCACACATGCGCATAATGTCATCACAGCGACATCCGCGCACCTTTAGTGTGCCCCGGCTCGAGAAAGTTTAAGAGACACTGGTATAAGGACATCACGTTCATAGAACTTTTATACATGTGTTTCTGTATTTATTTTGAATTTATAGAAATAAAAGATTTGTTTGTCTCAAGGTTGACGTCTTCTAATCCACTCCCCACTTGTTCCCTCTTTGTGGATTTTACGTGGGGTTTTGGTTCCCTTTATTTTGTTCTATATTTGCTCCCCAAACCCCACCAGAAGAAGCACTCCTCCACCCACAATATGCACTTTCCCTGGGGAGTAGCCACCACTACCACACTGGGCCTCCTCTCTCCCCCCCCCCCTTCCCTCCCTGAGCATGCTTGGTTTATGCAAGAGAAGCCTGACACACACACACAAATGCCCGTGCTCAGTTTTTAGAAACCGAGCATGTGCAGAGCAGAGGGGGGGGGGGGGGGTGGCAATGGCCCAGGGAAAGTGCAAAGGGTGGAGGAGCATTTCAACTGGTGGGGCTTGGGAAACCCATCAGCCAAACCAGCAGACGGAGGGATCTGAATCTAAATTGGGGAGTGGCCAAAAAAAAAGCAGATCGATAGAAGGTATCAATTTCCAAGAAGCAGTAGAGCACAGAAAATTGTCCATCACAAGAGCATTTATTCGTCACATAAATAAAACACATTAAAAGCCCAACACCCTCTTATGGGTTGCGTCAGGGGCTCATTAATAACTGTTAATAAATACAAATTATGGTAGTAAAAATATATAAACAACCACATAATTAAGGGCAGTGAAAATAACACATAATTAAAAATCAATCTAAAAAGAACCAATTATTAACATTAATAATCTTAAATAATAAAATGTTTGCGTGCATGCGCACTTGCCTCGTGTGTTCCCTGATCCCTTTTCTGTCGGGATGTGGCAAGACAAGTGCGCATGCGTGCCCTTCCCTGCTCTCCACCTCACAATAAGGCCCTACTGGCCAAAGCCGCGGCAAGGCAGTGCGGAGCGGCGGCTGCCGGGAGAAGGCCACGGCGGCTTGAAGCGAAATGCGGTGCAGAGCGGCAGCTGCCGGCCGCTAGCAACCCCTGCCCTCTCCGTCGCGGCCCAAGAAAGACGTGGCATTGCGAGGCCTGGACATCACCGCCGTGCGATGCGACGCCTGCGCTGCACAAAAAATAAAACACTGCGTTTCGCCTGGGCAGACATGTTGGTGGTGGCGGCTGTGGAAGAGGGAATGGGAGCAGACACCAACTCCCCACGACCCGGCAGAGGCCCCACACACTCCCCCAACTCTGCTGACCTTTGCCCCTGCCTGTCCCACAGGGCACCCCTAGCAATCCTGGCCCACAATAGTCGGCCCAGACCCAAGGAAGAGGAGACACTGGAACACCAACAATGCAACAGGTACTCTGGATGGGGTGAAAAAGGTGGAAATAGGAAAGGGAAAAGGGGAAATGGGAATATTGGTAGGTAAAAAGAAGGGAGAAGGGCTACTGATGGACAGGGGGAGCAGGGAAGGGGCACTGTTGGACGGAGGTAAAAGGAAGGGAGAAGGGCTACTGCTGGACAGGGGGGAGAGACAGAAAGAAAGGGGGGCAGGGAGAAAGAAAGAAAGACACACATACAGAAAGAGAGAAATAAATGCCTAAGTCTACACATCTATTCTAGCACCCGTTAATGTAACAGGCTAAAAAACTAGTGATTAATAATTGGTTCTTTTTAGATTTATGTGGAATTATTTATTGGAGTGGAGTGGAACAGTAAGACATGAATCGATTGTTTACTCTATCCCAAAATATTAGGACTAGAGAGCATGCAATGAAGCTACTAAGTAGTAGATTTAAAATACACTGGAGAAAATATTTATTCACTCAACGTGTAGTTAAACTCTGGAATTCATTGCCAGAGAATATGGTGAAAACAGCTTAGCAGGGTTTAAAAAGGTTTAGATAATTTCCTGAAAAAAAAGTTCATAAGCCACAATTAAGATGGACTTTGAAAATGTTTTGCTTATTTCTAGGATAAGAAGCATAAACTCTATATTACTCTTTTGGGATCTTGTGATGTACTTGTGACCTGGATTGGCCACTCTTGGAAACAGGATACTGGGCTTGATGGACCTTCGGTCTGTCCCAGTATGGCAACTCGTGTGTTCTTATGTTTTTGTGTATTTTAATGTGGGAAAATGGGATTGGAAAATATGTTATTAGCTCTTGTGGAGCCGTAAGGTGGAAAAGCCATAGTTCTAATACAGAGCTTTTTTTGAACATTGGAGCTACAGAAATAGCAGGTGATAGCCCCCAGTGTGATCTTAAAATATATTTCTTTTTGCCATACTTGGCTGAACAATATGCCTAAACCTTCTATGGTCAGCCACTGGATATGCTGAGTCTGAGCTTTCACAGAAGGCAATCTGAGCTGTTTTGTTGCTCTCTGCCTTTGAAACCGAGTACTGTAGCTTTAGCTCCTTAGTCCTCCTGATTTTGTGAGGAGTCTTCGTTCTAGTACATGTCTTCTCATTTCCATCTAGCAGCTACATCTGATAGAGAAAGTGGACAGGGACAGATTTTTCAGATTGTGGGGAACCACTAACACAAGAGGTCACTCGGAGAAATTGAGAGGGGACAGGTTTAGAACAAATGCTAGGAGGTTCTTTTTTACCCAGAGGGTGGTGGACACATGGAACGCGCTTCCGGAGGTTGTGATAGCCCAGAGCACATTGCAGGGTTTCAAGGAAGGTTTAGATAAGTTCCTAAAAGACAAGAGGATTGAGGGTTACAGATAAAAGAAGAGGTAAGTTACAGAAATGGACAGGAACCACATTACAGGTCATGGACCTGACGGGCCACCGCGGGAGCGGACCGCTGGGCGCGATGGACCAATGGTCTGACCCAGTGGTGGCAACTTCTTATGTTCTTATGTGAAATCCAGTGATTTTAGGAATCAAGCTTTTTCCTATGCATGCCCTAGTCTTTGGAATTTGAAGGTACTTGGGATTATGGGGGACAATTTTGTAACTGGGTGCCATTATTTAGGTGCCCACTTTATGTGGATTGTGAGCCTATTCTACAATGACATACGTGTAATTGCTGTTATAGAATATTAGTGTAAGCCTGTCCCCATCCCCGTTGGATCTATCTCCATCCCAGTCCTGTCCCCATGAGTTCTGTCCTTGCCCCTGCCTCAAGGCTTGTGCAGATAAGGACAGAAACTTGCAGGGATGGGACGAGAATGGAGATAAATCCCATGAGGGCAAATCTTTCCCCTTGTCATTGTCTAGTCAGCGCTAACATTTCTACCAGGTCTATGACTGGCGCAAATACTGTATTTTAGTGCCTAAATGCAACATTTATGTATGTAATTTATAGTATTCTATAACATAGTGACTTAGTAGATGGCGGCAGATAAAGATCCATATGGTCCATCCAGTCTGCCCAAAACAAGATAAATTCATAAAGTTGGATGTGATATTACATAAGTATACTTGATTTGTCCTTGCTGTTTTCAAGGCCCCACTGCTGGTGTTGCCTTCAAAGCTAGCACCAGCCCGTCCTGATCTGCCTTGCCATATACAGGACACAGATCGTAGAGGTTTGCCCAGCATTGGCTTATCTGTTCAACCACAGTCGGGGCATAGACCCTAGAAGCTTGCCCAGCACTAACTTTGCTTCTCAATTACTAGTATTACCATCGTTTTATTTTTTAAAAATCATGTTTATTGGCTGTAATGGAAGCAAGGTATAAACACCTAACAAATGCAGAGCTCCAACTCAGATATAACATTGCATTGCCCTTTTCAACTTATGCTATATGTCAAACAGTCTCAAGATTATCTCCAACAGCCCTAAGATACCCAAAGTCTTGAACCCCCACACTCTCACCCAAACATGCATACATATACACACACTGTCACATGCTCTGGCCCCCAAATTGCATGAAGTATTAATATGGGTATCAACGTCTAGCAAAGGTAATTTTCAGCTCTAAAGATCTGGTATCCAAACATTGCAGTAACGTCCACAGACAAGGCAAGACCAGAATAATTAAAAGACCTAAGGATAAATATTCAAGAAACTTTCTCATAAAGTACGAGACTGTGTCCATTCCGTTGATGTCCATTTAAGACGCTAGTGTTACCATCTAACCACCACAGCAGACTTCATCTCTGGCAGTGTTCAAGCCCTGTTTAAAAGCCCACCTCTTTGAGAGTGCTTTTGACCCCTAACTCCTCTCACCTTGGGTTGTGCATCCCCTACCCTCTAAGTCAGGGGTGCCCAATATGTCGATCGCGATCGACCGGTCGATCGGGAAGGCAACGCAAGTCGATCGCGGAGCCCATCCCGGGTTCCTTGATAGACTCGTGTTGCCGTCCCGATCGACCGGCTGATCAGCCTTCCTCTCCCCGAAGTTCCCCACCGGTCATCACTTCATGCATACCCATTCTCGCTGCGCCCTTCTTTGCCCGACTGCCAGAACCTGTCTTCTCTCTCTCGCTTTCTCCCGTAGACAATCTTTGATAGACTGGGGGATGATGTCACTTCCTTCAGGAGAAGGCGGGAGTGAGTCTAGGGAAGTCACAACACTGGAGAGCTGAGCGCTGGCTGCCTCTGGCGGAATCGACAGAGCCGCCAGACTGGAGAAAGGTGGTCGGGAGCAAGAGGTGCTCTGCCCAAAAATGCAAGAACTGCTGCTGCTGCTCTGGCATCTTGAGCCTGAAAATGGGAAGTTGAGGAGGAGGGGGGGGGGGCCTACGTATTTTTGTAAGTGCCGTGCTGAAAGGAGACTGGAACGGCTCTCATGGAAGGATTTATAGACTGGCTTTTTCTTTTCCTCGGCCCTGGGCATCCGGAGATTTGGGCCTGCAGAAGCCTCATGCTGACCAGCATTCCTTTCCCCGATGTCAATTCTGACATCGGAGAGGAATTTCTGGGCCAGCCAGTCGCAGCCTGGCTGGCCCAGAACTTTCCTCTCCGATATCAGAATTGAAGGGGAGCGGAACCCTGGTCAGCGCAAGGCTTCTGCAGGGAAAGCTTGGGGCGGTGGTGGCTTGGAGGCCTGTTCCCCGGTTGCGGCGGCAAACCTAGTGGCTTGGGGGAGGGCAGGGAGAAAGAAACAAAGGGGGCAGGCAGGGAGACAGAAAGAAGGGGGGGAGACAAAGAAAGAAGGGAAACAGAAAGAAAGAGGGAACAGGGAGACAGAAAGAAAGTGGGCATGGAGAGAAAGAGAAAGAAAGAACAGGAGGCAGGGAGAAAGAAAAGGGGGCAGGGAGAAAGAAAGAAAAAGTTGGGGGGAGAATGAGGTCTGGAGGAGAGAAAGCATATAGGAGGCTGAAAGAAGGGAAGAAATATTGGATGCAGGAGTGGGCTGAAGTCAGAAGATGTCAGAAGAAGAAGTGCAGCCAGAGTGAAGTGAGAAGAAGTCATAAGAAGAAAGTGCAACCAGAGACTCATGAAATCACCAGACAACAAAAGTAGGAAAAATGATTTTATTTTCAATTTAGTGATCAAAATGTATCCGTTTTGAGAATTTATATCTGCTATCTATATTTTGTACTATTGCTCCCTTTTACTAAACCGCAATAGTGGTTTTTAGCGCAGGGAGCCTATGAGCGTCAAGAGCAACGTGGGGCATTCAGGGCAGCTCCCTGTGCTAAAAACTGCTATGTGGTTTAGTAAAAAGGGAAGGTATATTTGTCTATTTTTGTATGTCTGTTATTGAGGTGACATTGCATAGAGTCATTTGCCTTGACCTCTTTGAAAAAACCCCAGAATATGAATGATAATTAACATTTTCTCTGCCTTTCAGTGTGCTTTGTGGGGTTTTAAAAAATTATTATTAAGGCTTCTTCAGGGGTCCCTGGGCCTTTCCATTACAAATGCAAGTAGTGTCTCACTTCCGGCTCACCACACAATTGTTTCCCACGTACTCACCTTTATAGGACCCCCAGGGATCCCTGAAGAAGACTTTTTATCGAAACGCGGACCGTGTTGGGTCCTGTATCCCTAGCGGACTAGGTCCTTTAAGGCTCTTAAGAACATAAGAACTGCCATCTCCGGATCAGACCCATGGTCCATCGAGTCCGGCGATCCGCACACGCGGAGGCCCAGTCAGGTATACACCTGATGTAGTTTTAGTCACCCATATCCCTCTATGCCCCTCTATGGCTCTTCTGTGGATGATTTATTTTTATGTGGATGGAATTATTTTATGTGGATGATTTCAGTGTACCTTTGGAACTTTGACACTTTCAAGTAAAGTCCTTTTAGGAACATCGTCACTCCACAGAGTATTTTTTTTTTTGTTTTCTCTGGATTTTCTTCTTTGTGGATATTTTGGGGTCAATTCCTTTTGTTTTTTTCATGTATCGTATTTTACAGTTATATGTAAACTGATTATGTATGTTAACACCTATGAGCCGCCTAGAACCTGGTGACTGTGCGGTCTAGAAATTGCTGAATAAAATAAACAGATTCATAAAAGGAAAGGCAGCATCTATCTGAAAATCTCGGAGAGTTCAGAATGCAGCCAGGGTACCTGCAGAAAAATGCACTTGAGCCAGCGTGTTCAGATTCTTTGCATTTGCAAAATTTGTAATAATTCAGTGTAAGTCCCTTCAAGACACGACTCATTGGTGCTGTGTGGCTGGTATTTGAAGTATGTCCATCTGCATTTAAATGAGTAGCTCCAAGACAATCAGATTGTGCGCTAGTTGCTTTGCTGAGAATATCTCCCGAATGGAATGGAAACTTAATTTGGGTCTAATATTAGACTTTGCTTTGGAAAATTCCTTTTAAATGATCACAAGCTGAGAATAGCAAAATAATTTCAATAGACAGCATTGTCAAAGAATTTGTGAACTACTTATGATAACTGTCCCTGGGAAAACAGATGGGAAAATTTACAAAATTGAATTTGCTTGACCTAATCCACTGTTTATATTTGTTACTGATAAGTTTTCCTACATGGCTTCATTTGCTTAAAATATTTCAGTTTTGATTCAACTTTAGCATACCTTTGCTGGAATTGTTTGCATGCCTGCTATTTTTCTAGACATAGTTTGCTGCTTCTATGTATTACAGCTTTTCAAGAGGTCTGGCCAACAAAGTCACATTGTCTTGGCAGCATACCACGAATTGATGAACCAGTGGAAATACTGTGGGTGATTGCACTGTGTTCCCCTGAGGTTTTTAAGGGGGGGGGGGGATAATTGCCCTGGCTAAAACATTCCTAAAATTTCTCAGCCATTTGGAAATCATATGAGTCATAAAGAAGTCTCTGCATTGAAAACAAGCTTACATACAAAGAAAGTGTGATTTGCTTCTCATGAAAATGCATGTATACCTACACGCACATTTTGGCTTCTGAGCTGAGACAAAAGAAGGCCATAATTGGAAACACTGCCTTATGCAGAGTGGAAAAAAGTTGTCTATAAGTCCAAAAGCTTAGCGTTAGACTATATGGCTTGCAGGTGGGGAAACCTAATGACATTGCCGGCATTGAGACTAATGCTGGGTGTTTATATAATAACATTGCCACCTATACTCAGAAAAGCCTAATCAAGCTAAGGTCCTTGGCTTTTTAAGCATGCATAGTTGGTTAGATCTTTACCTCTACATCTATATTTAGCTTAGCTGATCTGTAAATAACAAAATAGTTAAGGATTGTGATTAGGCAGATATTTGGGGCTCTGAGGCTGTGGAAACTGGCTATGAGCCTGGATTGTTCCTGGAAAAAGAACAAATCTGCAGTGGTTTAATAGAACATTAGTGAGAGAATTATGCAGGAGCTGTTCAATTCAGAGGCGGCTATTAAGAGCGGGCCACTTCTCGCTATAAGAGCAGGTGACAGAGGTTTTCATGGCACAGTAACGTTCCTCTTTGGTGCATCACTGCGCTACTTGTTCTACCAGTAATCACTAATGCATGCCAGTCATTTTGGGAAATGAAGGCATAGTTTGGTAAAAGTTTGTAAAAGAAGCTTGCCTAGATGGAGGCTCTCATCTGCCTTCTTTTTTGTCTGCAGGCAAATCCCACTTGGCTATAGTACAGAGAGTGAACAATGAAGGAGAAGGAGACCCCTTTTATGAAGTACTGGGAATTGTCACCTTAGAAGATGTGATTGAAGAAATCATCAAGTCCGAGATTCTAGATGAAACAGATTTGTACAGTGAGTAGAATTGCATTCTATATACGTATTGCTAATGCTGAAAAATCATAGTAGCACAGACTTTCAGTAGGCCACAGTTGGGTTCTTTTTTTTCAGTATGCTTTTATACGAAGGCAGCATATATACCTGTGTATCTTTATAAAGTTGCTTCAAGGAAGGGAGACAGGTGTAATCGGAGGCATATATGTGTTGGTAGGAGTGAGACAGATGCACAGGTTGTAAAAAAATACATGCTTAAGTGTCAGTCCTGCCATCTCTTCAAGTAGGCATTTCCAGGGGCAGAGAGGGCAATTTTCAAGTAGGCATTTCCAGGGGCATATTGCATAAACCTAGACATTATGACTTGCCTGTGCTTGCTTTGTAGTTTAATAAGAACCTACTTGTACACATCAAACACTTATACGTGCTCAAGTCCTGCATAAAATTACTCGCATACTCCCAAATTCTGTATATGACGCCTGAAGTTGTGCATGTATATCGGTGTACGCAGCCAATGTACACGCATAATTTAATTAATCAGTTGGCTAATTGGCAGTCAAGACCTTGTAATTGGCATTAATAATGACTAATTAAAAATTATGCGCACAACTTGGAAAACACAATTTTGTAAAAAGTATGCGCCAGTTGTAGTGTGCGAATTTGAAAAGGGGGTGTGGCCAGAGGGCGGATAAAAGTTAAGCACATTGTTATAGAATATGCCCAATGCGTGCACAACTTAGAGGTATTTAGGCTTGGTTTTAGCTGGCCTAAATGTCTACACCGAAGTTATTTATTTATTTGTTTGGATTTCTATCCCGTTCTCCTGGGAGCTCAGAACGGGTTACAATTGACATTCACAATAAAGTTACAGGACAATAAAATTATAAGCATTCGAAGAAGAGACAGGTGAAAAGATGGAGGGGGAGCAAGGGGAGGGGGAGCAAGCGTCCTATAAGCGCTAACTGCAATTCTAGAAAAGGTAAGCACACCTTGTAGAATCGTGCTAGGTGCAGTTCCAGTCTGTGCCAATTTCTTAGGCACAGTATGTAGAATATGGCCCATATTTGGCAATTCTATAAAGGGGTGCCTAGAAGGCTTCTTTTAGGAGACTTCTATAGGAGAAAGTAGACATCTACTTTATTGTATAGAATACAGACCTAACTAGGTATGTGCATTCCGCCCTCCATGTTCGCGGGGGTTAGGGGCACAGCCTCCTTGCCAATGCTGTGTCTTTGTGAATAATTTTAGGGGCCCCCAAACCTTAAGTCCCGCCCCCCTTTTACCTCCTGGACCCCTCCACACCTTACCTTAAAGCCCTAATGGTCTAGCGGTGAAGGGGGATAGGAGTGACCTATGCTCCTGCCCCGTGAAAGCCATGATCAAAAATGTCTGCTGCAATTTCCTGCTGCAGTCTCACGAGACTGCCGTGGGAATGTATGGCAGCCATTTTTTAGTGCGGCTTTCACGGGGCAGGAGTGTAAGATTACTCCTGCCCTGCTTCACCGCTAGACCACCAGAGCTTTAAGGTGTGGAGGAGTCCGGGAGGTGTGGAGGAGTCCGGGAGGCTCACAAATAACCAAATTTGTGAATGCCAAGCCCACGAATATGGAGGGAGATGTATATTAGCAGATGAGGAGAGTGGGTAGGCACAGATGAGGAGAGTGGGTAGGCACAAGTACTTAAGTCAGCCAGAAGAGGTACTTTTTCCTTTGGCAGTTTTCAAAATGAAAATGTGCTCCTACCTTTACTTTCAAAAACTGAAGCGAAGGCTGTGGTTAAAAATATGCCTGTGAACTCTGCAGGAAGATAGGGAGTTTGAAATTTGCCTAATAAATTCCCATATGAAACCCAGCACCAATTCCCTCTCTATACAGCGCCAATATCAGTGGCTGCCTAAAAAGCAGCCACAGATTGCACATCAATCATGCAACGGCGCCTTATAGAGAATCGCACCTCCAGGAAAGATAGCGCCGGAAATGTAGGCCAGGGTTTCCCAGGCCTACATTTCTGGCGCCTGTCTTTGTCATGAATCAAGCCTATGTAAGCACTTTATGGTGCCTAAGGCCTCTTCCGACATTAGCAATGCCCATAGTTGCATTAAGCGCTGGTTGGTACTTCTGGAGGTGACATTCTGGCACCTTTTCTTCTGGCGACAGTAGGTGCTTTAAAGTTAGAGTTATTTGCCATTTCAAACGGTGTTTCCCTATTTACTTAAGGTGCCATTTGTAGAATTTCCCCCTAAATGACAACCTCTTTCCCCTGGCCACTATCCCCCCAATATTCTGACCCGGGAGATCACCAGCGATCTTCCGTGGTCTGTGGCAGTACCAGAAATCCAGTGCTGGTGCTGTATGCGGCAACTGGCATTACATTTCCAGTGTTTCTTTGGCTAGCCAAGGCCAGCGAGTTAGCCAGCGAGCTGCTAAATATTGGCAGTGACTGGCTAGGTCGCTGGCAAATCGGCTGAGCTGGATATTCAGTGGGAGATAACTGACTGTTTTCCATTTAATATTACAACAAAACCCACAATAATGGTCAAAACGGTACTTGAAAAGATACAAAAATATCACCAGAGAGCTATCTTCACTGAATGCATGTAGTATAATTTAATACAAACAAGATTTAAAAAAAAATATATATAATGTGAATCCTCAGTGTGAGGTAGTAAGCTCTGAGGAGCAACAATCCCACCAAGGAGACAGTTCCAATGCTTTACTAGGCCCAAAATTAGCCAGCGTGAAAAACTTACTCACTATTTTGGCCACACACCATCATAGGTTTTCACTTGTGTGCATGTGCAAAATGTATAATTAAACTACCGAGTGCATCAAATTAAATGAAAAAGAGAGCCACGATATATTGCATTCATGAGAACCCCCCCCCCCAAGAAATGTCAACCAAGAATATTGGGAAAGGTGAAAGAAGTATCAATAGTGAGAGCCAAACTTAACTTAGTAAAAAGACACGTCCACAAAGAAGACTAGCGTTTCACATTATTCAAAAGCATCTCCTTTGATGTATGAAACAGTTCTGGTTTGACCCAGCTTGGTTTCAGGGACAAAGACCCCTTCTTCAGGAACCTTGAACTATATTAGTTTGTCTGAAATGAACACGCAGAGAATCCAAATGCCACTGCTCTACACGTTTCCGTTTAATATTGCCTGAGAGCCACCTATGTGCTGTTCAGCCAACTGGCCAGCTGAATGTCAGGCACTGAAGAAACTGCGGTGCCTCACAAGTTGTATTTTGGATTGCATTTACAAACTAAAAAGTTTTTAAAAATCTGGCATCTCAGTCACTAACCCCCTATTCTTTGTCTTATTGCCGAGTTTTGTGGTAATCCCAATAGTCAGCAAAGTTACCGAAGCTGCAATAGACATCAAGCCTCCTTGTGCTGACTGAAACTTGGATTTTGTTCATGAACTCTCCTCGTCTTCTTAGCAGCATTATTGTTTAGGATTGTAATCGCCATCCTGTGCCATATTGGAAGCATAAATCTTTCGTACCACTGCATTAGAAATATCACACTGCATAAAAGAACAAGAGGCCATTCAGAAAAGTTGAAAGGGGACAGATTCAAAACAAACGCTAGGAAGTTCTTCTTTACCCAACGTGTGGTGGACTCCTGGAATGCGCTTCCAGAGAGCGAAATAGGGCAGAGTACGATACTGGGGTTCAAGAAAGTTTTGGACAATTTCCTGCTGGAAAAGGGGATAGAGGGGTATAGATAGAGGATTACTGCACAGGTCCTGGACCTGTTGGGCCGCCACGTGAGCGGACTGCTGGGCACGATGGACCTCAGGTCTGACCCAGCAGAGGCATTGCTTATGTTCTTATGTTAGAACAGGAGTTCTTAACCAAGGGTGCTCGTATGCCCAAGAGATGTAGGAAGAGGTCAAATAGGATGTGGAGAAGGGTATTGAAATCTGAGGCAATGTATTGAAATTTTTTAAACAGTTACACTTCTCCCTCCGTATTCGCGGTTTCTGCACTCGCGGTTTCACATAATCGCGATTTTTCATTGGGTGACTCCGCCCCCCAAAATTACATCATGCTTAATGTTCCTTTCCTTTTGCTGTAATGTAAAAAAAGTTAAACTTTTAACAATATTCACTCAGCTTCCATGATTTCTCCTACAAAATTGAAGTTCAAAAACTTTAACCCTGAAAATCGCTGGTTCACATCGTGCACAGGGAAAAACGCTGCTTCCCAGCATCCATAGAGTGAAATGCTGCTTCCCAGCATGCATAGAGAAAATCGCTTGTCTGCTTAAAGCTTTCTGTATTGCTGCTTGCCTGCCAAAAGAATTCTCAATCGCTGCTGGCCTGCCCAAAGCTTTCTAAATCGCTGTTTGCCTGCCAAAAGAATTTTATGTTATTTGCGGCTTTATTAACAAAACTGCTATTTTTTACAAAAAACCGCGATTAACAAATACAATTCATATTTGGGGTTTTATTAACAAAACTGCTATTTTTTTTACAAAAAACCGTGATTAACAAATACAATTTATATTTGCGGTTTTTCCATATTCATGGCTATAGCCGGAACGTATCCCCCGCGAATACAGAGGGAGAAGTGTATTAGGACAGTTATTGATAGTATAACTGTACAATACTATAATTTTAGCAACATGTTAGCAGTGAGCACTATTGGCAGCTAACAGCAATATATGTAGCTATCAGTAGTGGACATGTGGTCAGTTAAAGGGGAGCAGGAAGCAAAAAAGGTTAAGAACCTGTGTGTTAGAGGTACTGTATTCAGAAATGTGTTTTGATCCCCATTTGTTGACCAATCTGAACGTTGTTACATCATTGAAAATTAATGGCTCATCATTGCAAACAGGAAGATGTCGCAATCTATACAGAGGTATTTTATTCAAGTGTAGCTACAACTTCAGGAATTGTTTTTCTGGACTGGATTATTGCATATGTGTTGTCCAGTAACTTCCCTTTTGAAACATAATGTCTTCTCCCGCAGCTGATAACAGAACAAAGAAGAAAGTGACACACCGGGAGAGGAAGCAAGATTTCTCTGCCTTCAAACAGACAGACAGTGAAGTGAAGGTCAAAATATCACCACAACTCCTATTGGCCATGCACCGTTTCCTAGCAACAGGCAAGTGTGGCTTATCACAGTATGGAATGGCCGACAATCCAAAAGCCAGTTTCATATCGGAAGTGGAGGCGGGAGGTGGGGATTTTGGATGTGGTAAGGTTGAGCAACAACGCAACTTTACATTTTGCTGTAAATTCTTTCCTCTCCAATGTTTGCTTATTAGTACAGTATTTTTCTTCTTAGATGAGATTAAGGAGGAGCGTGAATGTCAGCAGCCATGCTGGGTGCATGTTGATATGGTTCCTGTGAAAATACATGCATAAATTAACCTTCCACCTGATAAGCCATTAATTAAAAGAGTCTGATGGTTTGAGGACCAGAAATTGTTTTAACTCCTGTTATCAAAAGAATAATTGATGTAGTTCTTTTCATTCACATACTACTCATCTATTATATGCTTGGCTACCTCCCATAGAAGCCTTAACATCTGCTGGCTGATACATAGTACTAGGGGCAGTGAATGCCTTTTTATTTTGGGGTGCCCAAGCTTTGCCCCAGATCCTGCCCAAACTCTGCCCTAGACCCTAGTATTAATTGTAATGCCATTTCTTCCATTCATTCTTCATATACACACAATATAATCTTATTAACAATACTAGTTTTTAAGCCCGTTACATTAATGAGTGCTAGAATACATGTATGTGTCTGTCTGTCTTTCTTTCTCTCTCTCTCCTTGGCCGCTTTCTGTCTGTCTGTCTTTCTTTCTGTCTCTCTCTCTCTCCTTGGCCGCTGTCTGTCTGTCTGTCTGTCTTTCTTTCTTTCTGTCTCTCTCTTTCCTCGGCTGTCCACCACTACCCCTTGCCTGTTTTCCCTGTCCAGCAGTAGCTCTTCTCCCTTCCTTTTACCTCCCCGTGTCCAGCAGCATCCCTTCCCTGCTCCCCCTATCCAGCAGCAGCCCTTCTTTCTTCATTTTATCCCTCCCCCATCCAGCAGCACCTCTTTCCTGCTCCCTCTGTCCAACAGTAGGCTTTATCCCTTCCTTGTACCTCCCCCATGTCCAGCAGCACCCCTTCCCTGCTCCTCCTGTCCAGCAGCAGCCCTTCTCCCTTTGTTTTACCTCCCCCGTGTCCAGCAGCACCCCTTCCCTGCTCCCCCTGTCCAGCAGCAGCCCTTTTCCCTTTGTTTTACCTCCCCCCTGTCCAGCAGCAGCTCTTCTCCCTTTGTTTTACCTCCCCCTTGTACAGCAGCACCCCCTGTGCAGTAGTAAACCTTCTGCCTTCCTTTTACCTCCCCCCTCCCCCGTGTACAGGGAGTGGAGAAAGAGAGAGCGAGATCCATGGTGTATCTCTCCCACTCCTTCTACTGCCGTATCCAATATTTTTCCCCCTCTCATCCCCCGGATCATGTGCAGCATTTTTCACTATTGCCCACCAGCCTCATGCCCAACATTTCTTCTTCTATCACCCCTATCAAGGTCTGACAGGAGGAGGATTTTCCATTCCTCACTGTAAATACCTAATGGTTTCAACCTTAAAAGGAATGACAAGATCCAATTTCTATCCCAACAACTTTTTACTCTTCCCTGATCTCAAGTTTTCAGATCACGGACCTGCATTACAAGGAAGCTCCAGGCTCCTGATTACTAAGAGAAGCTTCCTGCCTTTTACTGTTCTCTCTGGAAGGAACATCCCTCCCCGACCCCCACTCAGAGAGAAGCTCTTTCTCGCCTAAAGAGAAGTTCCTTATCTCCTTATTTATCTTCTCTCTTTTTCCCTATTACACCTCGAGCTAATTACTAAAAGAAGCACACTGGCTCCCTATTTCTCACCGCATCACCTTTAAACTTATCTTACTATCTTTCAAAATAAAGCTCTCTCATTTGCCCTTATTCCTTGACAAACTTCTCATTCCCTACTGCTCTTCACGCACTCTAAGATCAACTGATCAAAAACTTCTATTTATCCCCACTATCAAAGACTTTTACAATACACGTAAAGTAAATTTTCGCAGTAACTGCCCCTACCCTCTGGAATTCCCTGCCACAGCAACTCCGCGACGAATCACGACTTGACAAATTTAAAACAGACTTTAAAACGTTTTTATTTCGCGATGCCTTCTCATTCAATTAGAGACATCTTCTCTAATTACCAAAAAAAAAAAAATAATAATAATAACCGCTTTCTTTAAAGCGCCCCTCTCCATCATGTTTTATCCTCACCCTACTATCTCCAATTTCTTCTCAAATATGTAACTTTACCCCCCCTTTTCCTTTTACCCTCACTATCTAGTTCGTCTTGTGATGTTATATGTAGATACACAATGCCTCTTTTTTTTTAGTTTTGTATAACTTCTCTTTCTTTTAAACATATTGTTAACCAGCCAGATATTAACTTGATGGTTGGTATATCAAAAGTAATAAAACTTGAAACTTGAAACTTGAAACTATGCCGGTCCTTCTGCTTTCTTGCTACTTTGTCTAACCTAACACCAAAAGCCCGTCTCCTCCTATCCTTTACTATGATCCATCACAGGTCAACTTGACCACAAGGTGCTCTTACCCCATCTTCACCTGCTTTATTACCTCTGTCCACAGTTCTCCGGCCTGAATCCTGTCCCTGATTCTTATCAGCCATATCTGCAGCTCACTTTAGGTCCTGGGAATAAATCTCCCAATGGCAAGTACTCTGAAGGTTATCTGCCAGACTCCAACCCCACCAATCATGGACAATTTTCTGCCCTCAGTTCTGCTTATGGCTCAAACTCAAGCCAATAAAAACTCAGCTCCTCTACTCCAGGTTCATCCTCAGCTCCTTTCAACAGCCAATAACAGTGCAGCTTCTCAACCGCCTGCGCTCTGCCCCTGGCTCTCACACTCATTAATAGCGGACAACTTCAAACCCAAAGCTCCGCCCTATTTATCATTCTTGACACCAGCCAATAACAGCATAGCTGTTCCCGACGTCTCCAGCTCCGCCCCCGGCTCTTACACCTGTCAACAAGTGTGACTTTTGCAAGGCGGCAGGAGGGTTAGCAATTATAGATGATCCTCCATGGACTGGCAGGAAATTTTTGCGGACCGGCAGTTGAAGAACACTGTACTAGTCTACCCACCAGGCTACTTAAGACACCTGTGTGTCGCTCTACTAGGCTTCCCCATACCAGATGCTGCTGTTTTAGAGACAGGTATGTCCATTTTTGTTTTCATTTTTGTGTGGTGGAAGGGGTCAGTGAGCACTGGGGGGTTGTGGGGATGTCTTATCTTGATGCGTGCAGTGGTCATCTGGTCAGTTTGAGCACCTTTGTGGCACTTAAACCCTTCTAAAACAGGTCTAGTTCCTAACGTATAAGTTCCGTCCAGGATGTCTTGCAAAATGTTTGATTATTGCTACAAGACGTCCATGTCTAACCCGCCCAAAGCTCACCCATAACACGCCTCCACCACACCCTTCTCATGCTGTGGATGTACAGAGATTGGAACACCTCGCTAGAAAGAGGTTTTCGATTATTGGCGCTTGGACGTTCTGGCGATTAGGACATCCAAGTGCCAATTTAGGATGCTTTTTGGACGTCTATGTTTTTTGATTATGAGCCTGATTGTCTTAAAAACAAACAAAGCAGTAAACTATAAATACAAACTCTAAATCTAAATCAAAAAAATAAAATAAAATCCCTACAGAATCATACAAACAGAAACCTAAATAAGGGTACAAATATCCAGTATGCGCTCCTGATCTAAATACAGACATACAATACATATCAGTCTCCTATACCTGTATCTGCTACTCTGATCCAGATACAGTGAACCTTGGTTTACGAGCATAATTTGTTCCAGAATCTCGGAGAGAGTGAGACAAGAAGGCTTTGAGCATGCGCAAATGCTCAAAGCCCAGTCCAGCCCAGCACAGGCAACAGGGAGGATCTCCGACGCACTGCCCAGCCCAGAAGAGGGAGGATCTTCAGGCACCGGCATGTCCTATGTGTTGGTGCTGGTGCCGGTGCCCAATCGGGGTAAGGGATTTCGTTTCGGATCGCAGGGGAGGGGGGACGCGATCATGGGGGAGATGCCGGATCGTGGGGGATGGCGCTCGTAAATCGAGTCAAACTCGGTTTCCGAGGTGCTGATTTTGCGAATGTTTTGCTCGTCTTGCAAAACACTCACAAACCGAGGTTTGACTGTATATCTTATAAATCAATCCTCAAATGTTCCATATGCTAATCTGAACATATATCCTTTCTTTTAAAATAGTCTCCTTGAGTCACTCCTATCAGGTTTTCAGGATATCCACAGTGAATATTATTGAGATAGATTTGCATGTACTGCCTCCTTGGTATGTAAATCTATCTCATGCATATTCATTGTGGATATCCTGAAAACCTGATGGGACTAGGTGTTCCTTGAGGACTGGGTTGAGAAGCTTTGTTTTAAAAGAAGCAGGGTCCGATGACTGACATCCAGGAGCGAATATGAAAACAGCTGTCAATATGTGGCTATTAATCCATGTCTGGGGATCCCTTTCTCATATTTTTAGATGGGAGATATTTGTGGTTATTTCTCCTTTTTAAGGGTGTGGTGTTTGTGTATATGTGTTTATGTACCACAGGGTATCAAGTTACAAGCTTAAAAAATTAGGAAATACGAGAGATAAGCAACAAAATATGATTTTAGATTTTGTTTGTGTTTTTAATGTTACTTTGTTTATTTAGGGGTCCTTTTATTAAGGTGTGCTAACCAATTTAGCGCATGTTAAATGCTAAGGCACCCATAGAATATAATGGATGCCTTAGCATTTAGCGCGCTAATCTTTAACGCTCACTAAATTGGTTAACACGCCTTAATAAAAGGACCCCTTAATATTTTATGTATATATGGTTGTAATCCACTTAGTTTTTAGGCGGACTATGTCTTTTAAATAAATAAATTTTTGTCCATTCCAAATGTTAAAACTACCTTGTATTTGTCTTGTAGAAGTAGAAGCATTTAGTCCATCCCAGATGTCAGAGAAGATCCTTCTAAGGCTTCTGAAACATCCTAATGTTATCCAGGAACTAAAGTATGATGATAAGAACAAGAAAGCCCCAGAAAACTACCTCTACCAGCGAAATAAGCCAATTGACTACTTTGTTCTCATATTACAGGTCTGAATGCTTATTAGCAGATTCCTTTTCTTTCTTGCTCTCTCGTTTCCAAGTGACTAGTAAACCCTTACTATCAAGGTTAAACTCTGCCTGACAGAGTGACAAACGCTGGTTAAAGGTCTATGAAAATTACAATAATTAAATTCTTTTAACGAGCTTCTCTCTAAAGTTCTTTAAAGACGGAATGAATAGGTATTATTTATACCCAAATGCTTGCTTTGTCTACTTCAGAAGACTTCAAGTAGTTTCAGCTGGTAGAGGCAAGAGGCAATCAAACCGTGGAACCATTTCCTAGGCGCCCAAGTAAAACAGATTGGGTTTTTATTTTCACCCATCATTGCCCCAGGTACCATAAATCGGTGTTCTTCAACCTTTTGACACCTATGGACTGGCGGAAATAAAATAATTATTTTGTGGACCAGCAATTGAAGAACACTGGGCTAAGTCGTGCTCATCTCCACCCCAGACCCCGCCCCCATAATAGTACTAATTGTAACATCTTTTTTTTTCCATTCATTTTTCATATATACACACACAATATAATCGTATTAACAACACATAATGGTTAACCACAAAATTAAAATACACAAAGCACACTGTATGCTTTTAAACATTCATTTCTACCAGAAAACAGATAACCCCCATGCAAATATGGGACCAAAAACTAAAAGTACTACTATATACAAACAAACCCTAAGATGCAAAACTCTGCATGCAGCACAACCCCAGAGGAAAAGAAACAAATGCATTTCTTCCTGAACAGACAGCAGATGTAAATCAATCACTAAATAAAAAAATAAAAGCATTCCCCCTACCGTTGTTGTCTCTCTCCCTCCATGCTGTGCCTTGCTTTCTGATATGCCCCCCGGTGTTATCTTCAGGCCAGTCTCCGGTGCGATCAATGTGGCGTCTTCGGGCCAGTTCCCTGAGTGCTGCATTGCACAGAGCTGTGGGCAGCGGCTCCTCACGTACATCCTACACCTCATCTGGAACCCTTCCCTCTGACGTTGCGACGTCAGAAAGAAGGCGTCCGGTTCAGGCCGTGCGTAGGAGCCTTTTCCCATGGCTTTGTGTACTGCAGCACTTAGGGAGCTGGCCCGAAGATGCCGTGTTGATCGCACCATGGACTGGCAGCTGAAGAACACTGTCTTGGGCCCTGTGGACCGGCAAAAAATTTCTGTGGACTGGCACCAGTCCACGGACCGGCGTTTGAAGAACACTGTCATAGATTATGAGCCCACTGAGAAAGATAGGGAAAATACTTAGAGTACCTGATTATTATTCAATGTAAACCGCTTAGGATATAAGTAGCATAAAAAATATACATAAATAAGGGCCAGATTCTGCAACTGGCACCAGGATTGGCCAGTGCCTCCAAAATCAGTTGCAGAATCGTGGCTATGTGTAAAGTAGACGCCGGAATTGCATCCACAGGGGATCCTACAGGCGTCCACAGTCATTTCCGGCACAAACCATGCCCATTTTTACCATAGGTGCTGGTAGGCGTATCTGTGGATGGGCCATCGGTGGCCTGCTCTTCAGGTGCCTACATTTTTTTAAAATTAGTTTTTAATTGGTTTTAAATGAAGTACAGTATCATTTACCACTAATTAAACCAATTAAATTAGAAAATAATAGGATGCCTAACGGCCTAAATGTTTCAGTATCAAATGAAACAACATGGATGAATATCATTTAAGTATTGCCACTGTCCAAATAGCGCCAATATCCGCGTAACCTAGGACATCAGTAAAGCTGATTAACACTTCTGTCTTTATAATTTGTGATTCTATCCATGCACTGCCCCCAGATTGCCCCCGTACTCTCTGAATCTATTTATTAGGATGTATTTGCCACCTTTTTGAAAGAGTTCATTCAAGGCGGTGTACAACAAGAATAAGTCAAACATAAGACATCGACAATTACAGCAGTAAAAAAATCATTCAGATTACAATACAAAGTATGGCATAGAATGTTACGTTCATTTTTTTAAAAAAATTCTTTATTCATTTTAAATCTTACAATAAGTGTCTCAGTAAAATAAAAACATATTAACTTAGATACAACACTTAATATTCTGCAATAATCCATTTTAAAAAGTTTATCACCCTCCCTCCCCTCCCTTCTATATCAGAAATATAATAGATATGTTATAATGTTACGTTAATTTGCCAACACAATACACGTTTAAACATTTTAATAGACAGCATAGGGTGTAAGCAAAGAAGGAGTATATCGATAGAAGATATAGAGCAAGAGAGGTTAGAAAATAAGGAACTAATTTGAGGAAAGTTGCACATTAGGTCAGAGTGGTGCTTGAAAATTATCTCACCTAGGATAGGAATAGATAAACATGTCCTGCTATAGTATGTGCAGCCAAGTGTCACTCCTTGTGCGTGTGACTAGCAAGTTAGTTAGTTCTTCCATTAAAGGCCTGGGTGAAGAGGCAAGCTTTCACCTGCTTCCTGAAGTAAAAATAGTTTTGTGTTAAGCGAAGCCTTTCAGGGAGAGCATTCCAGAGTGTGGGAACTTCTCCAGAGAAGCTTGCTGGGTGGGTTTCGCATCGTGTGATGTCCTTCAGAGAGGGTGTGGTTAAGGATACTCCTTGAGAGGACCTAAGTGACCTTGAAGGTGTGTAGAGGGAGATCCTGTTCTTCAAGTACTCTGGGCCATGTCCTTTGAAGGCCTTGAAGATTGGATGTAGAGTTTTAAATTCAGTTCTGTGTTATACTGGTAGCCAGTGAAGTTTTCACAAAAATGGTATGATGTGATCACATCGCTTATAGCCTTCTATTAGTCTTGCATCAGCATTCTGAATCTGTTGGAGCTGGTGTAGAGTGCTTTATAATAATCCAATCTTGATGTTATCATGGCATGCACAACTAAGACAAGATTTGCTTTCCCAATGTAAGGAGAGAGGCTGCGCAGTCGTCACCAATGATAGATGCAGCTCTTGAATTTGGATTTGGGGGATCAGAGTAAGTGTTGAATCTAGCTGTATTCCAAGGTTCCTGGCTTGTGATTTGAGGGGGAGTTTGTATTTTCCAAAAGAAATTTTGATGTTAGGTATGTGCCCACTTGTGTTAGATATTACGCCAAGTTGGTCTGTAAGGATGGTCATCAGTACTGTCTGTGTAATGCTACTAAATATACAGACCAGTGACACTTTCCTGGTTATCAGGCGCTGAATATTAGAAGTACTGACGAACTTTTTAGTCTTTGTTTTCTTTTATGGAAAATAGGAGTGGTATGAGTTAGTTAACAAGCTTTTCCTTAGCAACAGCAGCAGATGAATCCAGAGACTAGCAGGATAGCACACATCTACCAGCAGGTGGAGATAGAGAACTGATTTGCAGGTGCTCCTCTTGGATGGAACGTCTCCTGGCCAATTAGTATACTCTATTATCCCAGGACAAGCAGGCAGGTATTCTCACTAGTGGGGGTGATGTCATCAGACAGAGCCCCGGTACGGACGTCTCACAAGCACGTGTTGCTTGTAGAAACTTAAAGTTTCTAGATGCCCGCACCGCGCATGCGCCGGTGCCTTCCTACCCGGAGATCCGGGCGTGTCTCCTCAGTTCTTTCTTTTCCGCGGAGCTGAGAAGTTCAACTTCTTCATGCGCTAGCTGAATTCAGTTAAATTTGCCTTCCTTGTCCGCGTTTTCGTTTTCTTTTTCTTTTAATTACAGTTAACAGTTCTTTTCTTTTTCAGTAAAAAAAAAAAAAAAAAAAAAAAAGAAGATTATTTCCTCCGGCAGGTCGAACGGGCCGGCCACGTGGCTCAGGCCCACTGGCTTCGACCTAGCGGCGGAGATTTTCCGGCCTATGT
Source organism: Geotrypetes seraphini (assembly GCF_902459505.1). Lineage (NCBI taxonomy): Eukaryota > Metazoa > Chordata > Amphibia > Gymnophiona > Dermophiidae > Geotrypetes > Geotrypetes seraphini. The sequence continues at coordinate 295,051,695 of NC_047087.1, forward strand.
CCCGGCCAATCACCGGGTTTAAAAAGTGCAGCAAGTGCCAACGCGCGATTTCACTCACGGACCCTCACTGGCGCTGTTTGCAGTGTTTGGGCCCTGACCACATCCCGAAATCGTGCGGGCCTTGCTCTACCCTTACGGCACGCTCATTCAAGCGGCGTTGCCTATTGTGGGAATCGATGTTCAAGATGGACGCAGCTAAGGATCCCTCAGCCTCCACTTCATCTGATACCTCCCCGGTTCGGGCGAAACTGGCATCGACCACTCCTGCATCGAGTGTGGTGAAACCGGCATCGCTCACCCCGACACCATCCACGAGCTCGACGTCGGTGCCTGCCCCGGTCTCCTCGGTTCAGGTACCTCTTCCTTCCACAGTGCCACCAATGGTCATCAAAGTGCCGAAAGCTACTAAGCAGAAGCACTCGGCCTCGAAGGAGCGCGATGTCCGTGCAGGAGGACCCCCTTTCGGTGCGGATCCCTCCTTATCGGCTTCGCTACGGTCCGTGCTGGAAGCTCAATTCGTTGAGCTCATGCAGACCATCGGACCCGGGCTCATCGCTGCCATACAGGGTGACCTCCCGGTACCGGTCCAAAGGGGCGGTCCGCCCCCTCCCCCTCCCCCACACCGTTCGACCTCGACAACCGACGAGGACGAACGGGGGAGGGCGGCGATGCCCACGCGGCAAGCCTCGCTTACCGATATGCCGCCATTAGAACCCATTACGCCTCCGCGCCAACATGGGACCAGACCTCCGATCGATACTCGAAGCCCTGGGCATAGTCAGGAAGAGTTCTTCCGTACTCCTTACCAGACTTGGGTAGCATCGCAAGAACCCGCATCGCAAACCCAGTTGCGATCCACTGCTTCCAGCCCTATCCACTTGGGGGCCTCGGGAGACCATGCGATGCACAGACGATCCCGATCCCCGTCCCGCCACCGAGACGGGCACCGATCGAGACACTCATCCTGGCACTCCTCACGCCATTCGGAGGTGTCACCGCAGAAAAAACTGCAACGTAGGGGATACTCCTCATCAGAGGTGTCCCCCCCGAGGGGCCCGGAGTACGAGGAGACACTGGTGCCCGATTCTCCTTGTCACTCCCCGATGTCCACGGACCTGGAGGCCTCCTCCTCCTCCAGCCCGTCCCACAGACCGACGCTGGCGGAACAATTGTCCTTCTCATCATTCCTCCGACAAATGGCGGAGGATCTGGATGTGACCCTTGACACGGGCTCCCGATACTCCAAAGAGTATCTGGACACCATGCATTTACCTAACCCTCCAACGGAGTCGCTTCGGCTCCCCTTGCATAAATTACTGGACCAGACCTTCATGCAGTGCTTCGAAACGCCGTATTCCATACCGGCGATCCCCAGCAAACTCGATGCTCGATACCGCATCGTGCACCATAAAGGGTTCGAGGGCCCTCAACTCTCCCACCAATCCCTACTGGTCGAGTCCTCCCTTAAACGCTCTCATCCCTCCCAGGTCTACGCCTCTGTACCGCCGGGCCGAGAGGGGAGAACGATGGACAAATTTGGTAGAAAATTCTACCAAAACTCCATGATGGCGTCACGGGTGCTAAACTACAACTTCTTTTTCTCTTCCTATCTGGAGTTCTTCTTGCCGGTGCTCCGCAAGTTCACTCCGTTCATAGACAACCAAGCTCGATTCGAGTTCGAGGAAGTGGTAGCCTCCCTCTCCCAATTACGCCTCCAGCTGATGCAATCCTCCTTCGATGCATTCGAACTCTCGGCACACGCCGCCGCAAGCGCGGTAGCTATGCGTCGCCTGGCATGGCTCCGTACTATCGATATGGATCCCAACCTACAGGACAGACTCGCCAACGTACCATGTGCTGGAGCTGACCTGTTCGATGAGTCTATCGAAACTGTTACCAAGAAGCTGTCGGATCATGAAAAATCCTTTCAATCCATCCTGCGGCCCAAACCCAAACCTCAACAGTCTCGACCCTCCAGGCCACCCCTGATTTACCAGCGGCGTTACATGCCCAGACAAACGCCTGCGGCGAGACAGCCTGCGAAGAGACAACCTCCCCAGAAGTCTCAGCAAAAACCTCAGCCACCGGCTGTACCTAAGGCTCCCCAGCCCTTTTGACGCCCCCCCCGGGAGCATAACCTCGGCCTCTCCCATAGGGGGCCGCCTCCATCTTTTTTACCATCGATGGGAGTCCATAACCACGGACCTATGGGTCCTCACCATCATAAGAGAAGGATACTCTCTTCAATTCCACCGGGTCCCCCCGGACCATCCTCCAAGAGAGTATCCTTCAAGCTCGACGCAGACCGCCCTGCTTCTTCAGGAAGTCCAAACCTTACTTCAGCTTCGGGCTGTCGAGCCGGTCCCGTCAGACCAATTGAACCGAGGGTTTTACTCCCGGTACTTCCTCGTCCCGAAGAAAACGGGCGACCTGCGACCCATTTTAGACCTTCGAGCCCTCAACAAGTTCCTGGTCAAAGAGAAGTTTCGCATGTTGACTTTGGCTTCTCTATACCCCCTCCTCGAGCAGAACGACTGGTTATGCTCCCTGGATCTCAAGGAGGCCTACACTCACATCCCCATTCACCCGGCCTCCCGAAAGTTCCTCAGATTTCGGGTGGGAAATCTGCACCTACAGTATCGAGTGCTACCATTCGGCCTATCTTCGTCCCCCAGAGTCTTCACAAAGTGCCTGGTGGTAGTGGCCGCAGCACTCCGGGACAGGGGTCTACAGGTATTCCCATACCTCGACGACTGGCTCATCAAGGCCCCGTCAGCCCCAGAGGTCACTTCGGCGGCCTTGGCTACAACCTACTTCCTCCAGAATTTGGGCTTCGAGATCAACTTCTCCAAGTCTCATCTACAACCCACCCAGTCCCTCCCCTTCATCGGAGCGGTCCTGGACACCACCCGACTCCGAGCATTCCTGCCTCGGCAACGCATGGAGTCTCTTCTTCATCTCAGCCAGTCGGTGTCTACTCGCCAAACCCTACCGGCGAGACAACTGATGGTGCTCCTGGGCCATATGGCCTCCACAGTACATGTGACACCCTTTGCCAGACTCCACCTCAGGATCCCCCAGTGGACCCTGGCATCACAGTGGAATCAAACGTCCGATCCACTATCCAAACGCATCTTAGTCACACCTGCTCTTCGGCAGTCTCTACTTTGGTGGATGACCTCTTCGAATCTATCCAGAGGTTTGCTGATGCACTCTCCCCCCCATCAGAAAGTTCTCACAACCGATTCGTCGAACTACGCATGGGGGGCCCACCTGGAGGGTCTCCGCACCCAAGGATTCTGGACCAGTGCGGAAAGACTACACCAAATCAATCTACTGGAACTCAGAGCCATCTTCAATGCGCTCCAAGCTTTCCAACACCTACTCCACGACATGGTAATCCTCATTCGCACAGACAATCAGGCCGCCATGTATTATATCAACAAGCAAAGAGGCACGGGCTCGGCCCTCCTTTGCCAGGAAGCTCTACGAGTCTGGGACTGGGCGGTGCGCCACAACACCCTACTCAGAGCAGTATACATCCAGGGGGAGAACAACGTCTTAGCAGACAAACTAAGCCGTCTGCTACAACCGCACGAATGGATTCTCCATTCCAGCCCCCTTCACCAAATCTTCACGCAATGGGGGACGCCTCAGATAGACCTCTTTGCGGCTCCCCACAACGCCAAACTGCCTCAGTTTTGCTCCAGGATCTACACTCCTCATCGCCTCGAGGCAGATGCTTTTCTACTGAACTGGGGGAAACGATTTCTATATGCGTTCCCACCATTCCCGCTGATCCAGAAGACTCTGGTCAAGCTGAAACTCGAACGGGCCACCATGATTCTAATAGCTCCTCGGTGGCCCAGACAACCTTGGTTCTCCCTCCTACTTCAACTCAGCAGCAGGGAACCAGTACCACTTCCAGTGTTTCCTTCACTGCTTACTCAACATCAAGGATCACTACTTCATCCCAACCTGCAGGCTCTCCACCTGACAGCTTGGTTCCTCTCAACGTAACCCCTCACCAATTCTCACAAGAAGTGAGGGAGGTCTTGGAAGCTTCCAGGAAGCCCGCCACTCGACAATGCTACTCCCAAAAATGGACCAGATTCTCCTCTTGGTGTGTTTCTAAGTCAACGGAACCTCAGCGAGCTTCCTTATCCTCCGTGCTGGACTATCTCCTACACCTATCTCAATCTGGGCTCAAGTCCACATCCATACGAGTCCACCTGAGCGCTATTGCGGCGTTCCACCAGCCCCTACAAGGGAAACCCCTCTCGGCCCATCCGGTGGTCGCCAGATTTATGAAAGGACTCTTCCATGTTAACCCTCCTCTCAAACCACCCCCAGTAGTTTGGGACCTCAATGTAGTCCTTTCCCACCTCATGAAGCCCCCGTTTGAACCACTCAACAGGGCCTCTCTGAAGTATCTCACCTGGAAAGTGCTTTTCCTTGTAGCCCTTACGTCCGCTCGCAGAGTCAGCGAACTCCAGGCATTGATGGCGGACCCACCATTCACAGTATTCCACCATGACAAGGTGGTCCTCCGCACTCACCCGAAATTCCTGCCTAAGGTGGTCTCCGAATTTCATCTCAACCAATCCATTGTACTTCCAGTATTCTTCCCTAAGCCTCATTCTCACCACGGAGAATCGGCCCTTCACACTCTAGACTGCAAACGTGCCTTGGCTTTCTACCTGGATCGCACCAAGCCACACAGAACCACTCCTCAACTTTTTGTCTCCTTCGACCCTAACAAGTTGGGAAGACCCGTATCAAAGCGCACCATCTCTAATTGGATGGCGGCTTGTATCTCTTCCTGCTATGCCCAGGCTGGATTATCACTTCCTTGTAAGGTCACAGCCCATAAGGTCAGAGCAATGGCAGCCTCAGTAGCATTCCTCAGATCAACACCAATCGAGGAAATTTGCAAGGCTGCCACCTGGTCCTCGGTTCACACATTCACCTCACATTATTGTCTGGATACCCTCTCCAGACGGGATGGACAGTTTGGCCAAACAGTATTGAAAAATTTATTCTCTTAAGTCGCCAACTCCCCCTCCATCCCACTGAGGTTAGCTTGGAGGTCACCCACTAGTGAGAATACCTGCCTGCTTGTCCTGGGATAAAGCAATGTTACTTACCGTAACAGTTGTTATCCAGGGACAGCAGGCAGCTATTCTCACGTCCCACCCACCTCCCCTGGATTGGCTTCTCAGGCTAGCTACCTGAACTGAGGAGACACGCCCGGATCTCCGGGTAGGAAGGCACCGGCGCATGCGCGGTGCGGGCATCTAGAAACTTTAAGTTTCTACAAGCAACACGTGCTTGTGAGACGTCCGTACCGGGGCTCTGTCTGATGACATCACCACCACTAGTGAGAATAGCTGCCTGCTGTCCCTGGATAACAACTGTTACGGTAAGTAACATTGCTTTTCCAGCAAGCGGATGGATGCCATTCTTCTAGCTCCTGGCTTCTACTGTTGAAAAAGGCTATCTTCTCCTGTTACTTTGTCTTCAGTGGAGTCTAGGGGTGTTTGGCTAAGCGGTGCCAACTTTGGGGGCAACAACTGGGCCCCCCCAGGTCCCTTCCCCACCCATGGAGTAAAGGGGCTCATTTGGTCCTGTTTTCTTCTTTCCCATATTTATAAAAAAAAAAAAAAGACCAGTTTCTGTGCTAGCCGTTGCAGGCAGACTGCATCTTCGTCTCTACAGTTGGGTGCACATGAGTACTGTGATGACCTCTCGGTGGGTGTCTTGGTCACGAGGCAGGGGGCACAGGGTGCATGGCAGCTTTGGAGGTAATTCTATCAAATGGATGCTGACATTTATGCATCAAATACATGTGTAAATGATTAGAATGATAACATATGTGTGCGTATTTGTGCACATATGCCATCATCATAAATGCCAAAAGTCATTCAACATGTTATAACATGTATTTGACACCTAGATGTACACATGGGCAGAGAGTGAGCAGGATTCTCGCTCACATAACTCATAAAATACTATAAGTTGCATGCATATCTTTGCCATTTAGGTGTAAATGATTGCACCTGAATTATACATGCATAATTTCTAATACAATAAACTGTGTATATATAAGAAACCAAATACACTTATAAGAGGAAGTCCATCCAACATGTGGCGGAAAGTCAGTTACTCCACGGCTTCTATTAAGCCACTACATAATCTCCGTGGCTTACTTTTTCAAAAAACACTGCTTGTTCTCCAATTTATAAATCTTCAGTTTTTTCCATTTGAAATTATATACTGAAAGATTTTTTTTAGGTTGTCTGGAAAATATATAAGAAAAGTAAGACAGTGGAGTCTTTCTCACCCAGGATGTGTTTATCTCATTTCTTTTTTATGTATTTAAGAGAGATGCTATTTAATAGTGACACAGGTCTTTTCTCCACATTTTTTTGGAAGTCAATCATCTGCTTTTGTTTTTGAGTACAAAATGAAATTATAGGTAGTGTTGGTTTATTGACTCATTCTGGTGTCTTGTATTATTAGAATATTTACTGTGTTTTCCTATAAAGTTTTGCATTTCTTCTGTTTTTTTGTCTTGTGAGTACTGTGTCCTGTCTTGTCCTGTATTGATTTGGTAGTGTATCAAACCACTTCACAGGTCGCGGACCTGATGGGCCGCCGCGGGAGCGGACCACTGGGCGAGATGGACCTCTGGTCTGACCCAGTGGAGGCAACTTCTTATGTTCTTAAGCCTCAATAAATGACAATGTTAAACATTGCACCTCAAGTTAGATATCATAGAAACATAGATTATCCCAGGACAAGCAGGCAGGTATTCTCACTAGTGGGTGATGTCATCAGACAGAGCCCCGGTACGGACGTCTCACAAGCACGTGTTGCTTGTAGAAACTTAAAGTTTCTAGATGCCCGCACCGCGCATGCGCCGGTGCCTTCCTACCCGGAGATCCGGGCGTGTCTCCTCAGTTCTTTCTTTTCCGCGGAGCTGAGAAGTTCAACTTCTTCATGCGCTAGCTGAATTCAGTTAAATTTGCCTTCCTTGTCCGCGTTTTCGTTTTCTTTTAATTACAGTTAACAGTTCTTTTCTTTTTCAGTAAAAAAAAAAAAAAAAAAAAGAAGATTATTTCCTCCGGCAGGTCGAACGGGCCGGCCACGTGGCTCAGGCCCACTGGCTTCGACCTAGCGGCGGAGATTTTCCGGCCTATGTCCCGGCCAATCACCGGGTTTAAAAAGTGCAGCAAGTGCCAACGCGCGATTTCACTCACGGACCCTCACTGGCGCTGTTTGCAGTGTTTGGGCCCTGACCACATCCCGAAATCGTGCGGGCCTTGCTCTACCCTTACGGCACGCTCATTCAAGCGGCGTTGCCTATTGTGGGAATCGATGTTCAAGATGGACGCAGCTAAGGATCCCTCAGCCTCCACTTCATCTGATACCTCCCCGGTTCGGGCGAAACCGGCATCGACCACTCCTGCATCGAGTGTGGTGAAACCGGCATCGCTCACCCCGACACCATCCACGAGCTCGACGTCGGTGCCTGCCCCGGTCTCCTCGGTTCAGGTACCTCTTCCTTCCACAGTGCCACCAATGGTCATCAAAGTGCCGAAAGCTACTAAGCAGAAGCACTCGGCCTCGAAGGAGCGCGATGTCCGTGCAGGAGGACCCCCTTTCGGTGCGGATCCCTCCTTATCGGCTTCGCTACGGTCCGTGCTGGAAGCTCAATTCGTTGAGCTCATGCAGACCATCGGACCCGGGCTCATCGCTGCCATACAGGGTGACCTCCCGGTACCGGTCCGAAGGGGCGGTCCGCCCCCTCCCCCTCCCCCACACCGTTCGACCTCGACAACCGACGAGGACGAACGGGGGAGGGCGGCGATGCCCACGCGGCAAGCCTCGCTTACCGATATGCCGCCATTAGAACCCATTACGCCTCCGCGCCAACATGGGACCAGACCTCCGATCGATACTCGAAGCCCTGGGCATAGTCAGGAAGAGTTCTTCCGTACTCCTTACCAGACTTGGGTAGCATCGCAAGAACCCGCATCGCAAACCCAGTTGCGATCCACTGCTTCCAGCCCTATCCACTTGGGGGCCTCGGGAGACCATGCGATGCACAGACGATCCCGATCCCCGTCCCGCCACCGAGACGGGCACCGATCGAGACACTCATCCTGGCACTCCTCACGCCATTCGGAGGTGTCACCGCAGAAAAAACTGCAACGTAGGGGATACTCCTCATCAGAGGTGTCCCCCCCGAGGGGCCCGGAGTACGAGGAGACACTGGTGCCCGATTCTCCTTGTCACTCCCCGATGTCCACGGACCTGGAGGCCTCCTCCTCCCCCAGCCCGTCCCACAGACCGACGCTGGCGGAACAATTGTCCTTCTCATCATTCCTCCGACAAATGGCGGAGGATCTGGATGTGACCCTTGACACGGGCTCCCGATACTCCAAAGAGTATCTGGACACCATGCATTTACCTAACCCTCCAACGGAGTCGCTTAGGCTCCCCTTGCATAAATTACTGGACCAGACCTTCATGCAGTGCTTCGAAACGCCGTATTCCATACCGGCGATCCCCAGCAAACTCGATGCTCGATACCGCATCGTGCACCATAAAGGGTTCGAGGGCCCTCAACTCTCCCACCAATCCCTACTGATCGAGTCCTCCCTTAAACGCTCTCATCCCTCCCAGGTCTACGCCTCTGTACCGCCGGGCCGAGAGGGGAGAACGATGGACAAATTTGGTAGAAAATTCTACCAAAACTCCATGATGGCGTCACGGGTACTAAACTACAACTTCTTTTTCTCTTCCTATCTGGAGTTCTTCTTGCCGGTGCTCCGCAAGTTCACTCCGTTCATAGACAACCAAGCTCGATTCGAGTTCGAGGAAGTGGTAGCCTCCCTCTCCCAATTACGCCTCCAGCTGATGCAATCCTCCTTCGATGCATTCGAACTCTCGGCACGCGCCGCCGCAAGCGCGGTAGCTATGCGTCGCCTGGCATGGCTCCGTACTATCGATATGGATCCCAACCTACAGGACAGACTCGCCAACGTACCATGTGCTGGAGCTGACCTGTTCGATGAGTCTATCGAAACTGTTACCAAGAAGCTGTCGGATCATGAAAAATCCTTTCAATCCATCCTGCGGCCCAAACCCAAACCTCAACAGTCTCGACCTTCCAGGCCACCCCTGATTTACCAGCGGCGTTACATGCCCAGACAAACGCCTGCTGCGAGACAGCCTGCGAAGAGACAACCTCCCCAGAAGTCTCAGCAAAAACCTCAGCCACCGGCTGTACCTAAGGCTCCCCAGCCCTTTTGACGCCCCCCCTGGGAGCATAACCTCGGCCTCTCCCATAGGGGGCCGCCTCCATCTTTTTTACCATCGATGGGAGGCCATAACCACGGACCTATGGGTCCTCACCATCATAAGAGAAGGATACTCTCTTCAATTCCACCGGGTCCCCCCGGACCATCCTCCAAGAGAGTATCCTTCAAGCTTGACGCAGACCGCCCTTCTTCTTCAGGAAGTCCAAACCTTACTTCAGCTTCGGGCTGTCGAGCCGGTCCCGTCAGACCAATTGAACCGAGGGTTTTACTCCCGGTACTTCCTCGTCCCGAAGAAAACGGGCGACCTGCGACCCATTTTAGACCTTCGAGCCCTCAACAAGTTCCTGGTCAAAGAGAAGTTTCGCATGTTGACTTTGGCTTCTCTATACCCCCTCCTCGAGCAGAACGACTGGTTATGCTCCCTGGATCTCAAGGAGGCCTACACTCACATCCCCATTCACCCGGCCTCCCGAAAGTTCCTCAGATTTCGGGTGGGAAATCTGCACCTACAGTATCGAGTGCTACCATTCGGCCTATCTTCGTCCCCCAGAGTCTTCACAAAGTGCCTGGTGGTAGTGGCCGCAGCACTCCGGGACAGGGGTCTACAGGTATTCCCATACCTCGACGACTGGCTCATCAAGGCCCCGTCAGCCCCAGAGGTCACTTCGGCGGCCTTGGCTACAACCTACTTCCTCCAGAATTTGGGCTTCGAGATCAACTTCTCCAAGTCTCATCTACAACCCACCCAGTCCCTCCCCTTCATCGGAGCAGTCCTGGACACCACCCGACTCCGAGCATTCCTGCCTCGGCAACGCATGGAGTCTCTTCTTCATCTCAGCCAGTCGGTGTCTACTCGCCAAACCCTACCGGCGAGACAACTGATGGTGCTCCTGGGCCATATGGCCTCCACAGTACATGTGACACCCTTTGCCAGACTCCACCTCAGGATCCCCCAGTGGACCCTGGCATCACAGTGGAATCAAACGTCCGATCCACTATCCAAACGCATCTTAGTCACACCTGCTCTTCGGCAGTCTCTACTTTGGTGGATGACCTCTTCGAATCTATCCAGAGGTTTGCTGATGCACTCTCCCCCCCATCAGAAAGTTCTCACAACCGATTCGTCGAACTACGCATGGGGGGCCCACCTGGAGGGTCTCCGCACCCAAGGATTCTGGACCAGTGCGGAAAGACTACACCAAATCAATCTACTGGAACTCAGAGCCATCTTCAATGCGCTCCAAGCTTTCCAACACCTACTCCACGACATGGTAATCCTCATTCGCACAGACAATCAGGCCGCCATGTATTATATCAACAAGCAAGGAGGCACGGGCTCGGCCCTCCTTTGCCAGGAAGCTCTACGAGTCTGGGACTGGGCGGTGCGCCACAACACCCTACTCAGAGCAGTATACATCCAGGGGGAGAACAACGTCTTAGCAGACAAACTAAGCCGTCTGCTACAACCGCACGAATGGATTCTCCATTCCAGCCCCCTTCACCAAATCTTCACGCAATGGGGGACGCCTCAGATAGACCTCTTTGCGGCTCCCCACAACGCCAAACTGCCTCAGTTTTGCTCCAGGATCTACACTCCTCATCGCCTCGAGGCAGATGCTTTTCTACTGAACTGGGGGAAACGATTTCTATATGCGTTCCCACCATTCCCGCTGATCCAGAAGACTCTGGTCAAGCTGAAACTCGAACGGGCCACCATGATTCTAATAGCTCCTCGGTGGCCCAGACAACCTTGGTTCTCCCTCCTACTTCAACTCAGCAGCAGGGAACCAGTACCACTTCCAGTGTTTCCTTCACTGCTTACTCAACATCAAGGATCACTACTTCATCCCAACCTGCAGTCTCTCCACCTGACAGCTTGGTTCCTCTCAACGTAACCCCTCACCAATTCTCACAAGAAGTGAGGGAGGTCTTGGAAGCTTCCAGGAAGCCCGCCACTCGACAATGCTACTCCCAAAAATGGACCAGATTCTCCTCATGGTGTGTTTCTAAGTCAACGGAACCTCAGCGAGCTTCCTTATCCTCCGTGCTGGACTATCTCCTACACCTATCTCAATCTGGGCTCAAGTCCACATCCATACGAGTCCACCTGAGCGCTATTGCGGCGTTCCACCAGCCCCTACAAGGGAAACCCCTCTCGGCCCATCCGGTGGTCGCCAGATTTATGAAAGGACTCTTCCATGTTAACCCTCCTCTCAAACCACCCCCAGTAGTTTGGGACCTCAATGTAGTCCTTTCCCACCTCATGAAGCCCCCGTTTGAACCACTCAACAGGGCCCCTCTGAAGTATCTCACCTGGAAAGTGCTTTTCCTTGTAGCCCTTACGTCCGCTCGCAGAGTCAGCGAACTCCAGGCATTGATGGCGGACCCACCATTCACAGTATTCCACCATGACAAGGTGGTCCTCCGCACTCACCCGAAATTCCTGCCTAAGGTGGTCTCCAAATTTCATCTCAACCAATCCATTGTACTTCCAGTATTCTTCCCTAAGCCTCATTCTCACCACGGAGAATCGGCCCTTCACACTCTAGACTGCAAACGTGCCTTGGCTTTCTACCTGGATCGCACCAAGCCACACAGAACCACTCCTCAACTTTTTGTCTCCTTCGACCCTAACAAGTTGGGAAGACCCGTATCAAAGCGCACCATCTCTAATTGGATGGCGGCTTGTATCTCTTCCTGCTATGCCCAGGCTGGATTATCACTTCCTTGTAAGGTCACAGCCCATAAGGTCAGAGCAATGGCAGCCTCAGTAGCATTCCTCAGATCAACACCAATCGAGGAAATTTGCAAGGCTGCCACCTGGTCCTCGGTTCACACATTCACCTCACATTATTGTCTGGATACCCTCTCCAGACGGGATGGACAGTTTGGCCAAACAGTATTGAAAAATTTATTCTCTTAAGTCGCCAACTCCCCCTCCATCCCACTGAGGTTAGCTTGGAGGTCACCCACTAGTGAGAATACCTGCCTGCTTGTCCTGGGATAAAGCAATGTTACTTACCGTAACAGTTGTTATCCAGGGACAGCAGGCAGCTATTCTCACGTCCCACCCACCTCCCCTGGGTTGGCTTCTCAGGCTAGCTACCTGAACTGAGGAGACACGCCCGGATCTCCGGGTAGGAAGGCACCGGCGCATGCGCGGTGCGGGCATCTAGAAACTTTAAGTTTCTACAAGCAACACGTGCTTGTGAGACGTCCGTACCGGGGCTCTGTCTGATGACATCACCCACTAGTGAGAATAGCTGCCTGCTGTCCCTGGATAACAACTGTTACGGTAAGTAACATTGCTGTATGACGGCAGAAAAGGTGCCGTCGGCCCAACAAGTCAGCCCACTCAAAAAAACCCTCCCCCTAAGCATTTTCCCGGAGTGTACCCACATGTTTATCCCATCGTCTCTTGAAGTCGAGCATGTTGCTGGCCTCGACAACCTGACGTGGAAGACTATTCCAACGATCAACCACCCTTTCGGTGAAGAAATATTTCCTGATGTTACCATGAAGTCTCCCTCCCTTGAGTTTGAGCGGATGTCCTCTTATTGCCGTGGGACCTGTAAGGAAAAATATATCTTCCTCCACCTCAGTACGGCCTGTAAGATATTTGAATGTCTCTATCATGTCTCCCCTCTCTCTGCGTTCTTTGAGAGAATATAACTGCAGCCTGCTTAGACATTCTTCATATGGGAGATCTTGAGTCCTGAGACCATCTTAGTGGCCATTCGCTGAACCGACTCCATCCTCTTTACATCCTTCTGATAATGCGGCCTCCAAAACTGAACACAGTACTCCAGATGAGGTCTCACCATGGATCTGTACAATGACATTATAACTTCAGGCTTTTGGCTGATGAAACTTCTCCGGATGCAACTCAGCATTTGTCTAGCTTTGGTTGAAGCTTTTTCCACTTGATTGGTAGTCTTCATATCTTCACTAATGATTACATCCAGGTCCCGTTCTGCAACAGTTCTTGTTAAGGTTTCATCATTCAGGGTGTATGTTCTGCAGGGGTTACTGCTACCAAGATGCATAACCTTACACTTTTTGGCATTAAAACTCAGTTGCCAAGTATTAGACCATTTTTCCAGTAAAAGTAGATCCTGCCTCATATTGTCGGGCATGGTTGTGATGTCCACTACGTTGCATAGCTTAGCGTCATCGGCAAATAATGTAATTTTACCTCGAAGTCCCTGGGGAAGGTTTCGTACAAAGATATTAAATAGTATCGGACCCAAGACCGAGCCTTGCGGCACTCCATTGGTCACTTCCGACGTTTCTGAGGGAGTACCATTTACTACCACCCTCTGAAGTCTACCACTGAGCCAGTCTTTAACCCATTTAGTCAATGTTTCTCTTAGTCCCATTGTATTCATTTTGTTCAATAACCTACAGTGTGGGACACTATCAAAGGCTTTACTGAAGTCCAAATACACTATATCCAGGGATTCTCCCCTATCCAGTTGTTTCATTACCCAGTCGAAGAAGCTTATCAGATTGGATTGACAAGACCTTCCCTTCATAAAACCATGCTGGTGGGGATCCCTTTCGTCATCTAGAATCATATCCAATCTGTTTTTAATCAACGTCTCCATAAGTTTACACACTATTGATGTGAGACTCACCTGTCTGTAATTTTCAGCTTCTGACCTGCATCCCTTTTTGTGGAGCGGAATGACGTTAGCAGTTTTCCAGTCCAAGGGGACTTTTCCCTTGTTTAGGGAAAGATTGAAAAGCGCAGCTAGTGGCTCTGCCAGGACATCTCTCAATTCCCGGAGTACCCTGGGATGTAGATTATCCGGTCCCATGGCTTTGTTCACTTTTAGCCTCGATAGCTCATGGTAAACGCTGCTCGCGGTAAATTCAAAATCCTGGAACAGGTCCTCCGAGCACTCCCTTGTCTGCATCTTCGGTCCAGATTCCGGTGCCTCACAGGTAAAGACTGAGCAGAAGTAGCCATTGAGTAGTTCGGCTTTATCTGAGTCCGAGTCTACATAGTTACCGTTAGGTTTCCTGAGGCACACAATCCCGTCTGTGTTCTTTTTTCTGTCACTAATATACCTGAAAAATGATTTATCCCCTTTTTTAACATGCCTAGCCATATTTTCTTCCATCCGGAGTTTGGCATTCCTGACTGCTGTTTTAACAGTTCTAGATTTCGCCAGATAGGCTTCTTTAGTTTCCGGTCATTGTGATTGTTTGTAGGATACAAATGCTCTTTTCTTCTGCTTTACTAGTTCCAAGATCTCTGCGGAGAACCACTGGGGTCTAATATTTCTCCTTTGTTTACTCACGGTTTGTATGTAGAGATTGGTTGCTTCCTGCAGGGTACATTTCAGAGCCGACCACAGTACCTCCACATTGTCCGTCGTGCCCTGATTTTGCAGCGCCTCATAGACAAAATCTCCCATGCTCTGGAAGTTAGCTCCCTTAAAGTTAAGGACCTTTGTCGATGTATATGACCTAGTGACTCCCTTCCTAAGATGAAACCACACCATGTTGTGGTCACTGGAGGCCAAAGCATCTCCTACCGAAACCTCTGTGACACTGTCTCCATTGGTGAGTAACAGGTCCAGAATCGCCTGATCCCCTGGTGGGCTCCAATATATCCCGATGCTGCGTGCTGGGTGCTAATTTTATAATGGCATCAGATGCCATCATAAAATACTAATGATTTCAACATTGGCATGCCTACATTTAGGTATAGTCAGAAGACAAGAGTTGGAAAAAAAATCAAGAAAACAAAACAGTATAGTAAAAAGTCTTTAATAATGTCTAATTCATTTGTTGGTACAAAAGTCACCTGCCCATTGTGGCTGCTTTTCAGTTTGCACCTGCTTCAGAGGCTTATAATGTTACCTTAATAGGAAGTCTGTAATTTAATAGTCAAAATTTCAAACATCCAGCAATGAGATCTAGTTAATTCCTTTCTGCTTCTATTGAACAACAGGGCATTTTTACATGACTCACACAGCACTTAGTTTAGCCTACTAAAGTGACAGCATATGCCCCTGAAGCAGGCACAAACTGAAACATGGCTGTATCGGGCAGGTAACTTTTGTACCTACGAATGAACTAGACATCATTGAAAACTTCTTATCATAATGCTTTGTTTTCTTGACTTTTTTCCAACTCTGTCTTCTGGGGGTTTTGCCTTTCTTTGCCGCTTTTATATTTAGACTTGACCATTTACACCACATCAGTAGCAGTCATAAATGGGCATGCATATGTGCATAACAGATAGTATTCTATAAGTTACATGAGTAAGGTAGAGACACATTCTTGTCCCTCCCATGCTCAACTCACATGTATGCCAACCTAGCAGTTACATGCTGAGGCACTTCCATGCCACCTTATAGAATAGCGTGTATTGCAATTAATGCATCTAAGTGCTAAATAAAGCGCCACTTACATGTTAATCTGCTACACTGGTATTCTGTAATGGATAGGCATCTATATTGAAGGCAATTCTTTAACAGGGCACCTGTTCTATAAAGGAACTTATGCGTATTAATATCTGTGTAAACTTAGGCATGAAGTTTCAAGTTTAATAAAAATGTGCGATGTACAATTTTTTTAAAAAAAGGGAGTGACAGAGTATTTGGGGGGGATTAAAAGACTTGAACACAGACAAATAAGTGGTAACAGGAACATAAAGGGAGTGGGACAAAGCCTAAAGAAAAGGAGAACATAAATGGAATAACAGTAGGTTAAAACACACCTAATTTAGGGGCCTTGTAGCTTTTAAGGTTCAAATGCATCTTTAAAGACAAAGCATTTAAGATTTTCTTTAAATCTATCTAGATTAGTTTCTTCTCTCAAATGTGTCACAGAAAACATCGTATCCCGCCAAATGTTAAAGGTTCTTAAGGACGGAACTGAGAATAAATGTTTATCCTCAGATCTTAATGATCTAGAGGGAGCCCTTTTGACATTTGAACTTTGAAGGTTAGTAGGGCTATTTTGTATGTTATTCTGTGGCTTAGGGGTAACCAGTGTGTGTTCTTTAACACAATGTTCTTCAACTTTTTGACACCTATGGACTGGCGGAAATAAAAGAATTATTTTGTGGACCAGCACTGGTGCACAGACCAGCGGTTGAAGAACACTTGGCTAAGTCGTGGGCCAGACCCCACCCATCTCAGACCCCGCCCCCCTAATAGTACTAATGGTAACACCATTTTTTTCCATTCATTTTTCATATATATACACACACACAATATAATTTTATTACACATAATAGTTAACCACAAAATTAAACTACACTAAGCACACTGTATGCTTCTCAACATTAATTCCTACCAGAATACAGACAGTCCCTATGCAAATACGGGACCAAAAACTAAAAGTACTAATATGTACAAACGAAACCCTAAGATTCAAGACTCTGCATGCAGTACAACCCCAGAGAAAAAGAAACAAATACATTTCTTCCTGAACAGTACAAAATACAGACAGCAGATGTAAATCAATCCACAAAATTTAAAACTAAAATCATTCCCCCTACCTTCGTTGCCTCAATCCCTCCATGCTGTGCCTTAACTTCTGGCCCTTTTATGCCGCCCCTGGTGTTTTCTTCGGGCCAGCTTCCTCTTCCTCACTGACGCAATGCACAAAGCCACAGGTAGTGGCTCCTCAGGTGTCAGAGAGAAGGCTTCCGGTTCAGGCGCAGGACGTGTGTAGGAGCCGCTGCCCGCGACTTTGTGCATTGTGTCAGTGAGGAAGAGGGAGCCAACCCAAAGATAACGCCGCATCGATCGCACTGCGGACCAGCAGCTGAAGAACACTGTCTTGGGCCCAATGCACGTGCCGGCCTTGTGGACAGATAGGAAATTTCTGTGGACCAGTACTGGTTGAAGAACACTGCTTTAACAGTACCTTGTATTAATTTGCTAATTTTGTGACGTACATAACAGTGGTGTGACATGATCAAATTCCTCTTTTTGGTGATAATTTTTATTATGATATTTTGAATGATCTGAAGGCGTCTTAATTCTCTTTGCGTGATTCCCTTATATAATAAATTACAATAATCGAGTTTTGATATTATCAGAGAGTGGATTAGAATATTTAGAGATGTATCAAGAAAATTGGCCAGTGATCTGATTATCCGCAGTCTACAGAAACAGCTGGTGTGTTTACACCTAAGTATTAGGAAATATGCACATAAGTATTCCATAAGTTACATGGGTAAGTGGGAATTTATTTTAAAAATTTATTACTCGCAATCATCCAACAATTCTGAGTGAGTTACAATACAACATATAGTTAAAACAATGTCACAAACTACAAAAAGACATAAAAACAAATCATTTCATAAACTATAACAAAATAATAATATTCTTCATAATTCATAAGTCATTTACCAAAACAAACATACACAACACAATAAAAAAATTCACTTAAATAATTCCTACTCAGTTATTTGCCAAAACATTTTTGGATTTCCATCCATGCTCCACTTGTGTGTACACACATACCCCTTGCAAATATGCACTATGGGCCAGATTCTATAAGCTGCACCTAAGTGCACCTACATTATAGGCGCTGCTCGGCATGGTTGTTCATCAGCCACTAGGCATCATATATAGACTCCTGCTTAGCGGCGCCTAGGCATTGTTAAGTATCCTACAGGCAGGTTCCTGTATATTAGGCCAGGTTTTAACAGACCTAATTTACCGACATCTAACGTGGACACTTAACAATACCTAAGTCAACCACGCCTATTCTCTGCCCTTAACCATGCCTACTTTTCAATTGGGTGTCGGAGAGCACGTCGACTTAGGCATTGCTAGGTGTCCTTGTGCCAAACTCTTAATTGGTAATTAAATTTTTTTTTGATTGGCTGAAAATCAGCATGGTCAATTACGACACTGATTAATCCAATTTTTAGAAAAGTTGCGTGTTGATCCTGAAGTTAGGCATTGCTAGGCATCCATGATAAGGGTGCCGAACGGAGCCTAACATAGCCACCATTTATATCTGTTTGTGTACATACGTGCCATTGTTCAAATTATATATGCACAAGTAAATGTTAGTATAGAATTACCC
The DNA here is from genome assembly GCF_902459505.1 of Geotrypetes seraphini. Lineage (NCBI taxonomy): Eukaryota > Metazoa > Chordata > Amphibia > Gymnophiona > Dermophiidae > Geotrypetes > Geotrypetes seraphini. The sequence continues at coordinate 295,070,087 of NC_047087.1, forward strand.
CTTTTGAGTACAGAATGTATTCTGTCCTTCTCTTTCTATATCAAACAAAAACCCAGTTGTATATCAGTAACAGTACATGATTTTAAAGGACTAGGCTTGCACTTCAGCAGTTTTATAGGTTCGGGAAATGTTATTCAGGGCCATTAAGGTGGTGATACGAACCAAATTCTTGACTGCTGAGGAAGAACGGGAATGGATGAGTTTCCCACAGATCAGTGCTGTCTGGGAGTTCCTTGAATCTGCCCCAGAATCACAAGAGACTGGAACAGAGTTGTTAAAAAAACCAACATATCATTTTAGTCCATAGTCTGCGTTTGAGACAGACATGGGGGAAGACACTGCTTGCCCTGGTTTCGTAGCATGGAATGTTTTGCTACTGTTTAGGTTTTTACCAAGTACTTGTAATGTAATGTAATGTAATTTTATTTCTTATATACCGCTAATTGGCTACTGTGAAAACGGGATACTGGGCTAGATGGACCAAAGGTCTTACTCAGTAAGACTATTCTTATGTTCGTAATTTTTGTGATCTTTTAAATCTTCCAGGGTCTTTATTGGTGGCTTCTGTGGAAGTATAAAAAAAATTATTTTAAAAAATTTTCACTTTCTGGCAAATGTAAGTTTTACCCATGAGCTTTGCTCCAGTTCTGAAAGCAAAGTACATACATACTTTTGCTTTGGATTTTGCCATGGGTACAAAATACACATCTTTACTTATATTGCTTTTTTCTTTGAGTAGAGTTTTATTATATAACTGTTTATTCAAAAGACAAAATACATGCAAAAGAGCAGATATAGCATTTTCCAATATACAGCAAATACAAAACAACCAACAAATAGAACCACTGAAACAAGTGGAGTCCAGGCTTGTGTTCTTATAGCCCAGACCCAGCTATTCCTCACCCCGGTAAAAGCCCCACCCTTACCCCAACCCTGTCACCCTCCCACCAACCCTCCCCACCCCCCCAAAACCCGCCCTCAACCCACTGGCAATAAAGGAACCACTGGCTTCCGCAATCTATTGGCCACTTGGCTTTTGATCATAGCAGGTAAAGAAAAGCTTACTGCTGGAATGAGAAAACCGAGCAGACATAGATTCCCATACCATTAAAAGATGACATTTATTGTGCCAATACCAGATGGTGGGTGGGGAGTCCTGAAGCCAATGATTCAAGATGCACTTCTTCCCCACAATATAGCCCTTACGAATAAGCAAACTATCACCCGCAGAAAGCCCGCCCAGATGGCCCGTAGCCAAAAAAAGAATCCCTTCCACCTGCAAGGGGAGGGTAGAGCCCACCAGGGTCTCCAAATAGCACCGGACCTTCAGCCAAAAGGCGGAAATAGCTGCACATGATCAGAGACCATGTGCTAAGGAGTTATCAACCCGGCAGCATTTCAGGCAAGTAGGGGTAAGGGCACACCCAAAACGAAAGGCCTGTTTCTGGGAGATATAACCCCGATGGAGAACCCAAAATTAACATTCCTGGAGCTCAACGTTTGAGTAGAGTTTTGATAACAAGTCGGATTCTCCGATGACAAGCAGGACAGTTTACCACATCGGGTGGCATCATCGATGAATGCCTGGGACATATGCTGCCCAGGATTCAGAACTTTCATGAAGCCTTTGGCAGGTCCAGCTGTGCATCGGGCAAAGATGGTGACAAAGTGGATGACATCAAGCTATATTCAGCGACAGGGCAGTCACCAGATCTCAATCCAATTGAGAATTTGTGAAATGGTCTTGCTGTCAAGGTGTTCAGAAAACATCCAGAAACAAAGGTTGAGTTGATTGAAGCACTGATTAATGCTTGGCACCATGTTGTACAACCAGATGAACTTCGAAAATTGGTTCACTCCATGCCTCGACACTGCAAGCTTGTCATTAAGAACAAAGGCTGGCCCATACGTTATTAGAATAGCAGAAAACAATCAGCCCTTTTCAGGGCTACCTCCTCTTGAAGGGGGTAAGTTAAATTACAAATAAACTTAGTACGTATTGAAATAGCTAAGGTAATCCATTTACGAAATATCGACATTCTGCAGTTTATGCATTTCAAGTCTTAAATATGAAGTCCTAAATCAATTTAAAATGTGCAAGGTGATAGAGCATGAAATTCAGAACGTCAGTATATAATATGCTGCAGTAGGCGTCAGAAATATTGCTGTGATCCAGCAAGAAAGACAGTACAATGTATTACTCGGAGGTGATGCAAAACTTTTGCAAGGCTCTGTATATGGAAAGCACAATAAGGAAGGGGGGGGGGAATGTAAATAAGAAAACAGAATTACCTTTTTGGGAGGAATTATAGGTTGAAGGCATCTTTAAACAGAAAGCTTTTCAGGGTACTTTTAAAACGTGTTAAGTTTTCCTCCTCTCTTAAGTATGTTGGCATAGCGTTCCAGAGCCTAGGCACGTTTACGGAAAAGATTTCTAGCCTTTGTGTTCCTATTATTTTAGTGATGGGACCGTTAACAGTTTTTGATCCATATCCTGCTCCACTTCTACCATTTAGCTTATAGCCATGTATCAACTTACATCGCCAAAAGTTATATGTAGAAAAGCGCATTTTTAAAAAAAACATTTATGTAATTGGCATGTTTAGCTTTAAAATCCTCTGTTTGTATCCCTTGTTTTTCACACATATCTACAAACACCTTGAAGGCAATTCTATGAAGGGACTCCTATTTATAGGTGCCAAGAAGGTGCCTTTTGGAGCTTATTCTAGAAAGAAAAGTAGGCGCCCACTTTCCTTTATCAAATATCAGCATAGCAGGGCAAACACATCGGTATATTTTAGGCATGACTGGTCATACTGTGTAAATGCTTGCGTCTGGAATGCTTAAAAAAGGGGCATAAATTAAAGAATTCTATAATTTAATAGTGCAGTTGTGCATCCCACCCACACTCTGCTCATATTCCACCCAAGTGTATACCCACCTTTAAACCAGGCACCATTGCATTGATGTACCATTTTATAAAGAACTCGTAATGCATAACCATAGACGTAAGTGCCACTCTATTAAGCCAGCTTTTCACTTGCTTAATTTGGTGGCGCCTACGTAGGATGCCTAACTCAGCCAAGCCAATTCTTTGCCTCTACCTGTGCCTACTTTTTGAGATAGGCATCATTAGGTGGCTTTAGGCATGGGAGGGCACCTCTACTTAGGTGTCACTAGGAGTCCTAAGAGTTTGGCGCTGAACTCTTAAATTCTTTAATTTTTTTGATTGGCTGAATACCAGCGTGGTTAATTACCACAAGGACTAAGCCAATTAAAAAAATTAAAGTTGTGGATCCCGAAGCTAGGCGTGGCTGGGCGGCTGCAATTAGGGCGCCTAGCAGTGCCTAACATAGGTGCCATATATAGAGTATGAGGTTCATAATCAAATCGGAAATACTGTACATCTAAAAACTCGCCTAAATCAGCACTTGAACGATCAAAAAGACAGGTGGTCCAAGTGCCGATAATTGAAACGGGTTTTAGTTGTATCTAAAAGCAGCATAGGCCTTTTTACTGCTTCTGTACGCCCAGAGTGAAAAGGGATGTGTTTGAAGGAGTGGTTAGGATGGGATGTGGGTTGACCTAGACTTAGCCATCCTGCAGCAATAATCAAAAGTTTAACGAGACTGCCTAGACAGAACTTATAAGTTGCGACTTAGGCGATCTAAAAAGAGGTCCAAGTTCCCAGAAGATATCCAAAATGACCAGATAACCATCGCAGGGACAAAGTGCAGACCCCCACACATTCCCCCAGTGATCACTGTCTCCCCCCCCCCCACCGCCATAAAATTTGGAATAAAAACGTACATACCTACCTCGAGAACATCAGCACCTGGCATAGGAAAGCCTAGTAGAGCTGCAAAGAGGTGGTTTAAGTAGTCTGGGAAGTGGGCTACTGAACCATAGAGAGGAGGACACAGGCCCATAAGCCACTTTAACCACTGCATTCATGGTGAAAAATGTGTGTCCACCAACCCCTCCCCCTCCCCCTCCCCAAACCCTACTGTACTGCCATATAGGTGGCATCTGCAGCCATAAGGACTATTGGGGTGGTAGACAGGTGGGTATAGTAGTTTGTGGGGGGCTCACCATGACCTGCAAGGGAGTTGTGGTGAGATGTTTATGTGGCACCCTTTTTGTGAAGTTTACAGCAGTGCCCTGTAAGGTGCCCCACTACTCTGTTGCCATGTCTGGGTGGCCAGTCCATCACTTTGCTGACCCCTCCCACATCCAAAAGATCTTTTTCTACGCGTTTTGGGCTTGGATGATTTTTTGGACGAGAATGAGGTATAAAGATATACAACTTAGTGGTCTGGACGATCAAACAGTTGGACATACAAATAGAAGATTCTCGAAAAAAAATATTTTGGACATATTTTTCGAGAATGGACTTTGGACACTGCTGACTTTGGACAACTAGTGCCTTAGATCCAAAACGGACCTTTTTTTTTTTTTTTAAATTATTATGCCGATCTATGGCTTTAAATGCAGTTGTAGATGGAGGAAGTTAGTGCATCTGCTCTAACGTCTACTGCCTCCCCTGTCAGCTTCAGTCTCTAGTCTAGGATTACCAGACTTCCGGATTTCCCCGGACATGTCCTCCTTTTTAAGGACATGTTCAGGGGTCCGGATGGCTTTTCAAAACTCAGCAATTTGTAGGTTTTTAAAAGCTTCCTCGAAATAGCGTCGGGCAGAATGCCCTCCTGCCCGAAAAGAGCAGGCAATGGGGAACGGGGCTAGAGCGGGATTGGGGGCTGGATTGGGGCACAATGGGGTGGGGATGCGTGGAACTGGGTGGGCCTGGGGGCAGGTCTAGGGGGTCCGGATTTTACTAATGTAAAATCTGGTAACCCTACTCTAGTCTGTACATGTGATACTGGGGGGTCCCGTTCAGACTTACAATGAAGCTGACAGAGAAGTTTCTAAATGCAAGTACACTTCCCCCTCCCCATTCGCGGTTTCCACAATTGCGGTTTCACAAATTCGTGATTTTTTTGGGGGGGAACCCATATTTTATCACGTTCCCGCCTCTCTCCCGCCTTCCTCCCAGCATCCCGGCCTTACCTGGTGGTCTAGCAGGCTTTCGGGGCAGGAGTGATCTTCCTACGCTCCTGCCCCGTGTAGATCGTCAATAGGAAATGGCTGCCGTGAGCTCCCGCTGTAGTCTCGAGAGACTATGGGAACTCACGGAAGTCATTTCCTATTGGCGATCTGCACGGGGCAGGAGCGTAGGAAGATCACTCCTGCCCCGAAAGCCTGCTAGACCACCAGGTAAGGCCGGGATGCCGGGGGCAAGGCGAGAGGGATGCAGGGGTGGGTCAGTGCCGGACGAGAAGATATTCACGGTTTTTCTCCATTCGCGGTCCGGCTCTGCCCCTATCCCCCGCGAATACTGAGGGAGAAGTTTAGGAAGTGCTGTTCTTCTTTCTGTAAGAGGGATCGAGGTAGGTGAGGCTGTAGCAGCCTGCTATACCCTATGCCAGGGGTGTCAAAGTCCCTCCTTGAGTGCCGCAATCCAGTCGGGTTTTCAGGATTTCCCCAATGAATATGCATGAGATCTATGTGCATGCACTGTTTTCAATGCATATTTATTGGGGAAATCCTGAAATCCCGACTGGATTGCGGCCCTCAAGGAGGGACTTTGAGATCCCTGCCCTATGCCTGATCTAAACTCAGCATAATTATGTATGCATTTGTTAGTTGACCTTCAGCAGTGACAATAGCTCCAGGTTGAAACTCTGTGCTTTCCTCTGCAGGGAAAAGTGGAAGTTGAGGCTGGGAAAGAAGGAATGAAATTTGAAGCCGGTGCTTTTTCATATTATGGGGTGATGGCATTGACAACTTCTCCAGGTATGCTCTGCTTTTTCTGGTTTTAAATCTGTAGAAGATTGATGTGCTGAAACCCATAAAATGTTTCATGGGTTATGGTGGTTTTACATTCAATTTTGTTACACCTGCAAACGAGCTCCTCACCAACCTTTGATGCATTTCAGAAGAAAATTTACTTACATTGCTACATTTCAGAATTTTGCATGCCCCATAGTGGAAATGTGCAAAGGAGTTAGAAAAAAAAAAGCTTTCTTTTTTATATGATAGCAGTAGCAATAGTGGGAATATTGGCACCGTGTCAGAGTCCCTGGTCCAGAGCTGGCATGTGAATAGGTGCAACCCTTGGTAAGGCCTCCCCCTCTTTAAGAAGTGTAGTAAATTTTTCTCTAAGGACAAGCAAGATATGTATTCCTCACAAGTAAGATACTTTTGTTTATAATGACGGGAGATGCCATGCAGCTTGTTTTAAAGAATTGGAAAAATTGGGATAGATTAAATAATTCATTCTGGTGGGAATCCCTATGTTATATCTTTAAAATGGAAAAGTTTATGGCCATTCAGAAGGGTTATTATAAAAAATTGATGCAAGATTGGGAATCATTAACTAAATATTGTACAGATTGATTTATTTGTATGATTTGGGGAAAACATGCACATCTGGGGAGGGGGATATGTTTTGGCATTTGTTGAGAAATATAGAAGGGTTGATTACAAGTATTTTATGAGATGTTTGTAAATTGAAAATGGGTGGGAAAAAAATAAGTTTTGTCTTTATTCTATCTAATATAATAAAATGCTAGGCCGCGCATGCGCACTCCCATCTGCGTGCGACCGTTTTCCGTGAGATGTAGGGCACCTTAGGTAGGAGTGCGCATGCGCGCTTACGTCACCAGCCGCCGATGCCTCCACAAGCCGAGACCGCAGCCAGCCGCCGATCTCTGTTCCTCCAGCGGGCGGGCGGGGGGTGTCTCGGAGGAGAGGGATTGCGGACGCTCAGCGCCCCCACCAAGGAGCCCAGCAACTTTTCGCCCCGGATCGGGACCCGAGTCGTTTGCCCCCCCTTCCCTTCCCGCGGATCCGACTACCTTGGTGATTCAAGCAGCATGTGCAGCAGTCTTCACACACTGCTTCGAGCCCTTCTACTGCCCTGATTTGCTCTGCCGCGTCTCTGATGATGTCATCAGTGACATGCCAGAGTAAATCAGGCCAGTAGAAGGGCCCAAAGCAGTGTGTGAAGACTGCTGCACATGCTGGAATCGCCAGATTCGTAGTCTGTACCGCGGGAAGGGAAAGGGGGGTAGAGGAAACGCTAATGCTGCTGCAGGGAACTGGTGTGAGGGGAGGGAAATGGAGGGGGAGGGAATGCTGCTTTGGACAGACAGACAGAGGGAGGAAGGGATTTAGAAAGAAAAGAAGAAAGACACAGAGGCAGGGAGATACACAGAAAGACAGAAAGACAAAGGGGACCAGGGACAGAGACAGACAGAAAGAAAGACAGCGGGAGTCGCGTCAGGAGGGGTACGGGATGCGGCAGAGGGAACTTTTCCAATGGGTGCAACTGGGCGGCTGTCGGGAACCTCTGATCAGGGGCAGAGCAAGGTAAGTGTATCATAGGGATAAGAAGGAGGGGGGAGAAAAAGGAAGGGACAGGGGGAGAAGGAAAGAGGTGCTGATGGACAGGGGGGCTGAAGAAAAAGGAACGGAGGCCTAATGTTGGACAGGGGGAGAAGGAAAGAGGTGCTGCTGGACAGTAAAACAAAGGGAGAAGGGCTGCTGCTGCATAAGGAGAACACTGAAGGGGTGGTGGTGGACACAGGGGAGGTAAAAGGAAGGGAAACTGGACAGGGGGAGCAGGCAAGGGGTGGTGATGGACAGCCAAGGAAAAAGAATGACAGAAAGAAAGCAAGCGGCTAAGGAGAGAGAGAGAAAGAAATAAAGACAGACACACACACATATATTCTAGCACCCGTTAATGTAACGGGCTATAAGACTAGTTAAGTATATTATGCTGTAATGATATTAAGTTATGTAAATGCATCATCTTTTGTGCCCAATTGAAGTTTTAAAAAATGAATAAAGAATATTTAAAAAAAACCCAAACAAGTAAGATGATGTCATCTCATGTAGCCTGAGCTGGAAAAAAAATAAACAAAACTGTCAGTGCTCTCAAAGCTTTCTGTACTAATGAACCACATCTTAGAGAGTTCCTTTATCTGCACTATCATGCATGGTCATCTCATTTTTAGTCTATCCTTAAAGTTTATGTTTATTAATATTTGATATCCCGCTCCAGAATATCACAGGTCTAAGCGGTTACAAACAAAATTAAGTCCGATCTATCCCGAAGGCTCACAATCCATTACCTGAGTAACAACTATTGAAATAGTAAAGACATTACCAAAGTCCTAGCATGATGAGGGAGGGAAAGGTGCAATTCACATTATACATAAGAAAAATTAACAGAATAAAATGAAAATAAATAAATCAAACCTCAGAGTCCCAATACAGAATAGAAGTCTATCGGATATGTATTTTGTCTAGGTAGCTGATAGCTGAACTCTAAGTTAATGTTAAAATAAACAATAAAACAGACACTTTAAATACTAAACTATACTCTAAAAGAGACTTTAAGTGCTAAACTATTGTCTAAAGTTAGGGTTACCCGACGTCTGTTAAAACCCGGACAGACCTTCTTATTAGAGGACTGTCCAGGTTCCCCGATGGACTTTCTAAAACCCGGCAGATTGTCTGGGTTTTGGAAAGCTCCAAGCTCTGGCCGCATCTGGAGGGCTTTCAACAAGCAAGCGTGGATGATGTTACATGCATCCGAGTATGCTGGAGGCCCTCCAGACTTGGCCTGGAGGTCGGGAAAAAAGAGACAAGGCTTTATGGGGGCGGGACTGGAAGCGGAACAGGGCGGGGTTGGGGAGCAGGGCCTTGCGTCCAGTTTTGCCCTTCATTAACTATGGTAACCCTATCTAAAAAGTGCCTTTGCTAAATAAGCAGAATAGCTTTAAAAACCACTAGAATCACCTATTTAACCACAGTCTACTTTTTTCCAAGTTTGAATGCAGTTTCCCAGCAAGTATGAAGTTTTCTTCCCCTCTATAAGTCTTCTTTCAACATCTCTTCAGGATTGAGAGCAACTGGGCTCTGGTTCACTTGTATATATGTACTTCTAAACAAAGTCTACTAACAGTTCTTTAATACTACAATTAATTGGCCAGAAGCTTACCATGCCAATTTATGGAGGTCAAATCTGTTCTCAAAAAAGGCAAGCAATTGAAAATCGTTTCTTACCCTGAATCTTTTTAGGAAGAAAATGTTTCGGAATATTGTACATACCTCTCACATAGCTTCTTTACTCACTGTTTGTGGCAAGTACATGTAAAACATTTCAGGGAAGGCAGAAGATCTGTCAGTTTCTTCCTCAACAGCAGCATGTTGACCTTAAGTCACTAGTAAGCAAGGAATAGATGTGGGAGAAATGCATGATCACTTCAGCTACAGTGTTTTCAAGACAGCACCAAAAGCTTCTCCCATAGGTATTGGTGTTTTCATTGCTGCCAGTTTCAGACTTCCGATATAATGTACAGGAAAAGCTGAGCGGTATGCCCAGAAAGGGTCCTATTCAAGACCACTGTGCTTCACTTCGGATACTCTCCAAGCCACTTATGGCCTGCAGTTCACATCATTCAGAATGCACTTGAGCAGGGTGTCATGGAGACACTTCTGTTTTCTGAAAAGGTATTACCCTCCTCTTTTCCCATCAACAACAACAGGAATCTCACTTTTCCCCAGATAACAGAGGGCTAAAAACCGCAGCCAACTTCCCAGCCAAAGCCTGAAATGGGCTTTTGATTGGATCCAGGCACACGCAGCCTGAATCCTAATAACCCATTCCAGAGAACCTTTCTGAAGGTTAAAGTTTTACACAAAATGGCCCACTTGGGTTCTCAGCGTAATACAGAATGTATACATATTATAAAGACAATTCTATAAAGTTAATATTTAAGGCTTTAAATGACATATTCCCAGTTTGTTTGACATCAACCTTGAATATATATAGACCAGTACATAGATTGAGTTCTGCAAATAAGGAATTAATGGATATATCTTCCTTTAGACAAGTCATATTAGATGGATAAAGGGGAAACAATGTTTATGATTGCAGGACCAGTATTTTGGAACTCTTTACCCCGTACTGTCAGAGAAATAGGTCTATTTTTGAGCTTTAGAAAACAGGTAAAAGCCTTTTGGTTTTACACAGGCTTATACCAGTACTTTGATAAAGTCAAAGAGCTAGAATTTTTAATTATATCAGTGCTGTGTTATGATTTTGATGATGTGTAGTTTGTTTGTGTGTTTTTACTGTATTATGTATGTAAATTGTAAACCGCCCAAAATGGTAGGTGGTGCAGGGTAGAAATTTTTTAAATAACTACAAAGTAGTGCTTCCGTCTAGGTGCCCCAATGCAGCACGCTTAGTTCCAATTCTAACACACTATCTTGATGCCAAGATTCCAGTATAAAATACTAGCATGAGGACAGCTTTGGCGTGCATATGTGTAAGTGTACCCTCACACCACGTCAATGGCTGATATAAGTTAGAGCACCTAGAAGAACATAAGAATAGCCCAGTAACCCGTCATCACGGAGGCCAATCCAAGTCACAAGTGCCTAGAAAAACCCAAAAAGAAGCAGCATTCCATGTTACTGATCCATGGCAAGAAATGGCTTCCCCCATGTCTGTCTCAACAGCAGACTGTGGACTTTTCCTCCGGGAACTTGTCCAAACCTTTTTTAGAACTAGCAACATTAACCGCTCCTATCACATTCTCTGGCAATGTGTTCTAGATCCTTAACTATTATTCTCTGAGTGAAAAAATATTTCCTCCTATTGGTTTTAAAGTATTACTCTGCAACTTCATCGAGTGTCCCCTAGTCTTTATAAATTTTGATACAGTAAAAAATCGATCCACTTGTACCCATTCTATACCACTCAGGATTTTGTAGACTTCGATCATATCTCCCCTCAGCCTTCTCTTTTCCAAGCTGAAGAGCCCTAATCTTTTTATGCTTTCCTCATGAGAGGAGTTCCATCCCCTTTATCATCTCGGCCACTCTTCTTTTAACCTTTTCTAGTGGTGCTTTATCTTTTTTGAGATAAGGAGACCAGAACTTAATGCAATACTCAAAGTGAGGTTGCACTGTTGAGCTATACAGAGGAGTACCAAGGGGTGCACATAATTTATAGTTATGGGCCAAATTCTATAAGGCATTTACCTGAATTACCCAAACCACCTTAATACTCATAGAGTCAATTATGAGTTGTAACAAGCTCATAATTGGAAAAAAAAATGAAATTAGCCGATAGACGCCTACCCAATTCTATGAAATGTAGGCGACTATCACATAACGCCTAACACCTAAGTGGGTGTGTTTGTGGGCAGAGTCAGCCATAGGCACAAATCTCTAAATAACGTAGGCGCCTGCAATATAGGCCAGTGAAACCCTGGCTTACATTACTGGCGCCTAAGTTTTTTTGATAACCACATAATATACAATTAGAAGAAGAGAAAAGCTAATACATATACTCACACACCATTAATAATTTATTCAATCTACCTCACTTTTTACCGCAAATATCATAAATATAATGAATATACCACCCCTATCATTTGTCACAAACACCTTTTTCAAAAGACAACCCAGGCAAATGCCCTTGTTGCCCTGAAAATCTGGATGATCAGTTCCACATGGTCCAATGTTGTTTTTTTAAAAAATGTCTTTGCAAAACTTGTGCTTCATGGACTAAACTCCTGAATTCTTGATAAGATTATGTACACTCTTGATAACAACTGGCAAATGTTCTTCAGCCATCCCAACACAATCTTGCGTTTTGCCACACGGGCGTCCTCAGGAGCTGAAGCCGCTTCAGGTTTTTACTATTTTTATCTCTACAAAATAAACATCATTCTACTATCATACTGAACTTAATTTATACATCAAATGCCCTCACATACTTTTCAAAATTATATCAATATTACGCATATCTGTAATCTTATTTGTTAATCATACAGCAACTGCAGCATAGACTTAAAAACCACGTCTCCCTTCCAGAAGGAATAAACCAAACTGAGAGGCAGGACAACCTACCCTGCTTTTATACTCCTTAATCCCTCCCCCCAATTCCTTGTTAATCCAATCAATAATCTCACAGCAAGTGCCACTCTACCTCTTTATTCAATCCCATTGGTTCAGTAGTTCCCCATTAATAAATAAACCTCTGTTCTTTCTGTAGTAAAACCTCCGATATATTACCCCCCCCCTGGGAAGATGAACCTGAAGTAACACTACAAATCTCAAATCCTCTACTCTATGTTCTGCTGCCTGCCAGTGGGTAACCAGTGGAGTCTCCTGTTTCACCAACCTTATAATGTTGAGCAATATGTAATTTGATTTTTCTTTTTGTATGGCCAATATACCATTGCCCAAATGGGTATTTAATCCCGTAGACTACTTGAGACGTATTGCAATCCGCATAAGATTTTAACCAAAAATCTCTCCCAGTAGAAGGGACAATTACCCGGTCACAAACCAGCACTTAATCACAATAAATACATCCATTGCATTTAAATTGACCAACTATAGCGTCCCTAACAGCAGCACTACGTCTGTAGGTGGAAAAAGCCTCCGCTAAATTGCATCCACAAGTGAACGCAAATCAAGGCAAATCACGTAAACCTGGATGTAAACCAAGAATGGCCCAATTGTCACGGATAACCTTACGAATCAACTGAGCCTGAGGGGAATGAGGCAGTACACACATCACCCTATGTTACATTACATTAGGGATTTCTATTCTGCCATTACCTTGCGGTTCAAGGCGGCTTACAAAAGATTTATAAACAGGGTTACAATGGGATAACAATAGAATTGCTACAGTGGTAGAGAGTAGATCTTTTGACATTTCTTTGGTAGTTAAGAACAGGGAGGCTTAACAGAAGATTTATAAACTACAATTGTCCTTGCTTTGATAGTAAAGGGTAGATCCTTTGTCTATTATTAGTGTTGTTGAGAGAGCGTGAGGTTAGGGCTGTTTCAGGAATTTCTTGAAAAGTATGGTTTTTAGTTTTTTTCTGAATGTCCTGTAGTCTGGGGTGGACACCAGAAGGTTGGAGATCTGGCCGTCCAGTCTTGCTGCTTGAGTGGCCAGGAGGCCGTCGTGTAGTTTTGATCATTTTACTTCTTTGGTCGGGGGGGGAATGAATGGGGAGTGTGTTTTTCTATGTCTGGTTGTGGATGCTGGGATGAGGCGGTTGTTCAGGTAGGACGGGCTGTCTCCGTTAAGAGTTTTAAATAACATGCAGTAGAATTTGAATTGTATTCTTTCTTGGATTGGTAGCCAATGTGAGTTGATGTAGGCTTCTGTGATATGGTCATGTTTTCTCAATGAGTAGATGAGTCTTAAAGCTGTGTTTTGGATTGTTTGTAGTTGTTTGGTCATAAAGGTTGGGCATGGGAGGTAGAGGATGTTGCAATAGTGTAGTAGTCCTAGGATTAGGGATTGTACTATAAGCTGGAATTGTGTTCTTTCAAAGAATTTCCGAATTTGTCTGAGGTTTCTCATGATAGCGAAGGATTTCTGTATTGTGTTGTTTATTTGCGGTTGCATGGTACAGCATCTGTCTATAGTTATTTCTAGTAGTTTTATGGTGGTGTGGATGGGGTAGTTGATTGAGTTGAGTTCTAGGTTGGCTATGGTTTGGATTTTGTCATTTTCGAAGAGAATGAATTTGGTTTTATCTGGATTGAGTTTAAGTTTGTGATCTTTCATCCAGGTCGTAATGGAGTCTAGTGTTCGTTGTAGTGTTTTGGTCAGGGAGGACGTTGATTGGTCATATGGTAATAGAATGGTAATGTCATCCGCGTAACTGTAGGTGGTTATGCCCACATTGTCCAGATGTGTTCCGAGAGAGGCGGTGTATAGGTTGAAGAGGGTAGGGGATAGTGGGGATCCCTGTGGTACTCCGCAGGGGTTTGACCATGGTTTTGATTTTTCTTTATTAGATTTTACACTGTAGGTTCTGGATTTTAGGAAACCTTCGAACCAAGAGTATACTTTGTCTGAGATACCTATTGTATCTAATATTTGCAGAAGAATATTGTGGTATACTAGATCGAATGCTGCAGTTAGGTCCAGTTGTATGAGAAGTATTTTTTTTTCCTGTGCTTAGTTGTTGTCTGATTGTATCCATGAGGGAGCCAAGTAGTGTCTCTGTGCTGTAGTTTGTTCTGAAGCCGGATTGCATAGGGTGGAGTAGGTTATGGTCATCCAGATAGTTGGTGAGGAGTTTGGCTACTAGGCCTTCTGTGAGTTTGACATATAGTGGTATTGAGGCAATAGGTCTGAAGTTGGATGGTTGATCTGGTGGACCTTTTGGGTCTTTTTGGATTGGGGTGATGATGATTTCGCTGAGGACCGAGGGGAAAATGCCGTCTTTGAGCGTGGATTGAATCCATTGTAGAAGTAGAGTACGGAATTTTACACTGGTGGTAGTAAGAGATATGAGGGGCAGTGGTTGAGGTCACAAGAGGCGTGGTTGTATTTTTTGTAGAGATAGTTGAGTTCGGACCATTGTATATTGGGGAAATGTGACCAAGTTCTGTCTGCTGCAGTTGAATCTTTGTCTGTGGGGTGAGTTGTGATTATGTTTAGGAGGGATGGGGTAGCATTGAGGGAGGCTCTGGCGTTTGTGATTTTGTTCTTGAAGTGTTCTGCCAGGAGGGTAGCTGAGGGAGGAGGGGTATTATTAGTGGTTGTGTAGGGTTTGGTATCTGTGAGGTCTTTTAAGATTTGAAATAATTTTTTGGAGTCTTGGGTTTCTGTGCCTATAAGATTTGTGTAATGAGTTTTTCTCTTGTCCTTTAGTAGAAGTTTGTATTGTTTGTTGATTTGTTTCCAAGCGATTTTAGTTTGATCTAGGTTTGTTTTTCTCCATTTTCTTTCTAGTCTTCTACACTGTCTTTTGAGTTGGAGCAGTTCATTGTCGAACCATTGGTCTGATCTCCTGCTGGTTCTGGTTTTGGTTTGTAGTGGGGCTAGTTCATCAAGGATGTTGGTTGATAGATTTTTCCAATGAGAGATGAAGTCTGTTGGGTCGCAGTCTTGGATTGTTTCATCTACTTTTGACCAGAAAGTGGTTGGCTCGATATGTTTGCGTGAGGTGTATGTTATTTTTTTGGATTGAGGTATAGTCTTGGTCTTGGTCCAGTTGAGTTTGAAGTTGTATGTGTAGTGGCCTGACCAGAGGGAGGGGGACCAGGTTCCGTTGGGAGTTAGGATTGCTGGGGTGGATGTTTGGTGGGTCATGAATGCTGCAATGTCCAGTTGATGGCCTTTTTCATGTGTGCTTTGTGGGTTTAGGATTTGGAAGGATAGGGCATTGAGAAAAGATAGACAGTTTTTTGCTGGTGTGGAGGCTGGGTCTTCTAGGTGAAGATTTAAGTCTCCAAGGATGAGGTTATATTCTGCTGTTAGAGAGTTTTGGTAGATGAAGTTTTCGAATTCCGGTCTCACTGTTGTCCAGTTACCTGGTGTTATATAACAGAGCATGCAGTTTAGTGAGTTTTTTAGTGTGGTGCTTGTAAGGTGACAGGCGAGGAAGTCCATTTGCGGGGTGGAAGTTTTTTCTAGTATGTTTAGGGTTAGGGAGTCCTTTATTATTATTGCTAGTCCTCCTCCTCTTTTTTTCTCCCTGCAGGTCACTGTTATTTTGTTCTTTGTTTCGGTTAGACCGCAGTAGAAGCCATTCTCTCTGGGTATACTTAGCCCATTTCACAGCTTTACTAACCACTCTCCTGTGATACCCCCAATTCAAAAACCTCCCACTTATTTGATAAGCCTGACGATCAAGCTCTCGGGAATCCGAGCACATCTTTTTGAGCCTCAAAAATTGTCCTACTGGGACGCTATTCTTTAAATTCTGAGGGTGGTAGCTTGCATAATGTAATATCATATTGCAATCCGTGGGTTTTCTAAATATTGTGGTGGTAAACTGACCATCAATGATCTTGAGGTTCAAAAATTCAATTACATAATCGGACACCATGGCCTGGAAGGACATATTAGCATCACAATCCTCCAAATATTGTAAAAATTCTTGTAATCTTGCAGAGGTTCCCGACCATACCAAAAGGATGTCATCTATAAATCTCCTCCAGATCACGATGTCCTGATGGTAAACTGAATTCCAAATATACAATTGTTAAAATTTTGCCATTTACAGATACGCAATGGATGGGGCAACTATCGCCCCCATTCGCGTTCCCGCTAAGCTGCGCTGGGGTGCGCTGGCGCTCAAAATATTACCTCGCAGCGCACAAGTTTCTCGTCACAGCGCACACAGTGTAGAGCACAGTTCTTCAACCGCCGGTCCGCAAACAAAATCTTGCCGGTCCGCGAAGGATTCGGTCCCCGCCGCAACGAAAGGCCGGCGTCAACTGACTTGCAACTTCCTGTTGCAGTCGCTGTGCCGGGACTCCTGCCTTCGCCGGGACTCCTGCCTTCCACCGCGTTTGCCTCCTGCCTTGTCTCCGCACCTCCAGACCAGCAGCGGCAGCTGTGTATGCTTTTAACTTCGGCACAGAGCTGCCCCTAATCAATAGTTTAGCGCGGTTTCATAAGGCAGCCTCGGGGCCTTTGCTAGGCCGGCCCACATCGCATCATCGAAGCGGGCCGGCTATCAAAGGCCCCGAGGCTGCCTCATGAAACCGCGCTAAACTATTGATTAGGGGCAGCTCTGTGCCGAAGTTAAAAGCATACAGAGCTGCCGCTGCTGGTCTGAACTCTTGGGCCGCTGAAGGAGGGCAAAAAGCAGCTGTCCTGGAGGTTTCCCTTCCTCTCGCCTTTACAGGTTCCTTTTTTCCACCTTTTTTTTTTTCCTTCAAACGGCAACGGGCCCCAGCATCGACATCAATCAAGTAAGTTCCACTGTCAATCAAGCGGTTCTGCTCGGCCAAAGCTTCCCCTGTGACATGAGCCACCCTCAGGGGAAAGAAAGTGACCCACAAAGGTGAGGGGAAGGGGGGCAGATGATGGAAGTTGGGGGGGGGGGAGAGAGAGAGAGAGAGAGAGAGAAGGGGCAGATGATGGAATGGAGGAGATGAGAGAGAGAGAGAAGGGGACAGATGATGGAAGTGAGAAGAAGGGAGAGAGAGCAGAAGGCAGATGGATGTCAGTTGAGAAGGGAGAGCAGATGCTGAATGGAAGTGGGGAAAGAACACATACTGGATGGAAGGAGGAGATAAATAAAGGGGGAAGAAAATAGTAAGATAATGGAGGGGTGAGGGAAAGGGGTGACAAGCTGTGTGTAGACACAGTGAAAAGAGGGAAATGGGACTAAATAGTAAGAAAGAATTTAATTTAGATGGAGGCAGAAAATAGAGAAGGAAGACCAGAGAAGAAAAGGGAAGAGAGAGCAGAGAATGATCAGATCTGAGTGGAGGAAATGAGAAGAGAGATATGCTAAAAACCACAGGGGGGAGGGAAGGATAGAGATGCCAGACCATGAGGGGAACAGAAGGAAGATGATGGATGCTAGACCAAATTGGGGGGTGGGGGGGGGGCAGGAGGAGAGATGGCAGGGAAAGACAGACAGTGAATGGAAGGGGCAGATGCTGGACTGAAGAGACAGAGAAGGTTATCATGCTGCTGTACCGGGCCATGGTACGCCCTCACCTGGAGTACTGCGTCCAGCACTGGTACTTTAAGAAGGACACGGTACTACTCGAAAGGATCCAGAGAAGAGCAACTAAAATGGTTAAGGGGCTGGAGGAGTTGCCGTACAGCGAAAGATTAGAGAAACTGGGCCTCTTCTCCCTTGAGCAGAGGAGATTGAGAGGGGACATGATAGAAACATTCAAGGTACTGAAGGGAATAGACTTAGTAGCTAAGGCAGGGAGAACGAGAGGGCACTCTCTAAAGTTGAAAGGGGATAGATTCCATACAAACGTAAGGAAGTTCTGTGGTAGAAAGCAACATATTTATTTGGCTCATAACTTGCTGGCGCCCGATATTTTTAGCTCACAGTGAAAAAAGTTTGCTCACAACACCCGCCCGCTTAGAGGGAACACTGATTGCCACCCCTTTTGTTTGTAAATAATATTCTCCATTGAATTCAAAATATACTCTCTGACATATCCGCAGCGAGAGGCACGTCCTGTAGGAAGTCAGCCAGCGCGGATGACTCTCCTCCTCGCCGGCTCCTCTCCCCACACCTCCCGTATCCCTCCACCGAAACGGGTTATGGCCAGATGGGCCTCCACGCATTTCTAGGTGCCTTCCAGCCGGGGCATTGGATTTAGTGTGCCGCCGGCCGGAAAGTTTGCAAGACACTGATATAAGCATTGCTTTATAGAATTGCCCCATATGCCTATTAGGAGCCCAGGGACAGATTACTCAACAGTTTCAGCATAAGGGTGTACTTTTAAAAGAACCCTTCTCGGGAACAAAAGCAATTGAACATGCTCCACCCACTTGCAACGCTCCTCCCTCTGCTCATCGCCCACCTCTACTAATTGTAACCCCCACACTGGCATCCTGTTTGTCTGACTTGATTAGATTGCGAGCTCATTCAAGCAGGGACTGTCTCCTTCGTGACCTTAAACAGCGCTGCACACATCTGGTAGCGCTCTACAAATAATAGTAGCAGTAGGCAAAAGGGATTTTTGTCCTTCAGGAAATATCTTGTAAAAGAAACATTCATAAGGTTTCTCTTTGTACTTTAATCCCTTTCCTCGGATCATAGTCTGTCGCGCGCCGACAATCCAGCACTGACAATCTGGCGCAAGAAAGAAGCACGCAGCAGGAAAACTTAATTTTAAAGAGCTCCGAAGCAGGGTGTGAGTGGGGACCCCCCCCCACCCACTTTACTGCATAGTGTTTGCGCTGCTGTTGGGGGGGGATTTGGGGGGTTGGAACACTCCATTATAGAGAAAATGCACCCCCCACACTCCCCTAAACGGCAGAGCGAACATGATGCAGTAAAGTGTGTGGGGGGGGTTCCCCCCGCGTCAGAGCTCTTTAAAACGAAGTATTCCTGTGGCGCGCTTCTTTCTTGCGCCAAATTGTCAGCGCTGGCTTGTCGGCGCGCTGGTGTCTGGCGCGCTGGTGTCTGGCGCGCGATTATCCCGTCACCCTTTTCTCTGAAAAAGAGGCTGGTTATGCTCTCTGTCACAGTTTAAAACATTAACCTATAATGACTATCAAAAGCCAAAACAGGTTCCATAATAATTAAAAACAAAACACTAAGAATTTTACTAAGCTATGGGAACCTGTAAGAAATTATTGTAACTATTAGTTTCCTGTGTACTCTCTCATGACTTACCTAAACAAAAATAACTGAGAACTTTGCGCACACCCGCCTATTCCAACTAGAATACACTTTCAAACACATGACGCAATGTACGCTATCCTGTCTGCAACGTATAATAAATATTGCCTGCATCTTGTACATACTCGTCTGCAGTTTGTGTTTTGTTCTTTGCTTTCTACATCATATAAATCATTAACTAATTTAAATAGACTTCTACTGTTAATTGTCATGTTGCCAATTTTTTGGACATGAAAATTTTTATGTTTTTCCTTTGTCAAATTTTTATAGTTTTTCAATTTTTGCCTCCAGGCATCTCTATGTTCTTGGGTTCCTGTAGTAAGAGTGGCAGAAGTAAGGAAAAGAGAGCTAGAGTGAGATTGAGAAGAATCAAGTTGATTTTCTGAAGATCCCATCTGCTGTGTTAGTTGTGCACCCAAGGGACAGATCAGTGAGCTTGTTTGGATTTGATTTGCACCCTCTCCATCAAGCCCACCCATTCATTCCAGAAGTTGGACTCAGTCCCAATCATTTGCGCGGCAGCTGATTCTGAGCCGATGTGACTCAGCTGGCGATCATTCCAGCGAATAATGTCTCTGCTTCAGCTTGTGAGTTTTGGCCCAGCTCCAGGAGCTAGGACAGTGATGGTTCAGCCTTGGATAATTTACTGCTACATGAGTGCTGTCAAAGATGACATGGCCGAGCAGGGAATGGTTTAGCTCATAAGAAATCTTCCTTGAGAGGTGGGCATCGGTGAGCTCAAATCTTAAGACCATCAACTGAAGTTTTTAGGTTGGTTTTTGGATTTGAGTGTATAGAGCTATTGCTTTAGGATGATGTGTATTTGTCAACTGTATGATTCATGTTTCTTATTATGAATGTTATTACATGGAAATCGCTGAGACTCCAGATGGTATATAAATTTTTAAAATAAATAAATAACCCTCTCTTTTATGAAAGCATAGCATGGGTTTTACCGCCAGCAGCGGCGGTAACTGCTCTGACGCTCATAGAATTCCTATGAGCGTCAGATCAGTTGCCGTTGCTGCCGGTGCTAAACCCGCGCTATGTGTTCGTAAAAGAAGGGGTAAATTTTTTTTGTAAGGTGCAAAGTTCAACACTTGCTAGTTCACTTAAACTAGTGATTTTCAAATATGCCGCCCTTTTCAGCATAAATTATCTTTGGAGAGAGTATATTCAAATCTATCTTCATCTTCATCATGATTATCCTAAAAACTTGATTGGCTAGTGCTCCCTTCACTGACTTAACATCTGTAACAGTTTGGATTTCAATTGGATCTACATGCAGCTAAGTCAGAAAGCAGAACGACAACTTGACCTGGAAACAGCTTATCCAAGTTGAAGCCCGGCTTGGGATGGAGTTGCTCTTATTGACTTCCCTTCCCCCAACCCTAGTTTGCTGCGACAATTTGATCACTGTTGCTTATGCCAGTGCCACTCTCAGTATGGCTACTGTGACCTCCTGTGGCAATTTCACGAGCTTGCCGTGAGAAGTCTCAGCAGCCTTTTCAAACAGTGGGGGTTTTTTCCTGCCCCTAAAGATGCCACTAATTGACAGGGCTTGTTAAGGTAGGCTCGAGGAAGGTCTACTTATGCTCTTGGGAGTTTCATGTTTATTAAAATTTGATGCAAACGCTTATAACATAGCTTCAAAGCGAGTTACAAATGTAAAAATAAAAAATAGGGTAACAAAAACATTTAGAGTTAGATTCATTTTATTTTAATGTATCTTTAATCTATCTTCATTGTAAACCGCTTTGAACCTCACGGTATAGCAGTATATAAGAAATCAAATCAAATCAATTCACTAAAGCCCCCTTACCTGTCCGATCCGGTTTTGATCCTTGGCCAAGTCTTGCTGGGCGACCAATCCACTAAAGGCTCCCCATGCAAATTAGCTAATCAGACACACGCCCACAAGCAATCCCATGGATCGCTGAAGACCGATCGCGACACATGCGCAAACCATCATTGTTGGCTGTACATTCGATTCGCGCATGGTCAAAAGCGAGGTCAAAACAAAGGGGGAGAGGTGGCGAAGTAATCCAGGCAGGACATGATTGAGAGCTGAACTGGGCCCGATTTTGTCTCCCCTTCTTCACCGGGACTCGCTGCAGCCTCTTTTAAAAAGCCAGTTCATGCGCACCAGGAGGGGAGGGGGTGGGGAACTGTCCAGCTTACCTGTGAGAGAAGGGCAATTATGGAGCAGAACACGAAACTCGCCCCGATTCTCCTGCTCGCTGCAGCTGTCCCTGCACTGCAAGCCTGTGGTTTTAACCCACGGGTTAAAGCAGGGCTGCACTGTGGCGTGTTCTGGAACAGAACATACCATAGTGTAGCTCCGCTTTAAACCCATAGGTAAAAACCACGGGCTTGCACTGCAGGGAATGGCGGCAGAGCTGGAGAGTTGGGGCGGCAAGAGTTACTCCAGTGGCATCTGCTTACTGCTTCTGAGGGGCAGGAGAGTCGGCAGGGATGTGAGCGACTGGTCCCCAGCAGTCGCTTCTTTTTTGATCAGCAAGCCCAGTTGGTGTTCCTTTTTTTTTTTTTTTTTAGTGAATCGCTGCCTGGCTACATTTGCATGCGCGGATCGAATTAGGCGCGGATCAGATCGGGAATAAGGTTACTGAATCGGGTCGGGGTTGCAAAGTGGTCGGGACACGATCGGTGTCCTTAGTGAATCTAGCCCTTAGTTCTCCATACATTGATACAAAATAGACAGACTTACAGACAACAGTAGGAAAGAGGGTGGAATTACAAAGTTTTTAGAGAAAGGCAACATTGAAGGCTCACACAATAGGAAGGGGGTGCCGCATCTTCCACGAGAACTGACTGCAGCCATTCATGGAGCAGTGCGGGTCAAGGCAGGAAGCAAAAAACTAGTGCCTGCCTTTTGCGCCTCTGACTCTGCCGCTCGTGAGAAAGCTGAAGGGAAGGGCAGGAGGCTGAAAGCTCCTGCCCTACAGCGCTGGACCGCCGGAGGACTTAAGGTAGGGGGTATTCGCTCCATAAGATGCACCCTTATTTCCACCCACTTTTTTTTGGGGGGGGGGGGAAGTGCATCTTATAGAGCAAAAAATACAGTAAGTTTTTTTCAATTGCTGTAATCAGTGGCATAGTAAAGCCCCGGGGGGGGGGGGCAGAGTGCCCCAGATGCCATCTTTACAGGGGGTGCCAGCACTGGCGCCTCTCCTCTGCCCCCACCCCCACGTACCTCTTTAAATGTTCACTGTCGCGAGCAGCATCTTCCACTTGCTGCTGGTGCTGGCCTTGGCTCCCTTCTGACATCACTTCCTGTTTGAGGGACCAGGATGTGAAATCAGAAAGGAGCCAAGGCCGGCACGAGCAGCAAGTGGGAGATGCTGCTCAAGTCGGCAAACATTTCAAGAGGTATGCTGGCGCATAGTGTGGTGATTCCAGGTGCTACTTCCCTGGGCACCAACTTCTCTCGCTACGCCACTGTCTATAATTTATAGCAACATAGGAACATATCCCTTCCCCGAGGATTGAGTATTAAAGTGCATCATAGTATTTTGACCAGCTCTCCTTTGTTGCCAAGTCCTTCCAATTTTGTCTTTAAGTGGCTACAGTCTGAAACGATAGCAGCCCTACTTAAAATGAAGTACATCTATTTAGCAATGAAGGAATTTGTGGGTACACATTCTTATATTTGCTGAACAGTTAACATACCTGTATCTTTTCATCTTGCTTTGGTTTTTAAAATATGTGTTTTCTACTGTGTCTTTTAGTTGTAATACATTTCAAAAAAATAGAAAATTATTGCTTTAAAGCCCGTGTTTGTAAGTACCTGGGGGTGGGGGGTGGCTCTTTGAGTTAGCTGTTATCATTTGGATTTGTGAAAGAGCTATCAGGGTGGGGAGGGGCGGGTGAGTAGGGGGTGGTACTACTTGTTTTAGTTCTTTGTAGACAGCAATTACTCCTATTTGATCTGTATTGCTGAGTGTGTTTTGGCTGTCCTTGACTTTTTGAAAATAAAAAATTGTATGAACATAAAGCCCAAGGGTTTCAAATCTAGTTACCAGGGAATCTTTTTGTTTTAAACGCAGAATAACTTCATGCATCTGCCTCTTTTCTTATTCTTGTGGTTTCTTATCCTTTTCCTTTCAGTTCCTTTGTCCCTGTCTCGCACCTTTGTTGTCAGCAGAACAGAGTCCTTAGCAGGTTCTCCAGGTAAATCAACTTTCTTCTTTTCATGATTTCTTCTTAATTATCCCATTTTCTGGCTTCAGGGGTGATCGGAATCTCAGGGTCTGATGCATAAAGCTCCGACAACACAGTAAAAATATACCAAGGTGGCAGCGATTTATTGTTTTTTGGGCAATGCTCAGCACGAATAGCATGCAGATTTGTATGCATGCTATTCGTGTGGCACAGCCTGGTAAAAGGGAGAGGGATTATGCCTGACACTTGCTCAGAAGAGTTATTGCTAGGCACAGCTCCTCCCATCGCCTCAATAAAAAAAAATAAAAAATAGGGTTTTTCTCCTGCTGCTGCTGCTAGTTCAGTTGATCAGCTGTTCAAGGATTCCCCTGCCATGAACACCTCTGCCAAGCCCCCTACCCCCCCCACCAGGCCAGAACCCCCAACACCCGCCAATACCCCCGACATCCCCTACCTTTTCTTCTTCAAAGAACAGCAGAAGGGATGCTTATTTCCTCCTGCCTGAAGGCCTACCTTTTAAAAATGGCTGGCCATCCCCTCGGATACACTGGGAGGGACCTTAGGTGCTTGGTCCAATCAGGGCATTAGGCCTCTCCAAGTACGTCCCAGGATGCACTGGGCCCCAGGGGCAGGGCCATTATTTTCAAGATGCAGGCCTCAGGCAGGAGGAAGTGGGCCTACTACCTGATCTTTGTAGAAGAAAAGATAGGGGGTGTCAGTGGGCATCAGGGGTCCCGGCTTGGTGGGGGCCAAATCACTCTTGCCTTTTATTTTTTTAATTTTATTTTAATGGGCTCAAAATAAAAAATGTCCTTCTTTCTGAATCAAGAGGATAGTTCTTCATGCCAGTAAGAGTGCTTTAATGACTGTTACTTCCACAGAAAGCTTTTGTGCATTGGGGCCTCGGTCTTTACCACAAGCTAAATTTATGAGAGTTTCTGTTTAAAACCAGAGGGTGTGACAAAAGTCGGGTTTTTCTGTTTTAAATCATTTAACATAAATAAATGGCCTAGGGATTTATGAGTAAAGGACAATCAGCAATGATTATAGTTATATTCTTGTTTCTTTACATTGTTAATAGAAAGCCGAATAACACAGTAGAGGAACATTTGCCACTGGTTATACTATACACTTGATAACTAACTCTCTGTATCCTCGCTGCATATGTACAGTCTCTTCTCTTGTAAACCGCTCTGAACTGTTTTGTGGTATTGCGGTATACAAAAATAAAGTTGTTATTATTATTATTAACATTGCCTAGGTCAGGGGTGTCCAATGTCGGTCCTCGAGGGCCGCAATCCAGTCGGGTTTTCAGGATTTCCCCAATGAATATGCATGAGATCTATGTGCGTGCACTGCTTTCAATGCATATTCATTGGGGAAATCCTGAAAACCCGACTGGATTGCGGCCCTCGAGGACCGACATTGGACACCCCTGGCCTAGGTTAACAAGGATAATTGTTGATAGACCACAAGAGACTAGTGTCAAACACTGCAGGCGTATAAATGTATTGTTGGAATGTGGATGTCATCAGAGCTCAAGTTCTAAGCCTAAAGGCAACAGTACCGTAATTTAAGAACAGATTTCTAGAGCTAAAAAGCCCCTGCAAAAATGTGACCTTTGTGTCATCTACATGAGGCTAATTTATAGCTCACATCTGCTGAGTTTTACTGGTTAAAAATCAGTTTTTAAAATTGTACATAAAGGTCAAACAGATTGTAGAACCTGAAAATTTTATATTGAGCTAACATAAGTATCATCTACACAACCTGTTTGTTATATCCACGATCTAAATAGACTACCTCAGCAACTGAACAGTAGAAATGCAACTGGATAGGGATTTTTGTTTTGTCCCTTAACATGTAGGTGATGAGCTGTGACAAGTCTAAACTAATCTTTTTGAAATTTGTACACTAATACAGTTTTTGTTGGGGGTTTTTTTTTTGTTTTTTTTTTTTTTATAAATTTAGATAATTACAATATCAGATGATACAAAAGAAAAAAAGGGATCTTCTTTAAATATTACATAATCATTCATACAAAATTCCTTTTTAAGCCCACATAAATGGGAAACATGATACTATTTCAAAAACAAATTTATAAGAAAAGGTAAAGGAAATAATTCTCGATTCACCCCGCGAATCTTAAACCATTCCTTACTCTTATGGAGATTCTTAATTTTTTTCTCCTCTTATTTCTCAGCAGTGAAACTTAAACCTCTTAAAATTAACTTATTTCTGTTCTCGAGCAATTAGAAATTGTTGCAATTGTATGGGATCCCAAAAAACATATTCAATGTCTTGTAGCTTGACAAGATATTTACATGGGAATTTTAGGTAAAAGGATGCCTCTAGAGCTAAAACTCTAGTTTTTAACTTCAGAAACACTTTCCTCCTTAATTGAATAGCTTTAGAGACATCTGGAAATATTCTAACCAAATCCCCACAAAATTTAGTTAACCTATTTTTAAAATAAAGTTTCATTATTAACATCTTGTCTATCTCACTCATGCATGTTATCACCAGAGTGGACCGACTCTGGATCACATCCTGACTATCTTAAAAACTCACTCAAATTAATTTCAGTTGTGACCAAATGGTCCACCTCCTGGGTAGATTCTATTTTTTTTTGAGGAACATGATAGTAATTATTAATTGGAAAATTCTCTGCATTGGGCAACCCCAGTATTTCTTTAAAAAATTTCCTTAATAGAATTTCAGGTGATAGTAAATGAGTTACTGGGAAATTGACCAAGTGGAGATTTCTTACTCTGTACATATTTTCCATTAATTCCATTTTAGATTGTATCACTATAGAATCTTTAACAGCAGATACTGAGACAGCTTGAAGTGTATTACATTGAGCTTCCACCACATTTAATCGTTTATCCAAACGACTCAAATTGGAATCCACATTTTCTAGTTTATGAGAAACAGACTGTGAAAAATCCACCATTTGTTTCACAGT
The DNA here is from genome assembly GCF_902459505.1 of Geotrypetes seraphini. Lineage (NCBI taxonomy): Eukaryota > Metazoa > Chordata > Amphibia > Gymnophiona > Dermophiidae > Geotrypetes > Geotrypetes seraphini. The sequence goes on from NC_047087.1 coordinate 295,096,466, forward strand.
TGACCTGAGAAACCCTTCTACTCTAGAAATACCTAACCACAAATCTTTAAGGGTAATATCTTGTATTTCCTCCGTTAGTGGTTGATCCTCCACTACACCTGAAAAATCAAGTGATTTAGGTATTTCAGTAAAAACTAACTTATTTATCTGAGTGGAGGATACCACATGTTCAATGGAAAAAGTAGGATTTATATTCCTACTGTCACTTGATACTGGATGAAGGGGAGGAGTCTGTTCGAGGGGGCTTATTGAAGCACCTGACATAGAAGAATTCATATTAAGTGGATTTTCAGTTAATAATGTCAAATGCCTATCTATAGGGCCAGATACCGTATTGAACTTTTAGGTTTAATTTTTCTTTTCCCCATATTCAATCTATCAAACGTTATGGAATAAGTGATACAACGTTAAATTCCTGCTCCTCGTGGCTTCAAGGGGCTCCCAAGGGGCAAAACGTGCCCATTTGGGCACGCACCTTCGGCCACGCCCTTCAACCGCGGCAGCAGCTTCAATTTAAGATGTTGGAGACGGACCCAGTGACATCAGGGGTCCGTCTCTTGCAATGCCTGCCCGTTGAGCAGCGAAGAAATACAGCAACCGCTGTTGCAGGAAGCTCGGGAGCTACAAAAAGTCACCTCCGGTATCAGGCTCCCAGGTTTACCTCGGCAGCGGCTTCAATTTAAGATGTTGGAAACGGATCCAGTGACTTCAGGGGTCTGTCTCTTGCAATGCCTGCCCGTTGAGCAGCGAAGAAATACAGCAACCGCTGTTGCAGGAAGCTCAGGAGCTACAAAAAGTCACCTCCGGTATCCCTCACTAGTTTGGTATCAGGCTCCCAGGTTTACCTCGGCAGTGGCTTCAATTAAGATGTTGGAAATGGACCCAGTGACGTCAGGGGTCTGTCTCTTGCAATGCCTGCCCGTTGAGCAGCGAAGAAATACAGCAACCGCTGTTGCAGGAAGCTCAGGAGCTACAAAAAGTCACCTCCGGTATCCCTCACTAGTTTGGTATCAGGCTCCCAGGTTTACCTCGGCAGTGGCTTCAATTAAGATGTTGGAAATGGACCCAGTGACGTCAGGGGTCTGTCTCTTGCAATGCCTGCCCGTTGAGCAGCGAAGAAATACAGCAACCGCTGTTGCAGGAAGCTCAGGAGCTACAAAAAGTCACCTCCGGTATCCCTCACTAGTTTGGTATCAGGCTCCCAGGTTTACCTCGGCAGTGGCTTCAATTAAGATGTTGGAAATGGACCCAGTGACGTCAGGGGTCTGTCTCTTGCAATGCCTGCCCGGTGAGCAGCGAAGAAATACAGCAACCGCTGTTGCGGAAGCTCGGGAGCTACAAAAAGTCACCTCTGGTATCCCTCACTCATTAATACAGGTTTTAAAAATATTTACCAGAGAGGCACTTTTGAAATAAAGATCCTGCTGAATTATCTTGCATTTAAATGATGTATTAACAACAAAAGCAGTTTCTCTCAGCCTTTGAGTATTTTGTCTCCCTGCTGTGAATCAATGTTTTCCAAACTCAGCCAGGTTTGGTTTTTGGACTTTCCAAACTGTGGCAAATGAGCCTAGTTCTTGGGCCAAATGGGCATTAACCCTAAACAGAAGGTCTGAGGTAACATGCACAGTGTCCATTAGAACCCCAGTAAAAAGAAATAATCAATGTCCACACTTCTTTCAAAGTGCTTAAAACATTGCTCGTCATTTCTCCGAACAGAGGTGGATATGAAGTTCTCTGTGACAGGTGACATCATCTGACAGAGCCCAGAGTGATATTTGCTGTTACTTACACTATGTTATTGGATGGTGTAAGTATCTGCAATTAAATTTTACAGTTGGATGTGTAACTGTCAGTATTCTATGACCTTAATATAGAAGTTCTGGGCATACCCCTCCCCCATCCACACTCCTCTGGCATCTGCACGCGATAGAATTTGCACGTAAGGTCATAGAATATCAACTAAGTGTGCAACTGTAAAATGATCACAAATTAACACCAATTATGGCTAAGAATTGGAGGTTAGTTGCCAGTTAGAAGCTAATTTATTCATTAAATTACATGCATAACTGTAGGTGCATGCAATTTTGGGCTTCTTTTACGAAGCCGCGTTAAATCGCCAACCACGCTAGCCGCTACCACCTCTTCTTGAGCAGACGGTAGTTTTTCGGCTAGCGTGGGGGTTAGTGCATGATAAAACGTCGCGTACGATAAAGTCGCTAACGTGGTTTCATAAAAGGAGCCCTTTGTGTGCTAAGCATAAAATCGAATGCACAAGATTGAGGGGGGTTAAAGGGCAATTCTATAACAGGGTGCCTCTTCAGTGCATAAATGTACAGCATACTTACTTGTGAAAATGACAGCAGGGTGACTGAGGGGCAGATTCTCAAAACTAAAATCTGCCTTTAACCGTTCAGCCTGTTTAGCGTGTATGTATTTTAGCGGCGGATTATCAAAACGGCTTACCGAGATCTTTTCCGAGTTTTCTAGCAGTCTCCGATACTGCCATGCAAATGTAGTACAATGAGGTCATTAATATTAAAATGATCACTCCAAGCAATTCTCTGTAATTGCCGAGTGATTCTCTAACCTCGTTGTGCCACTTTTGTGGCCAAAATTTGCTGACATGTCTGAGCTCTCATTGCCTTACATTCTGATCAGTATCTGAGTGCTGATTGGCTCAGGTACTGAGAGGAAAGTAAGGTTTTACAGCTCAGACACCCCCCCCTTTCAAATTAAAAATCTAAAAACAACCTCCAAATCGAAGATCGGCAGAAGAGATGCACACGCCATTCCCCCAACAGCCCCCCAGCAGTGGGAGAGATGCTCACTCCCTCCCACCACCATGAACCCCTCCCAACACCCTCCTGTGCCTCTGATGAGCCTCGCCCCCTCCCCTTTACCTTGTTAACGATAGCTGGCTGGAGGGATGCCTTCCCCAATATATTAACTGGACATTACAACTTTTAAAAAATTACTAAAAACTTATTTATTTAAAGACGCTTTTACTCCTGATTGATCTAAGAATACCTTTTAATATTGGCTTAAACCTTATTGTTTTATTCCTTTTAAATAAAAAAAAAACAAAAAAAAAACACACTTACTTAAAGATCATCTTTAATCTCAAAGTGTTTATCTGCTTTAGAGATAGCCTTATCTTGTGTTTTGATAAAGTTAAACCTAGCCTTTTGTTTTTCCCTTTTTTCTAACCCAACATTGTAATTTTATTTTATTCCTTACCCCTCATGTATGTTTTGGATGAAATTTATAGTGTAATATGTCAATATTTGTTATATTTTAGTTTCTTGAATATTTTTACTCTGTTTTATGTACATCGCCTAGAAATTTTTTATATTTAATAAAACTTGAAACTTGAAACTTCTCTCCAGCCAGCAGACCCGCCTCTTCAAAATGATAGGCCTTCACCTCCCTAGTGCATCCTGTGATGGGAGGGGCCTTAGGCTTCTGGGCCAATCAGAGACTTAGGCTCCTTCCCGGATGCACCGGAGAAGGGAAGGCTTGCCATTTTGAAGAGGCAGGCCTGCTGGCTGGAGGGAGTAGGCATCCCTCTTGGTCAGCCATCGTTAACAAGGTAAGGGGTAGGGGGTCATTGGAGGTGTGAGGGAGTGGGCATCTTGCTGCTATGGGGGTGTCACAGGGGCAGCATTGCTTGGGGGCAGGAGGGAGTGAGCATCTTTCCTGCTGCTGGGGTGGTGTCAAGGGGGTTATTGCTTGATGGCAGAAGGGAGTGAGCATCCCTCTTGCCATTCTTCGATTTGTTTTTTGTTGGGGTTTTTTGTGCATTTATTCTGCACATGTACTGATCGCTATCACCAGCGATGGGCACATGTAAATTTAGTGAATCTTAATGGCTTTCCGCCAACCTCATTTGCATGTGTGTTTTTTGAAGAATGACTTGCTATTTTTAAATCGCTACAATAACAACTGCGGAGGCCTAGCTTCAGAATCTGCCTGCAGCTCATGTTCACACCGATTATCTTAGTTGTCATATTTTAGACTTGGGCGAGTAGTGCCTTGGGGGGGTGTCAGTACCCTGAGTCTCATTGTCAAGATTTGGGGTCATCTGATTCAGGACCTGATGGTCATGGTTCTCAAAGCCAAGACTCCACATTTTTTCAGTCACAGGGTGTTCAAACAAAGGCTCTGGCTGAGCTCCTCTGCCTTGGCCAGAGGACAAACTCCCGTGTATCTTTCTGCTATGGCCTCTCATGTGCTGGATTCTTCATAGAAACATAGAGTATGACGGCAGAAAAGGGCCGACGGCCCAACAAGTCTGCCCACTCAAGATCCCTCCATCCCTTGAGAATCCATTTTTTAAGTATAGCTATGCCGCAACCCCACCTGTTTGTCCCATCGACTCTTGAAGCCGGGCACGCTACTGGCCTCGACCACCTGGCATGGAAGACCGTTCCAACGATCAATCACCCTTTCGGTGAAGAAGTATTTCCTGGTGTCACCATGAAATCTTCCCCCTTTAAGTTTTAGCAGATGCCGCCTTGTTGCCGTGGGACCCTTAAGGAAAAAGATTTCTTCCTCTGCTTCAATGCGGCCTGTGACATATTTAAATGTTTCTATCATGTTCCCCCTTTCTCTGTGCTCTTCAAGAGAATATAAGCGCAGTCTGGTCAGTCGTTCTTCATATGGGATATCTTTAAGTCCTGAGACCATCCTAGTGGCCGTTCTCTGGTTCAACTCCATTCTCTTCACATCCTTTTGATAATGTGGCCTCCAAAACTGGACACAGTATTCGAGATGAGGTCTCACCATGGATGTGTACAACGGCAGTATGACTTCAGGCTTTCGGCTGATAAAGCTCCTTCTTCGCATCAGTCATCATGCATGTCTAATGGACCTACTCGCCCCTGATTTGCCATGGTGACTGTGGTATGGGGATCTCGTGCATCTCCAGGTGGCACTGTCTCTGCATCTTTCCCTCTCAGAGGAGCTCTTGTTGCAGGTTCCAATTCACATGTTCAATCTGTCATATGGTCTGGCTCTTGAGAGGGCACATTAAAAGAAGAAGGTTTACTCAGGCCACATCATTTTGACCCTCTTGGGTTTTCGGAAGCTTTCCACTTCTCTGGCTTATGTGCATATATGGCATAATTTTGAAGGATGGTGAGACGGTTGCTCCTTGGCACCCCTGTGGGTGTCTATCCTACATATTTTGAAGTTTTTAGAGGATGGGCTGGAGAAGGGCCTGTCTTGGTCATCCTTGAGAGTTCAGGTGATGGCATTATTGGCCTTTTCTAGTGTCATTCAGGGAAGGTATCTGACTTCCCATCCAGATATCATTCATTTCTTGTGGGCAGTTTGTCTTTCTCTTGGGATCTCAGTCTTGTTTTGTCTGGTTTGGTGCAGCCTCTGTTTGAGCCTTTAGGTTCCTGTTCTGCCAATGATCTTACCTTAAAGGCAGTATTTTTGGTGGCTATCACATCGATGTGGTGTGTGTCTGAGTTGCAAGCTTTTTCTTGTCGGGCTTCCTTTTTGTTCTTTCTAGAAAGCACATCATGCTCCAGCTGGTTCCCTCCTTTCTTCCCACAGTTGTCTCTCCTTTTCATGACAATCAGGCAGTTTCTCTCCTATTTGGGTAGCCAGGACAGTAGCAGTTGCGGAAGCTGGATGTTCGAAGGGCATTATGTCAGCAGAATATGAGAGTTTCATCACACAGACTGTCTTTTTGCTCTCCTCAGTGGTAATAGGAAAGAGGAAGCAGTGTCCAAAGCCACTATTGCGCGCTGGATAGTTTGCTTGCATTCTTCTGTGGGGCTAATGGTGGTTGTGCAGGCACACAACAGGATGCGTCTTTTGGAGCGCTTGTACTTCAGTCGGGGCTCACGAGGTCCCACTCTTAATGGTCACTGCTATGGTACTGCCCATTCATCTGGCCCAGTCTTGAGGGATGCTATAGAAGCTGAAATTTGTCTTAACTGTTAATTTTCTTTCTTTGACTCCTGCCAGACGGGCACAGGACCCATTCATCATTTGGATTCAGCACATTTATGGAGACTTTGCAACTAAGGCGTATTTTTGGAGATTTCACGATGGAGGTGTATGATTCTTTTTTTTTTTTAATTGTTTTTTTCTTTGTTTTCCATAACATTTTTTTTGTTGACAGCGTGTTTGTCTTTCTTTCTTTGCAAAAAGAAAGGGAATGGTGTTCTTTCATTGGCAGCAGCATCTGGTAGGCTGGGTTAGGCTGGTAACGCTGCGAATGATTTCTTCCTGGTTTGTTTTCTGCTTGGCTGTTTGAAGACTGACTCTAAGAAAGATGGCGCAGCGTGTTTATAGCTAACTAGAGATTCTTAGTCTCCATCTGCTGGTAGAGGTGCATAACCCATTCGTCTGTGCCAGTATGGAGGGACTAAAAAAAGGAAAGCAGATAAGACTAATTTTACCATACTGGATGATTGCTTCTCTAGTCCCTTATAAATGATGGGGGGGGGGAGTGTTCAGCAGGGTTCCTTGATTCCCCTAAATTAGGGATATGACAAGCATAATTGGGGGAGGAACATGCTACTTGTACACTAGTGACATTCAGAATCTATGTCTAAAATAGGAAAGAAAAATACACAAGTTATTCAGAATTCCAGTAATTCCAGGTCCGTGCTAAAGGTACGTAATAGCTCATTCCCTGAGAATGGGCTTCTAAGCGTTGCCACTTTACCTCTCTTTTTGAATGGGTGATGAAGGAAAACAGGTTTGTACTCCCACAATTATAAATGAACTCTCATTTCATGTGCTTTTCCTACCAACAAGTTGCTTTTATTTTCTCTTTTCGTTCTTAGTTGTGAAATCAGTCTTAGGCACATTCCTCACAAACTACAGGTTATTGCCCTGCAGGGGAGATTTTCACGCCTGGTTAAAGTTTCCAGCCAATAAAATAAGAAAAAAAGATGTAATCTCTCTTTAATTAAAAAAGTATGAGGCCTACATTTTGGCACTACCCTTTTCTTTATCTTATTTTTTTTCCTAACAAGTTTATCTTTTTCCTTTTTATTTTTTTGCTATAATAGTTTGGTGTGCTTAAGTAAAAGTCATCCTTTTTCCACTTTTAAATGAAGCAGACCTTTTACATTGACTGGAAGTATTTCCAGTACAAATACCAGAGATTTTTTCCTAGATTTTTTTTCTACTTATTAAAATAACAATAAAAAATAAGATATTTTCTAAACAAATTGAGATAGACACTGTACATGATACAGCAAGTGAAGCATAAACCTCAAACGAGAACCACCCATTGATTTTTGCCATTTGTCATAGTAAATAGTGACAGATAAAGACCAAATTGACTCCAACCAGTCTGTTCAGTTCAAATTCTTTCACTCTGGGTAGACGAGTCTATACATTTCCATATGCTACTCAACACCAGTTTCCCTCCTCTTGTGTCTAATACCTAATCTCACAGTCCTTTTCCTATATTTGCCCTTCATATCTGCTCTAAACATGCCCAAAATCTATTAAAAATAATGACTTTCATCACCTCCTCCATTATTAGTTCAGTGCCCAGGCCCCTTTTCATATCTTATCAGATTTTAGAATAATGCAGTCACCAAAATTAATTAGATTATTGCCCAACACATCTGCCCTCTCCATGCTCAGTGTAGCTTGGATTTTAACCATTGTCCAGTTTACCTCAGCCTTTTTGGAAGCTCAAACCAACTACTGTAAACCATTGCTGTCAAGGTTGTGATCATTGCTCTTTACCACCTGCACCAGTACCTTATTTGAAGCTCAATTCAATTGTACCATGTCTATTTTGGGTTGTAACAGCAAATCTATAGAGGTTACCCTAATGCTTATTTACCATCACTACATCTTACCATCAAACTTTGTATCTAATACAATAAAACGCTAGCTGCGCATGTGCACTCCCTCCTGTGTGTTCCGATTTCCATGCGCTGTAGGGCCCCGCAGGTAGGAGTGCGCATGCGTGGCGACCGTTTTATTATATTACATATTGGCTGCTGGTAGGGGCTACAGTGATGCTGAATCTCAAGGTATTGCATGGAATGGGTTCTGTTTAGGGTTGTTTTTCGTCCTGTTGTTCGTTCTGGCCTGCTCCCTGCTCGCCTTGCCGTATTGTATTTTTAGGTTGAAAGACGCGGCGGTGGCTCCTCTCACGATCCCCGCCTGCTTCGGACTTCCGACGCAGGTGGGGATCATGAGAGGAGCCACCGCCGCTGCATCTTTCAACTAAAAAATTCAATACGGCAAGGCACGCAGGGAGCAGGGCAGACCGAAGCTCCGAATTGAACTGCCAGTTGGCCGGCTCCCTTGCCGGAGTTATTTTTCAGTTTACAGGTGCCGTCGCGGCTCCTGTCACGAGCTGCACCTGCTTCAGAGAAGACTTCCGATGCATGCAGGGATCGTTAGAGGAGCCGCGGCAGCACCTTTAAATTGAAAAATAACTCCGGCAAGGGAGTCGGCCAGACCGCGGGAAGATTAGGGAGATGGAGAAATCCTGCTGCTGCACAGGGAAATGGAGGGGGAGGGAATGCTGTGGCTGCTGCACAGGGAAGAGGGAAGTGGGGGGAGGGGAAAAATGCTGCTGAACAGGGAAATGGAGGGGGAGGGAATGCTGTGGCTACTGCACAGGGAAGAGGGAAGTGGGAGGAGGGGAAAAAATGCTGCTGAACAGGGAAATGGAGGGGGAGGGAATGCTGTGGCTACTGCACAGGGAAGTGGGGGGAGGGGAAAAATGCTTCTAAACAGGGAAATGGAGGGGGAGGGAATGCTAAGGCTGCTGCACAGGGAAGTGGGGATGGAAAAAAAATGCTGCTGCACAGGGAAACGGAGGAGGAGGGAATGCTGCTTCAGCTTTTGCACAGGGAAGTAGGGGGGAGGGAAAAATACTGCTACACAGGGAAATGGAGGGGGAGGGAATGCTGCTTCGGCTTCTGCACAGGGAAGTGGGGAGGGGGAAGGGAAAAAAATGCTATTGCACAGAGAAATGGAGGGAGAGGTAATGCTGCAGCTGCTGCACAGGGAAGTAGGGAGGGAGACAGAAAGAAAGGAAGAAAGACACAGGGGCAGGGAGAGAGACAGATAGCCAAAGGGGGCCTGGGAGTGAGACAGACAGAAAGAAAGACAGCCGGAGGGAGAGAGACAGAAAAAAAAAAGACAGGGCTAGGGAAAGAGACAGAAAGAAAGATAGACATATATTCTAGCACCCGTTAATATAACGGGCTTAAAGACTAGTTCCTTCATAAAAACCATAAGAGCCAAATGGATAGCCACAACCAACTTGGTTGGTTTCTGGAATTTACAGCCAGCTGATACCAACCCTGCTTTATCTCCTGCTGCGTTTTCTGCTTCTTGATACTTCTTTCCTTGTCTGTACTCTTAAGGGAGTAAAAGGCGAGTTGCTTTTAATACTGCAACCTCCTAACCTTCCTTCTACTAGTACAATAGAATATTACAGCTCTCTGTGGATTTCCTCTTACCTCTTTGCCTCGAGGAATCCAGGGTTCCTCTGTTTTATTTCCTTATTTAAAAAAATATATTTTATACATTTCAATTTACAAGTTTTCAAGCAATTCACACTTGTACAGAAATGTACATTGTTACAGAATCAATCCAAGTTGAAGACCCAAGATGTAAGACAACAAAAGAAAAAATAAACTGTTATCCCAAAGGAAAAAATAATAGCTGCACCTCTCAGTCCCAGGAATATTAGTAGTCAGCGGTTATCAGATAACATTAAAGGCAATTGTTAAATTACATGATAACTCGAACAGAGCTAATGAAATGCAACATATGTGCTCATACATTACCTGTTGGATAGTTTTTCCATGCACAGTGCAGCACACAGCCTTTAGTTGTGTGGCAACCACGAGGTCAGAAACATGGACGCTTAGAATAATGTGCAGTAGTACTCTTCTTTGGGAAAAGGGGAGTAAAATCTGTAGAAATTCACCACTGGATATTGACTCAGTATGGACAAAGCACTTTGAATCAATGAAAGGATTATGAATGAGTAGAAAGGCTTAAAGTGGGCAGAACAGGTGTAACCGACGAAGATTGTTCTGGTCACCCTTGTGTCCAACTTCTCTCCCTTTCTGTTCCTTCCCTCCCTAAATCCCATTGTCTACCATCTCTCTTCCTCTCCTGTTTTTAGATCCATTATTTCTTTTATCCCTCCCCATCTCCCTTCTCCATGATCTCCCCCAAGTCCATCTCCCCCTTCCACCATCCATCTTCCCCCCTCCACCAAGTTTACCTCTCCCATCCATCTTCTCCCCAAGTCCATCTCTCCATCTCCCCCGAGTCCATCTCCCCTCCATGATCTCCTTCAAGTCCATCTCCCCGCCCTCCACCAAGTTCATCTCTCCCATCCATCTTCTCCCAATTTCCACCAACTCCTCCAAGTCCTTCTCCCCTCTCCCCCCATCTACCTTTATTTTGACGTTACAACATGTTGCCGGTGACGGTAGTTATTTAGCGATGCACTCCTGCCACCACTCCTTACGTCTTCTGTCCACTGCAGCCCGCCCTCAGTGAAAACTTCCTGTTTCCACTTGGGCGGCCGAATGGAGAGAAGACACCCAGAGTAGCGGCAGGGTAGTGAATCCCATTCACTACCGCCACTTTTTCCTGGCTGGGGAGAAGAGGAGAAATACTTCCGGCCGGGAAGGAGAAAATATAGAAAATGACGGCAGATAAGGGCCATAGCTCATCAGGTCTGCTCACTCTACTGACCCACCCCCAAGTCTACTTTCCTAGAGATCCCACTCCTAATGACAGATTTCCTTAACTTAACCCTCTAAGGGATCCCACATGGGCATCCCATTTGCTCTTAAAATCTAGCACGCTGTTGGCCTCGGTTACCTGCACCGGAAGCTCATTCCAAGGATCAACCACTCTCTCGGTGAAGAAATACTTCCTGGTGTCGCCATGAAATCTCCCGCCCCTGAGTTTGAGCGGATGCCCTCTTGTGGCCGAGGGTCCCTTGAGAAAGAGAATCTCCTCTTCCATCTCGACACGGACGGTGATATATTTAAATGTCTCGATCATGTCTCCTCTCTCCCTACGTTCTTCGAGAGAGTAGAGCCGCAAATTTTTCAGCCTCTCTTCATACGAGAGGTCCTTGAGCCCCGAGACCATCCTGGTGGCCATCTGTTGAACTGACTCCATTCTCAGCACATCTTTCCGGTAATGTGGCCTCCAGAATTGCATACATTATTCCAAATGTGGTCTCACCATTGTTCTGTACAATGGCATTATGACTTCAGGCTTCCTGCCGCCAATCTGCACACAGAAAACCGGAAGTTACATTAGATGGAAGGACTCCGGTGGCAGAGGGAAAACCCGAACGGGTCTCTAGCAAGGGGGCTGACAAATCAGAAAGTTCGACTTTTTTCAAAAACAAATTGATTTGAATCAATTCACCCAAAGTGAATCGGTGAATCGATTCGAATCACAAATCGGACAACATTACTCAGCAGTTGAAAGAAAAAGCTAATTTCCATAAGATCTTGCAAAGACTGCTGGGAGCTGTCCACTCATCTTGAGTGAGTTAGGGTGCTGAAAAGAACAGGTCCCAAGCAGAGAGCAGAAAAAATCTGGAGCTCCTTCGGGAGCTGGGCAACCCTTGGAAGGAGGAATGCTGGCTTCGGCCTACTTCCCAGTAAGCCCAGTACTTGCTGGTGCTTACAGGGGATTCAGTGCAGTAGAGGTGCTGACCAGTGCTGATAGGAGGCATGGTGTAGCAGAGAGAGAGAGAGAGAGAGAGTGACCCTGCCCTGTATTAACGTACCTGCTAGAGCTGAGAGGGACTGGAGAGCCCTCAAGCTTGATGACCAATAGATGGCCCAATGAGAGAGCTTCTGAGGGACCTGGAGATTTCTCAGAGAGAGGGGACCTGAGAGGCCGGCAACCAGATGGCTGGTAACCCCAGAGGGAGAAAGTATTTGAGAGTCCTGGTAAAGCTTGGAGGGAGTGTCCTCAAGCTTCACGACCTGGAGAGTACTCAAAGAGAGAGACTGGCTGTAAAGAAGTCCTCTGTGCGTGCATCTGTGATAAGACGACTGAGAGGCTGGGAGAGTCCTCAGTGTATGCGGTTCTCAGGAAACCGTGAGAAGGGCTTGGGAGGGACTGTGAGAAAGGTTTGGGAGGGCCCCGGTAGAGTCTGGAGTCCAGGGAAGGGCTCTGACCTGATGACCAGTGGAGGGACCGGTGAAGAAGTTTCTAAGGAGTGGCTGGTGGAGAGACCGGTGGTGGTGGGGAAGACTAGTGATGACTGGTCTCAGTTCTGGGGATGACCAGTGGTGGGAAGACCAATGGTGACTAGCAGAGGAATTGGAGTGGCTGGCTAGAGCCAAGCGGCCTGAGAGACCAGGGAGGTCATCTAATGAAGGTGTTAGACAAGGGTCTGGGAAAACCGAGAAATACCAGAAGAGCCTGTGGGTAAGGAGGTGAAGGGCAATGACCGCTCGACCCATTCACAGTCGCTCTTCTTTGGACCTTGTCAGTTTGGCTTAGTACTTCTTCCAGATTCATGGAGATTTCTCTCAGGTCCTCCGCATCATCACCTTTTAAAACTAGTTCCGGTTCAGGTAGATCTCTTACATCTTTTCTATAAAGACTGCAGCTGTCTCTCCGCAATGGTCTTATCCTCCCTTTCTCTATCCTTAGTGGGCTTACAATCTAAGTTTTGTTCCTGGAGCAATGGAGGGTTAAATGATTTGCTCAGGGTCACAAGAAGCCACAGTGGGAATCAAACCCAGTTCCTTTGGTTCTTTGCCCATTGCATTAACCATTAGGCTACTACTCCATTCCTGTAGAAACGGCCTCTATAGCCACTGCATTAGCTTTCACTCTTTTGTTTTTTGGAGGAGTCTTAATGAACATTAGCAAAATTCATCATTCTGAATTATAAATTTTGTTAAGGATGAAAGTAGATACACTTTGAAAGTTATAAATATTTCCTTGGAAAGAAGTTCTTGAATACCCTGTCTTTTTACATGTTTTGACCAGTTGGTGCCATCTACCCTGCTTCCTGCAGTCATGTCTCTACAAATAGAAACAAAGACTGGTGAGAAAGAGTCTGAGAAATGCATGTCAAGTAAAGATTCATAGGCTGGCATTATATAAACAGCTAAGCTCCTCCCCTTTCCTTCAAATTAATCCTCAAGGTACTATTTCTAGCCTCATATGTGCGTTTTTTGTGCATAATTGTGGGAACTCGGAGTAAAGTTTTCTAAATATAAATTTGCACTGTCTGATGAGAAATGTTGGTATTCTGTGCTGCCTTCATCTGCTTGTGATGATTGCCATTCTCCGAGTATGGGCATTGCCACTGCCCTGATTTGGCATCACATAACCATTGATACTAGCTTACACACATACATATAATAATGGCAGCTGTAAGCTTAACATTTGAAATGCACCAAAATAGTTCTCAAAGGGAAGAAGAATATTTCCAGTCAGAAAGTAAGAGATAGCAATTTTCAGAAGCCAGTTACCCGAGTAAATAGGTTGTCATTTAATTTGCCCACTCTATATTAGGTACAGCGCTCTCTTGAGAATGGCGCCAAACTGTGGCTGGTGACCCCAAATGGGGTTGCTAAACATGCATTTGGGATCATGACCTGGGCAGTTTTTCTATGACCACACCAGTTACTACTACCACTTATTTCTATAGCGCTACCAGATGAATGCGGTGCTTCACATTAACACGCAAGAAAAAATCCCTGCTTGAAAGAGTTTAAATTACAATCTAATTATGGCAGACAAACAGGACAAAAAGGCCTTTGTGGCTTTCGTAGAGGTTCCTTGTTCTTCCACTCTGGTGACATCTGGTTATCCCAGGACAAGCAGGCAGGTATTCTCATTAGTGGGTGATGTCATCCGACAGAGCCCCGATACGGACATCTTGCAAGCATGTCTTGCTTGAAGAAACTCAGAAGTTTCGAGATGCCCGCACCGCGCATGCGCCAGTGCCTTCCCGCCCGATGCTCCGGGCGTGTCTCCTCAGTTCTTTTTCTTCCGCGGAGCTGAGAAGTTTATCTTCAATTTGCGCCCATTGAATCTCTTTTTTTGCCGCGGGTTGAGTTCTTTTGGCTCTCCTGTGCATTTATTTCTTTCTTTGATTTCTTTTTCAAAAAAAAAAAATAAAAAATTTTTCCTTCCGATACCGGGTCGGCCGCGTGGCTGGGGCCCCGCGCCTTTGAAACATGGGGCCTCAGCTGATTGCCACCATCCAGGGTGACCTTCCAGCTTCGGCTTCGAGGGGCGGACCGCCCCCTCCTCCTCCTCCTCGCCGCACTACCTCGTTACTCGGCGAGGAGGAGCGGCGAGCGGTGTCCGGGTCCTCGAGGAGGTCCTCCGTTAGCACTGTACCTCCTTTGGAACCGATTTCCTCGAGGAGGGCCTCCCTTAGTGATATGCCTCCCTTGGAGCCCATTCCCTCGAGGAAAGCCTCGTTTAGTGACCTGCCTCCCTTGGAACCGATTACTCCGCCCCATGACTCAGTGTGGCGTCCACCTTCGGGGCCACCCAGTCCTGGGCATAGCAGGAAGCAGGACGAGTTTTTCCGAACCCCCTATCAAACCTGGGCGTCGTCGGGGGAGCCTCCGACTCTGCCGCCTCTGCGATCGACGGCATCGAGTCCAATCTGCTCCTTGGAGGCGTCTGAGCCAGTTTCTCACAGACGGGCTCGATCCCCTTCCAGGCATCGGGAGGGGCATCGATCCAGACATTCTTCGAAGCATTCCTCTCGACACTCGACCGTCTTGCCTCAGAAGAAATTGCCTCGGTTGGGGTATGCTGCTTCGACTGGGTCTCCTCCTCCGGGCCCGGAATTCGAGGACCCCGAGGTTTTCTACTCGTCCTGTTGCTCGCAGGCCTCTCTGGAGCCTGAAGCCTCTTCTTTTTCTAGTCCGTCTCGCAGACCGGCGACGGCAGACCAACTGTCCTTTTCATCGTTCCTCAGGCAGATGGCGGATGACATGGACATTACTCTCGATGCTGGGTCTCGATATTCCAAAGAGTACCTCGATACCATGCACTTGCCTCGTCCTCCGGCAGAGTCCTTGCGGCTTCCCCTGCACAAGCTCCTCGACCAGACCTTTATGCGTTGCTTCGAGTCTCCTTACTCTATCCCTGCGGTCCCTGGCAAATTGGATGCGCGGTACCGCACGGTGCATCATAAAGGCTTCGAGGGTCCTCAGCTTTCTCACCAGTCCCTCCTGGTCGAATCCTCGCTCAAGCGGTCTCATCCTGGCCAGGTCTATGCTTCAGTGCCTCCGGGCCGCGAGGGTAGAACCATGGATAAGTTTGGTCGACGCATCTATCAGAATTCGATGATGGCGTCTCGAGTCCTGAATTACAATTTCCACTTTGCAGCCTACTTGGAATTTTTTCTACCTGTGCTTCGGAAGTTCACACCATACATCGAATCCCAGGCTAGGTTTGAGTTTGAGGAAGTGGTTGCTTCGCTGTCCCAACTTCGGCTTCAGCTAATGCAATCTGCCTATGATGCGTTCGAGCTCTCCGCTTGAGCGGCGGCCTGCTCGGTGGCGATGCGCCGTTTGGCCTGGTTGCGGACCATTGATATGGACCCGAATCTTCAGGACCGTCTGGCAAACGTCCCGTGTGCTGGGGCGGATCTTTTTGACGAATCCATCGAGACTGTCACGAAGAAGTTGTCTGACCACGAAAAGTCCTTCCAATCTATCCTTCGGCCGAAGCCTAAGCCTCAGCAGTCTCGACCTTCTCGTCCGCCGTTGATTTATCAGAGGCGTTATCAGCCAAGGCAAACTCCTCCTGCGAGGCAATCGGCGAAGCGTCAGCCTCCCCAAAAGGGTCAGCCTAAGTCTCAATCGCCTGCTGTCCCTAAGACCACTCAGCCTTTTTGACTGTCTCGTCGAGGGCATAACCAACCTCGTTCTGCCTCCCCCTGTTTTTCCCATCGGAGGGCGCCTCCATCATTTTTATCATCGCTGGGAGGCCATAACAACCGACCTCTGGATCCTTACTATCATCAAGGAAGGATACTCTCTTCATTTCCATCGGGTCCCTCCGGACCACCCTCCAAGAGAGTATCCTTCCAACTTGACTCAGACCACCCTTCTTCTCCAGGAAGCTCAGGCTTTGCTCCGGCTTCGTGCCGTGGAGCCGGTTCCGACGGACCAACTGAACCAGGGGTTTTACTCCCGGTACTTCCTTGTTCCGAAGAAGACGGGCGACCTGCGACCCATTTTGGACCTCAGGGCCCTCAACAAATTCCTAGTCAAGGAGAGGTTTCGCATGCTGACACTTGCTTCTCTCTACCCTCTCCTCGAGCAGAACGACTGGTTATGCTCTCTGGATCTCAAGGAGGCCTACACTCACATTCCCATTCATCCGGCCTCCCGCAAGTTCCTCAGATTTCGGGTGGGACATCTACATCTGCAGTATCGAGTGCTTCCATTCGGCCTGTCCTCTTCACGAAGTGTCTGGTGGTGGTGGCCGCTGCACTCCGGAACAGGGGTCTTCAGGTATTTCCATACCTCGACGACTGGCTCATCAAGGCCCCGTCAGCTCCAAGGGTCATTTCGGCGACCTTGACCACGATCTGCTTCCTGCAGAGCCTGGGCTTCGAGATCAATTTTCCCAAATCTCATCTGCAGCCTACCCAGTCCCTTCCCTTCATCGGGGCGGTACTGGACACCATCCAGCTTCGAGCATTCCTTCCTCCTCAGCACATGGATGCTCTTCTTCGTCTCTGCCAGTCTGTATCTTCTCGCCAGTCCATCTCAGCGAGACACATGATGGTCCTCCTGGGCCACATGGCCTCTACAGTTCATGTGACGCCCTTTGCCAGGCTCCATCTCAGAATTCCTCAATGGACCCTAGCTTCTCAATGGACTCAAGTGTCAGACCCGTTGACTCGACACATCATAGTCACTCCTGCTCTTTGGCAGTCTCTACTCTGGTGGATGACCTCTTCGAATCTATCCAGAGGTTTGCTGTTTCACACTCCTCCTCATCAGAAGGTTCTCACTACCGATTCCTCGACCTATGCCTGGGGGGCTCATCTGGATGGGCTTCGCACTCAGGGATTCTGGACCTGTGCGGACCGACTCCATCAAATCAATCTTCTGGAGCTCAGAGCCATCTTCAATGCTCTTCAAGCTTTTCAACATCTGCTTCACGACATGGTGGTCCTCATTCACACCGACATTCAGGTCGCCATGTATTATGTCAACAAGCAAGGGGGCATGGGCTCGGCCTCCCTCTGCCAGGAAGCTCTCAGAGTCTGGGATTGGGCGGTTCGCCACAACGCCTTCCTCAAAGCTGTCTACATTCAGGGGAGGGACAATGTCTTGGCGGACAAACTGAGTCGTCTTCTCCAGCCTCACGAATGGACACTCCACTCCAAGCCCCTTCATCAGATCTTTGCTCAGTGGGGAACGCCTCAGATAGACCTCTTTGCGGCTCCCCACAATTTCAAGCTGCCTCAGTTTTGCTCCAGGATCTACGCTCCTCATCGCCTCGAGGCAGATGCTTTTCTGCTGGATTGGGGGAATCGCTTTCTGTATGCGTTTCCGCCATTCCCTCTCATTCAAAAGACTCTAGTCAAGCTGAAGTCCGACCATGCCACCATGATTCTGATAGCTCCTCGGTGGCCCAGGCAACCTTGGTTCTCCCTTCTACTTCAACTCAGCAGCAGGGAACCGTGCCTACATCCAGTGTTTCCTTCACTGCTTACTCAGCATCAGGGGTCTCTGCTTCATCCCAACCTGCAGTCTCTCCACCTGACAGCTTGGTTCCTCTCAACGTAACTCCGCACCAGTTTTCCCAGGCGGTGAGGGATGTCTTGGAGGCTTCCAGAAAGCCTGCTACTCGTCAATGCTACTCCCAAAAATGGACTAGATTTTCTTCATGGTGTATTTCCAATTCTAAGGAGCCTCAGCGAGCCTCCCTATCCTCTGTTTTGGACTATCTTTTACATCTGTCTCAGTCTGGTCTCAAGTCGACATCTATACGGGTCCACCTGAGTGCTATTGCGGCTTTCCATCAGCCTCTACAAGGGAAACCTCTCTCTTCTCATCCTGTGGTTTCCAGATTTATGAAAGGACTTTTTCATGTCAATCCTCCTATCAAACCGCCTCCAGTGGTTTGGGATCTAAATGTTGTCCTTTCTCAGCTTATGAAACCTCCTTTTGAGCCTCTGAGCAAGGCTCCACTAAAGTTTCTCACTTGGAAAGTGGTTTTTCTGGTGGCCCTCACATCTGCTCGCAGGGTCAGTGAGCTTCAGGCCTTGGTAGCGGACCCACCTTTCACAGTATTCCATCATGACAAGGTGGTCCTCCGTACTCACCCGAAATTCCTGCCTAAAGTGGTCTCTGAATTTCACCTCAACCAATCCATTGTGCTTCCAGTGTTCTTTCCAAAGCCTCATTCTCATCCTGGAGAATCAGCTCTTCACACTCTGGACTGTAAACGTGCTTTGGCTTTCTACTTGGATCGCACCAAACCACACAGAACTGCTCCTCAACTTTTCGTCTCCTTTGATCCAAACAAGTTGGGACGACCTGTATCGAAGCGCACCATCTCCAACTGGATGGCGGCTTGTATCTCTTTCTGCTATGCCCAGGCTGGATTACCCCTTCCCTGTAAGGTCACAGCCCATAAGGTCAGAGCAATGGCAGCCTCTGTAGCCTTCCTCAGATCGACACCGATTGAGGAGATTTGTAGAGCTGCCACTTGGTCCTTGGTTCATACGTTCACCTCTCATTATTGTCTGGATACTTTCTCCAGACGGGATGGGCAATTTGGCCAAACTGTGTTACAAAATTTGTTCTCCTAAGTTGCCAACTCTCCCTCCATCCCATTGAGGTTAGCTTGGAGGTCACCCACTAGTGAGAATACCTGCCTGCTTGTCCTGGGATAAAGCAATGTTACTTACCGTAACAGTTGTTATCCAGGGACAGCAGGCAGCTATTCTCACGTCCCACCCACCTCCCCTGGGTTGGCTTCTCTGCTAGCTACCTGAACTGAGGAGACACGCCCGGAGCATCGGGCGGGAAGGCACTGGCGCTTGCGCGGTGCGGGCATCTCGAAACTTCTGAGTTTCTTCAAGCAAGACATGCTTGCAAGATGTCCGTATCGGGGCTCTGTCGGATGACATCACCCACTAGTGAGAATAGTTGCCTGCTGTCCCTGGATAACAACTGTTACGGTAAGTAACATTGCTTTTCCTGCAATCTTCCATGTCTGAGTATACCACTTTTCTCCTTCCTCAACTTTCAAGTGGCTGGTTTTAGCCTCCAAAAGATTCAGTGCCTTTTAGCAAACGTCTCGACTCTAGCCAGCTAGAAATAAGATAACACATGAAACTAACCCTTGGGGTTGTGGTCACAGAAAGATTGATAAGCATTGGTATAAATGCTTTTGAATATCGTCCTCCAAATGTCCAATTAGGCATTGTTCCAGCAATGCTCAGAGACGACCAGTGTTGATCATGACTTGTTGAGTTTAATTAATCAGCATCTCAGGGGGAGGCATCTTGGAACCTGAAAGTTCATTGAGGGAGTGCAGGGCAGAAGGTTCATCAAGGGCACTCTGCTATTCATAGTGTTTTTTTCTGTGCTGCTATTAATTTTCTTCCCCACTTTCAGAAATATTGTCTTCATTATTTTATACACCTTTTTCAAATAGTTTGGTTCAGAAGTTCTAGACAGAAGGTTTCTGCCTAGAACTTGTGCTGGCAAGAATTCACACCATCATTGCAGGCACCTGGAGATCAGTCATATCACCTCTATAATGTACTCAAAACCTACCAGCCTTCACAAAGAAGAGACTTGAACCTAAGTTGCCAGCTATATCACACACAACACTATGACCCTGAGGCACTGGGCCCAGTCCTCCTGCACTGCAATCCAGCAAATCACAGACCCAGACTTCTGCAGTTCTGTGACCTGGATTCTGAGGCTCAGTCTTCTGCACTGGGTCTATTCTTGGCAAATAGCGTTTGTGCCTTAATTCATGAGAGGTAAGACGACGAAATTCAGAAATTAACAGTGGCAGCTTTAAAATTCAGCAGAAACCGAACAAGGTATTTTGACACCCAAGACAGCAGCATGAAATGCCTCGCTGTCATTTCCTTAGTTCAGGTCCCAACCAAGTAAAAGCTTAGAACTCTACAGGCTGAATTATTGCTACAAGGACTGTATCATTGCACTTCTTAAGAAGGAGGTAAGAGGCAAGTGGTGTATCAAATGCAATAAATCCAATCCAAGCCAAGGCATGATTAAGCAAATTATATTTTCTATTATTGTTATATTTTAATGCCCAAAAGCTAGTCAGAAATAGTTTTTAGTTTATTTAGTTCAATATAATTGTATTACCTTGTCTTCATTTTTTGTTTGCTTGATGTGGGGGTCGATATTCAATGAGACCTACCTAGCAATGGCTTCTACCTGGGTATGTCCAAATGACCAGTTCATAGTTGGATTTTCAGCTGCACTTACCTGGAAAATGTCACTGAAAATCCAGTGAGACTGCCTTAGCGCTATCCAGGTAGTCCAGGAGTCAGGAGTTACTCAGTTAGCGACAATATTCCAAGTTTCTTTGAGATTTACTATCCTGCCCATCAAACTGAATATCTAATAAGGGAACAGGAGCTGAAAAAGTAATGAGACATGAACATAAGGGAAGCAGGAAGAACTACAATTTTAGATAAGATAGCCTAAGGCTGGCATCCAAGAAGTTTATGTGTTTATTAAAATTTTATATACCGCTTGACTTGCTTGGGTTACAGCGGTTAACAATTAAAATAAAATATTTAAAAAGAACTCCATTAATAAAATAGCAGAGACTTATGTCTCCCACACCAAGAAACTTTCACACTCAAAACTTCAGTGGTTTTAAGCAGCTATATCAGTAAATCTTTACCTCCATTACTTCAGATATGTTTTATTAAAATCTTTATATACCACATATACAGCCAAAAAGGATCAAAGTGATTTACAATATAACTCAATCAAATTTATGAAAAGAACTCAATTTAAATAGGAAGAAAAATGAATAACATTTCTAATACATAATATTCTATTACATCCAAATTAACAAATGAAGCTAAAAATTAATTAATTAATACAAATTTAAAAAATATATAAATGCAGACTGCAGTCCCGAATTCATCTCATCAATTTAAAAAGGCCATTTGAAAAAAAATATGCCTTTAGATGTCTTTTAAAATTTTCAAATGATTCTTCCTTTCTCAATTCCACAGGCAAGCTGTTCCATAATATTAAGACTAAGCCGTGCTAGTGGCAACACTGCGGTAACGGCCCTGAAGCCCATAGAGATTTAAAGGGCTTCGGGGGCCGTTGCTGTGCGGCTTCGTAAAACAGGGGGTAAGTTAAAAAAATGCACAATTTCTAGTCGAGGCAAGATGAACCTTTGAAATATGGGGAACAACTACTCTATTATCATTAAATGCTTGACAAAAAAAAGATGTAATTTTCAGCATAGTCTTTAGGGCTCCTTTTACGAAGGTGCACTAGCGTTTTTAGCGCACGCACCGGATTAGCTAGTGCTAGCCGAAAAACTACTGCCTGCTCAAGAGGAGGCGGTAGCAGCTAGCGCGCGTTAAGGCCCTAACGCGCCTTCGTAAAAGGAGCTCTTAATTTATTTTTTTTTTTAATTGACCTCAGCACGTATGTATTTTGAAAGACCATTCCACAACTGTGGTGCTAAATAAAAGAAAGCTCTCTGCTTTGTAACTTTAAGGGCTCCTTTTACTAAGCTGCGCTAGTGGTTTTAGCGCATGCTGCATTGCCATGCACACTAGACGCTAACGCCACCATTGAGATTTTGGCGCGTAGCGCGGGGTTAGCGCGCGGTAATGCAGCGCACCCTAAAAACACTAGCACTCCTTAGTAAACGAAGCCCTAAGAGTGGTGGAGGGGAAGTGACTAGGTGTATGCATCGGAGAATGTTTTGAGATCAGTTTGGAAATGGGAAAGGGAAGATTGCAGCCTAAGAAACTGATATTCAATCTGCAAACTGGGTGACTCCATTTAAAATTAGGACAAGGGTGTCAAAGTCCCTCCTGGAGGGCCGCAATCCAGTCGGGTTTTCAGGATTTCCCCAATGAATATGCATGAGATCTATTTGCATTAATTGCTTTCATTGTATGCTAATAGATCTCATGCATAGTCATTGGGGAAATCCTGAAAACCCGACTGGATTGCGGCCCTCAAGGAGGGACTTTGACATCCTTGAGTTAGGACAACAAAAAGGCTGTCCTAATTTTATCTGGATAATTACTAGGGACTGGTCTGAATATTGCTAATACTCGACGAAGTTGCAACAGCTGCATTATAGACAAATATTCAGTACCAATACAAACAACCCACAGCAGCTGACATTTTGAAAAAAACACTGATTGCCATGGGTTGAATATTTATTAACTTTTAAAGTAGACTGATACGACAACTAAACTATTTCAAGCCGATTAAAGTCACTAACATTTTTACCTACCTTTCTCTTTCCATCAGCTGAAAATAAGTCCCCTCCGCGTCCTTGTGGCTTGAATCACTCAGATTCTCTAAATCGTGGCGACCGCATTGATTCCGTGACGCCCACACTAGGAAGTAGCAACAACCAGCTGAATGCCTCCTTCTTGCAAGTGTACATTCCAGACTACTCGGTCAGAGCTCTGACGGATCTACAGTTTGTCAAGGTAAGAAGAAAGTCAGCGGACCCCTTTCGCTGTAGTTTTCAAGTCTTATGAAACTCTTGTACAAATTCCTCTATTTACATCTTCAGAATTGGTGAACGCAAAACCCCCAGGATTCCACAGTATATAGATCAAAGGTTGGGCGCCCAAGGGAGATGCATGTGCTAATTAATTAGCTCATGAGGCATTAACAATAAATAATTGGAGTCAATTTGGCAACAATTTGGATTTGCATGCATATCCGCCCTAGTCTATAGCATTTACACCTAAATTTCACAGGGCACGGGTGGATCAGAGGGCAATTTCAGAAGTTAGACGTTAAGTTGTAGAATACTATAAGTTGTGTACTCATCTGCCGTAAATTGGGTGCTGTTTACACCAGCTTTTGGCAGGCATAAATGCTGGTGCACAAAATCTGCTCTAAGCTGGTATTCTATAAAGTCACTCCAAAAATAAATACAACCCGAATTTAATTTGCTTGCTTATTTGGTAGAACTCTGCTCAGAGACTTGAAGGCTGAAAACTCTGCCTCACCACCCAATCATCGCAGTGTTCAATGCAATTTCCAGCTAATACTCATAGTGATTCATTATACTGTAACTAGCTACTCGAGCTATGAAGGAACATCTCTTTTTAAATCACTTAAAAGTGTATTGAAAATACTGAGACTTAGCTTAGACTTTTTTTCTGGTTCCGACGTGCCACTTCATGTTGGTTCCCTGAAGCAGTATCGAAACGTGGAGCTCATAATTGGCAAAAGTTAAAATGAATTGGGTGGTAGGTGCCTAGGAGAAAGTGGGCAAGGGTAGGAGTGGATCTTGGGCATGTTTTGCTTGTAGGTGCCTAATAGAGAATGACACGGTGACAAAATTCATCACCGTTCCCGTCCACGCAGATAACCGCGGGAAATAATCCCATGTCATTTTCTAGTGTCTATCTCAACCTCAGTCCTTCTACCCCAGCATTCTTCAAAGCAAAGCTTGAGGGTCAGTGGCTGTGGCCATTCATACTCTGATTCTTATGGGAGCCAAGGATAATGAAGCCACTGTGACATCTCTGATGTGATTGGTTCTTAGGCACTGGTGGAATGAGGCATTATGACATCACAATATCTGCTCTGGATACCAGAGACTGTCATTCTGTAGTGTCTGTTTCAACCTCAGTCCTTCTACACCAGCATTCTTCAAAGCAAAGTTTCAAGTTTTATTAACGTTTGATGAATCGCTTATACAAATTTTCTAAGCGATGTACAATTTAAAAGCCACTAGATGGTGGTCTCACATACAATTGACAAATCAATCACAAAACAAACTACATGAATCAGTTTACATTTGAGCAATCGAAATAGAGACAAACATGAATGAAGAGGAAAGGAGGGAAAAGTTACACTTTCATTTTCTGTTGGAATTTACATAAAAGGGAAAATACAATGGGGAGGGAGGGGGATTAATGAGTTTGATAATCGTAACAAAATATAAAGGGACCAAGATATGCTGTATTATACATCAAAAGCGTCTTGAAACAAAAAGATAAAAGATCTTTTTCATTTCTAATATAACTTGGCAGAGAATTCCATAATTTAGGGGCCATAACAGAAAATATATCATTTCTTTTTGTGCCGATGATTTTCAGGGAGGGAATTGTTAGTAGGTGTGAAGAAGATGATCGTAGAGAGCGTGGGGCATTGTATGGGATAATCATTCTTGACATAAATTGCGGTTCGTTAAAGATTAGTATTTTAAATACTAGAAATAGAATTTTAAAGTTAATTCGATGGGAGATGGGAAGCCAGTGTGATTTAATCATTAGTGGTGTGACATGATCATATTTTTTCGCTTTATGGATTAATTTTATTGCCGTATTTTGAATTATCTGAAGTCGTCTTTTTTCTTTCTGAGTTATATTGATTAAAAGAGAATTACAGTAATCAATTTTAGATATGACCAAAGAATGGATTAATATATTGACAGATTTAGGATCTAGGAATGTGGAAATTGAACGGATAAGACGTAATCTATGGAAGCAAGATTTAACTATTTCACTGATATGACTGTGAAATGATAAGTCAACGTCAACCACTACTCCGAGAATTTTCAGCTTTGGTACAGATTCTAGAGGGGTATTATCAAGAATGAATGGTAATATTGGTGTTAAGTTTCCTTTCCAGGTAAAAAACATGGATTTAGATTTTTGAATGTTCAGTGCCAATTTATTACAGCTTAACCAGTCTTTTATTAGTTCCAGTTTTTTATTGATGGCTTTTATTTCTTTGTCTTTTTCTGGGTTGAAAGGATGTAGGAGTTGAATATCGTCTGCGTAGGAAAAAGATGTAAAGCCGAGTGATTGCGAGATAGTGAGAAGAGGAGAAAGAAAAATGTTAAATAAGAGAGGCGACAGAATAGACCCTTGTGGAACCCCGTAGGTTGAGGAGTAATATGAGGAATAGTCATCATTGAATCTGACTCTGGGGAAGAACTGGAGCAGTAGGTGTTTTTATTTCCTCCTGCTCTCAAAGTCAGAGGTACGGGGACAGGGGGAGTGGGTGGGGGGCCTCCTGTGGCAGGAGGGAATGGGCATCCCTCCTGCTGGGTTTTTTTTGGGGGGGTTGGTATTTGCGGGCAGGAGGGAGTGGGCATCCCTCCTGCCATTTTTTTTCAGGCGGGCGGGGGGAACGATGGCTCAGGGGGGGTGCACGATTGTCGGCTTCGCAGAACATCTGTCCTATTAAAAAAAAGCAAACGCTCTGTGCATGTCTCAATCGCTCACTTACCGATTGAGTCAGTGGGTTTGCATACAAATGATTTGCACCTCCGTGCAAATCATTTGCATGCATACTTGATAGCGAATCAGTCGCTGTTTGAAAATTGGCCACAGCAATTGAGTCGCTATTTTTAATGAATCTAGCCCTAAATGACTGTGCAGATAATGGACTTTAACACTCGTATTACAGCCAAGCCTGTTGAAATGAAAGAGCATATCCTCTACTAATTGAGTGTAGTTGTTGCCAAGAAAGTTTTTTACAATAAGAACAAATGAAGACCAGGCACATGATTCAATTTCATTCATTGATGCTATGAAATGTGGGTCATTTATAAGTTGTCTGATCTGTGGACAATCAAAAATTCCTGTCTTCAGTTTTTCCATGGTAAGTCCAGGTAACATATACGCTATGGGGTTCATAATCAAAACTTAAACACATCTAAAAACCCGCCCAAGTCAGAACGTGGATGACCTAAAAGACAGGTCATCCAAGTGCCAATAATCAAACCAACTTTCTGGAGGTGCCGCATGACTTTTTATGCCTTTGAATGCCGCTGTGTGCCAAGAGCTGAAAACAGTATATATGGAGGAGTGGTTAGGGCAGTATGTGGGCAGGATGGGAGGGTGACCTAGACTTAGTCATCCTGCAGGGATAATTGAATGTTTTATTGGACATTCTGGATGGAACTTAAATGTTGTATTTAGACAATGTAAAAACAGGTATTAGTGCCAAAAAGATATCCAAAAAGACCAGATAATCACTGCAGAAACAAAGTAAAGAGCCACACACACTTCCCCAGTATTCACTGACCCCCTCACACCCCTACAAAGATCAAAATTTAAAAGTACATTCCTGTCTCCAGAACATCAGCACCTGCTATAGGAAAGCTTAGTAGAGCTTCACACAGTTGTCTTAAGTAGCCTGGGGGTAGGCTAGTGAACCATAGAGAGGAGGACCCAGGCCCATAGCCACTCTAACCACTACATTTATGGTAGAACATGTGCGCCTACCAAAACCCCCCTAAACCCTACTCTACTGCCTTATAGGTGCCACCTGCAGCCATAAGGGCTATTGGGGTTGTAGACATGTGGGTATAGTGTGTTTTAGGGGTATTTTGGGGGCTCACCATAACCTATAAAGGAATTCTGGTGAGATGTTTATCTGGCATCCTTTTTTGTGAAGTTCACAGCAATGCCCTGTAAGGTGCTCCATTGCTCTGTTGCCATGTCTGGGCGGCCAGTCCATTACAAGATTTGCCTCTCCCATGTCCAAATGGGCTTGTACTGGGCATTTGGAACTTAGACAAAATTTTGTTCTAAAATGTGCTGGCGGTCTGGACAAATAATAACCTGGATGTTCAGATAGACAATTTTTTTTTAAATATATATATTCTAGATATTTTTTTTGAAAATGGGCATTTTCCCACTGCCAACTTTGGGCATCTAGCGTCATCCACCCAAATCGGACTTAGACATATGTTTTGATTATGCCCCTCTATGTATTCAATGCAAGAACTGTCTTTATTCAAAGCCTTTACAAATTGTTTACTCAGACCTAGCTTTATATGTAGTGATGGCAGCATGATTCTCTCTCATAGCTACCAAAGGTTCATTGATTACATTTTGTCCTCCAACACCATATATTCCCTCAGAGGCCAATATTTTTTTACCCAGTGTTCAGGTTTGGCTGTGCCATCCCAAATGCATAAAAAGCAAGGATACTTTGTGTAGCCACCATATCTTAGATACTAGAGCTGATGCGGTCTATCCAATGCAATTTTCTGAATCAGCACTCTAGGAACAGGTGTTAAAAAAAAAACCCAAAAATAAGGCAAGAAGAAAAATTTTTGGGGGTTAGCCTGTGTTATTAGTCCAATTATCTGCCCCTCAGAGGTAAAGTCCACCTTTCAGGGGAATCCCCAGTCAAAATCATATGTCAAACTTAAAAAATCACGCTTCACAAGATAATAATCTAATATAATAAAATGATAGGCCGCGCATGCGCAGTCAAAAATCGTGTTCCCTGATCCCGTCGCGGAAACACGAGTGCGCATGTGCAGGTTTTACGTCACCTGCTCTCCACCTTGCGCCGCCAACGATCTCTTTTCCTCTTGTACCATGGCACGCCACGCATGTCTGCCACCGACCTCGAGCTCCTGAGGGCCGGCACCGCGAGCTGCCCGGCCGGTGCTGAGGCCCCGCCTCCCGCTCAGCACCACGATCGAGAGAGGAGCTGCGGCGGCAGCTTTCAACTAAAAGAAAAAAAAAACACAACTGCAGGTCGCTGCTCTCACCCGGCTCTCAGGGTGCGGCTGAGCGCTGGCGGCCGGCGAACCCTAATTGCAGTGGCGGCTTTCAACTACAAAAAAAAAACAGCTGAAGATAGCAGCTCTCACCCAGCTCTCACAGGAAAATGGACAGGGGAAGAAATGCTGCAAAAGCTGCTGTACAGGGAAGTGGGGAGGGAGGAAAATGCTGCACAGGGAAGTAGGGAGGGGGGAAATGCTGATGCACAAGGAAATGGAGGTGGAGGGAATGCTGATAGGAGCAGGTAAGGAGTGCTGCTGGACAGGGGGAGCAGGGAAGAGGAACAGGGGAGCAGGGAAGAGAAACAGGGGAGCAGGTAAGAAGTGCTGCTGGACAGGGGGAGCAGGGAAGAGTGACTGGGGAGCAGGGAAGAAGTGCTGCTGGACAGGGGGAGCAGGTAAGGAGTGCTGCTGGACAGGGGGAGGTAAAAGGAAGGGAGAAGGCCTACTGCTGGACAGGTGGAACAGGCAAGGGGTGATGGTTGACAGCCGAGGAAAGAGAGAGACAGAAAGCGGCCAAGGGGAGAGAGAGAGAAAGAAAGAATGAAAGACAGACATACATATATTCTAGCACCCGTTAATGTAACGGGCTTAAAGACTAGTAATAATAATAACAGCTTATATACCGCAATACCGTGAAGTTCTTTGTGGTTTACAAAGATTAAGCAAAGGTACAAATTGATTGACTTTAAGAGGGGAGGAAGAAAGAGGGTTAATAGGACAGGAAATCCATTTTTGAGGAGAGAGTGATCAATAGAACAAGTTAATCGCTATAGAGGGGAGAGAGAAGAGAGGATCAGTTGTCTAGATACTTTAGGAACAGGTGTGTTTTCAGACGTTTCCTAAATTCCTCATAAGTAGTGGGCGAAAGCAATTGTTCTAGGTCTTTACCCCATGATGCTGCTTGGTGCGAGAGAAGATGTTCATGGTGTTTTTTCAGTTTACAACCTCTCACTGGGAGGGAAACGAAGTTGGAATGTGAGCTTCTCTTCTGTCTGTTGGCTAAGAAGACGAAAAGGTGAGTTATATATTTAGGGGCAAATCCGTGTAGTGCTTTGAAGCAGAAGCAGGCAAATTTAAACTTTACACGCACCTCCATTGGCAGCCAATGCAGCTGCCGGTAGTAGGGTGTCACGTGGTCAAACTTCCTCAACCCAAAGATCAGTTTGACCGCTGCATTTTGCATCAATTGTAAACGCTGCATGTTCTTTTGGGAAATTGCTAAATAGGCGATGTTACAATAGTCGAGTAGACTTAGTACGAGGGATTGGACTAGGGTTCTGAATGCCGCTGTATCGAAATAAGCTTTAATGGATCTGAGTTTCCAGAGAATGAAAAATCCCTTTCTGATCAAGGAGTCCACCTGGTCTCTCATGGTTAGGCACTGACCAAAGTTACACCTAGTATCTTTATGGTAGGTTGGATAGGGTAATTAAGATTATTGATACATAGTGGTGATTTGGTGTCAAGCGGATGTGGCGAAGCAACGAAGAAAGTTGTCTTTTCTGAATTAAAGATGTGCTTGCAAACCCAAATTGTTGCTTATTAACACCAATAGCATCCAATTATTAGCATAAATTGTGTCATTAGCCAGTTTAGTTGTACACACATCTCAGGACAGCATGCAATTTTGCCCACGGAAATAAAATCTGGATATAAATGGTTAAGTGAGTATGTGCAGAATAGCACTTTAATGGCATGCTGGATTCTATGCACACGTGCCCACTTAGGTCATCACGAAGGATCAACTCATCTGATCAAAGTTAGCTGTATGTTGTTACTGATTGCCATCATTGACATGTTCTTTCCATTATAAAATAAAACATATTAAATATTTTAAAAAAAGCATAGATGTTATTTCTAAACATGTGAAGTGGCATTTTCGATATGACGTCAATCTAGTAGCGAAGATGACCATTTTCAAAACAGAAAAATGTCTTTTTGTTTTGAAAATGGCCATTTCTTAGATGTGCTTGGCCTCAGAAAGTCTATCTTTTTGAAAAAAAAAACCCCAAAAACCCATATCCAAAAGAAAACCACACAAAACAAGCCATTGGGATGTAGGAGGGGACCAGCGTTTTTAGTAGACTGGCCACACAGACATCCCAGCAGAGCAGTGAACTTCACATAAAAAGGCCCAGGTACACATCTCATCAAAATTACTACTACTACTTATCACTTATTTAGCGCTGAAAGGCGTTCGCAACGCTGTACATTTTTACATTTATAGACAGTCCCTGCTCACAAGAGCTTACAATCTAACTTGGACAGACTCCAAAACCCAACCAAAACCTACTGGACCCAACTGTACACCACACCAATAGCCCTTATGCCTGCAGGTGTCACCTAGATGTAGGTACAGTGGGATTTGGGTGGGTTTTGGAAGGCTCACATAGTCCACCATAAGTGTAGTAGTTAGAGTGGGATATAGGCCTGAGTCCCCATCAATACGCTTGACTCCACCGCCCACTAGGCTACTCCAGGAACCAGCTGCTGCTCCAATAGGATTGGCCATAGCATCTGAAGCTATATAGAGGCAGGTATGTACTGTTCCATTCACTTCTTTGGGCAGTGGGAGGGGGGTCAGTGATCAATAGGGGAATGTGTGTGTGGGGGGGGTCATGCCTTCATCCCTCCAGTGGTCATTTGGTCGGTTTGGGCACCTATTTAGCACTTACTCATTGTTAAAGCAGGATTAGCTCCACACGTTCAAATTGTGCCCTGGATGTTTTCTTTTCTTTTTAAATTCTTTATTCAGTTTTAACTCTTGCAACAAGTGTACAAAATTCGGGCCCTGGATGTTTTCTAAAATGTTCAGTTATTGCAGGAAAACGTCCAATTCCTAAGCCTGCCCTATTCCCCCTCCCCCAAATCACGCCTCCATAGCACCCCCTTCAGATTTAAACATACTGCAGACAACCACCATTGAAATCCGTCTACAAAATCTGTTTCGAAAATAACAAATTGAAAGAGTTTGGCGAGGAAAATGTCCATTTGTCCCTTTATACCACTTTTTGAATGTTTTTCTTTTTTGAGAATTATCTCTTTAGTTATGTTATACATGTGTAAATGTTAGCTCCTAGTTTATAGAATTGTCCCAGTGTCTGTGTGCTTATGTTTTACATGTGAAATTTTATAAGAGCTTGCTCAAAACTGTAAAACACTTCTGCATGCTGAAACGATTTATCAAATTATCTCTCCAGAATCTTCTGTACAGAATCTTCTGTCTAGTTGGCATTATGTATTCTTAATATAGCTGGCGTGTTCACTCTCCAGCCCCTTCTTCTAAGTGTTCCTGTGTTTTCTCAACCAAAGCAGATATGCTATTGACTTTTCCCCTCCCTGTGTTTGCAATAGATCACAAGGCAGCAGTACCAGAATGCCCTCATGGCATCCCGGATGGACAAAACGCCTCAGTCTTCGGACAGTGAAAACACTAAAATCGAACTAACTTTAACAGAGCTGCACGACGGCTTGCCGGACGAGACGGCAAACCTGCTGAATGAACAGAACTGCGTGACACACAATAAATCCAATCACAGTATGCACAGTGAAGGCGCCATCTGAGAAGACAACCTCTGGCTGCCTGTTTCAGCACTGCTTCCCTCTGTTTCCATGCAAAGCCCATCTACCTTCCGCCCTCCCCCATCTCCTCCATTACCACCTCTTAAGCTGCGTTCTACAGTATCATCAGTATACGCCTAAGCGTCCATCTGCTAACCCAAAACCAAAGACTTCAACCCATTCTGGGAGCAGGAGGAGGAGAAAGATCGAGGGAAGTTGGAGAGAGAGACAAGTGTTATATATTTAAAAAAAAAAAGAACAAGTTTTATAGGGAGGGAGGGAGTTATTGCTGAAGATGGTGAACTCACAGCAAATTTTAAATAATGAAGTTTGGCTTTCTACTGTCTTTTATTTGGTTGGTTTTCCCCTTTTTCTGGAAGGGTGCAAAGAAGTTTGAAACTGTACAGATAAGATATTTTTTTCAAGAGAAAGTTTTAAAATGTTATATTTTGCTGTGTTTTAACATCCGTTATCTCTTTTTCCAGGACCACTGTAACCTGTTGGTTGCATCCTAAAGACCCCTTTCCGTGCCCTGCTGCTTCCCAAAGATGCTGATTGAATCCCAGCCTTGTCCTCTTACGTGAACGGAGTTTTAGTTGTAATTTATCCATGCGTGTGGTGGGGCCAACTCAGATCTGATCAGTATCTGTGAGACCTGGCTGAGATGGCAGTCCTGGTTATATTAGACACTATTACTAACCCTCCAGGAAGATTACAATCCACTTTTTCCTAATGGTTAAGAATACAGATATTTTTTTTGGAGGGGGGGGGGATTGGTCTCATTACGAGCTCCTGGAGGTATTCAGGACGTGAAGCTGACAGCTTGTAGTTCCTATGCACTGCTTCTTTTCCCTGAGGGAAAAAGTAAAGCTCAGAGGAATTCATGTCACTTAGGACAGGCTGATCCAGTCCTGGGTGTATCTCTGGCATATATGAAGACGTCTTAGACAACGAAGAACTAAATCTTCACATAAAACAGTGTGGAAAATCTAGACTGGCCTAAATGTCATAAGGCCACTTGGTACGGTCTGGACCAGTGCGTGGTCCCTCAAGAACCACAAACAGAACTTGGGGCAGCCAAGCTTTGGGAATTAATCCTGAATTTTGACCCTCCATTTACCTGATGAGCATTCACCGTGAATGTCCTGAAAAGCAGACCTGTTGGCATTCAGCACTTAAAATTCCTGCTCTAGGCTACCATCTCACCTAAAGAGTTTAATCCAGGTCTGATTTGGTGAAACCAGGACTGGTTGACCTTCGGTGATGTGGAGGTCTTTGAGGCTCATTTTCCAAAGCACTTAGACACACAAAGTACCATAGTAACCTATGTGTCTAAGTGCTTTGAAAATAAACCCCCTTACATGTGATGTTGAGTTCTATAAACATATTACATGGTCACCGTGGCTGGAACAGAACTAATGAGTCTGGTTGGTTGGCTTGGGTTTTTGAACAGCCAAAACAGACCATAATAAGGTTGAATAATGCAGGTTGCACATTTATGACTTGTTTTTGAAGAAGTGATTTTCTTTGCAAAATGTGCAAGGACCCTGAGTCATTTTCTTTTAGCAGAGAGGGTTTGTCAGGGGATTTTCCTAGAACAGAAATGTGCAGTCAATACGTTGACTTCTCACATGTAGCGACCTAATTTCTGTATACCCCCATTTTTGTGAAGCACTACTTAAGTCTCAGTAAATTAATGTTGATAATGAACAAAAATTTTGCAGTTAAAAAAAAGCAGATACAGTACTGTAAAAGGAAATCGTTGCTGTGTTCCTTTGGAAACCATCTCTATATTAGGGCTGAAGCTACAAAATCAATGTTAACCAGAACTTTGTAGGTACAAGAATCTTCCTGCCAACCCAACTCCTTTTTGCCTTGGGACTTTACCATCCTCTTATTTTATTCCTTATAAATTGTTGCTCGTTCAAGTGAGTGCTCCTCCTTATTCCCTCTGATTCTGGCCAACTCACTATGGGATTGAGCTCATTCTAGAATCTTTTTGTTAAAATCCTTGATCTCCCATTCCTTTGTAATATATCTGAGCTCTACTGACACAGGGAGGAGTTTCAGAGGGTTCTCTGGAACCAGGTGGAACCTACTGCCACCAAGTCACCCGACTTGGCGAAATATGCATTCCCCATCTCACCCAAATGGGTAAGATGGTTATTCCAGTACTAACTGTACGCACTGCACATGTGCCAAGAAGTTGCAGTCTGCGTTGGCGTTAATTCAACATGCAGCTCCCACGGGAGTCTGGGCTGCATGGTTTGGGATTTTCTTTTCAGTGCCGATTTAGAGAAAATGTGAAGTTTAGGCTGCAGTATTATGATCTTTATAAACCAGCATTGGTTCACTTTGTGTTTCTACTTTAAAATTGTCGTGTATGTATGTCGGAACCCAACACAACCATCACTTGCTTGTTAATGTAGCACTTTGTTTTGTACTGGCTGCTTTATTTGATTCAAATCTTGAAAAATACAATTGCAAGTCTGGTTGCCCTCCTTCTCCCCCCCCCAACCCTGGTTTGTCTTGATAAAATGATGCATCCCGCATGTTCTTTCAAAGGAAGAAGATCTCTTCATTTTGGAGAGAGTTGATAATTCTAAATCCGTGATGTGCTTTCACAAACGTGAGTATGCTGCTTGTTGAAAGGTGCAATATGTCAGCAATAACGCCAAAGAAACGGACCATAACATCTCGCTGGCCTTCTGCTGGTGGATGTTCTGTTGGGCATTATGAAACAAGAGTAGCCCTAATGCTTTCTTGTATTGTATTGATTCATGTGGTATTCTCTTGTGCATCAATAGAAACAGCATTTTGCTCTGTTGTCTTTTATTTAATATAGCTTTACAGTACTTAATAGAGTTAAGTAGTAAATGTTCATTGAAATTCGTTAAATTATTTCTATTTTCATAAATTACTCCTTGTAGGGGGAGAGGGAAGAGTGTTATTTCTCTTAGACAGGGCCCTAAGTCTTCCAAGCAGTGCATCGGTGTGACACACAAACATTATTACCAAAAAGTGGGATCTGCACGGAGTAATCTTGTACTCGACTCACCCTTTCCTGTATGTTCCACACCCAGGAGATGACAGTATTTTAAATTAGCTATTGTTCCGTTCACTTTTTCACTGTATGCATTGGACGTGTGTGATAACCATTGTTTCTCTTATATCCCCGCCCTACACAAAACACTACATACAAGTAATCTCCCTCTCTCACACACAGGCCTACACTAAATTTTTCCTAAGGTTCCTTGAAGGCAGGACTAGTAAACTGGTTTTTCATCACACAGGATGGGCCAAAAGTGCTTATTCATTATTTCTTTTTATTGTACAGATATTGAATAGGTATAATATACTACTGAACAATAATCAAGTAAATGTGAAACAAAGTAATTGACACAAAAACTTCACACAAATATTATTCGTGATACCCAGAAAATAAAAAGAAATAATAAATATATACTATATACCTACTTTGGCCCATCCTTTTATTTGGTGACCGTGGTCTAGAAGTGCTAACAATTCCTTTATTGACCTTTGTAGGAAAAAATATATATAATTTTAAGCCATGTAGTAACAACCAAGCTTAAAATATATGATGGGAAGAAGCAAAATGTACAAAAGTGAGAAAGTCTGGGAAGATCATAGCAAGGTTTTGTTTTTTTTTTGACCTGCCAGTTTCATCCTGTACTTTTGAACCTCCAGCTCAAGTGAGAATCAGGACTGGGTTATGGTATCATAGGCCCCCTTTCACAACCACCCAGGGATTTAAACCCATTTGTTTTGCATCTTCCTAACATATGTAGTTCTGGACTTTCCAGAACCCTGTAGTGTCACTGTTGAGAAGTGGCTGACTCTCTCTCATGCCTACCACTGTAGCATTCCTAGCCCCAACCGACTTCGTGAGTAGAAGACCTGACTTGGGGATGAAGTCATAGAAGCTTCTGCAAGCCATGTACTGCACTGTCACTGAGCAACCAGCTAGCATAGTAGATGTTAAATTGATTAAAGTACCATAAAAATAGAAATAGAATGTGCCAAATAAATACTAAGGGCAAAACCCAGATTTCCATGCATTTTGCACTGCTATCAAATTCAAGGGGTGTTCATTTCCCCAGACCTGATATTAGGCGAGTCCAGTCTTAAGTTTATTACTATATTCAGCAGTGCTATCTGTTGACCTATACGTCAGACTGAATAACTTACTCTTTTAGGAGATAGTTCTATAAGAGTCGGCTAAAGTTAGCTAGCGAGTGCCGGGTGGCACTCGCTACCGCAGCTTGATAAAAGAGGGCCTTACTGGATTATGCACAGAAAGGCCCTCTTTTATCAAGCTGCGGTAGCGAGTGCCACCCGGCAAATGCACCGAAGCCTATTCAGTCTTTATGGGCTTCGATGCCTTTACCACACTGGCCGGCACTATTCAGCCCTAAGTACATATCCTGTATTGGCTATTACTTGTGTAAGTACTATTATAGAATACTAGCATAAGTCGTCATTTATGCACTTAAGTTTGGGCGCATCAAAGGCTGGTGTAAATGCACCTAAATAATTACCCAGGTGACTAACATAGGGGTACCAGACGTCCAGGAAAACCCAGACATGTCCTCTTTTTAGAGGACTGTCTGGGTTCCTGGACAGACTTTTCAAAACCCAGCAGTTTGTCCGGGTTTTGTAAAGCCCTGAAGAGCTCCAGCTGCATCTGGACTGGGCCTCTGAGCATGCGCAGAAGATGTCACACGCATCCGCGCATACTCCAGGCCCCCCAGATGCGCCTGGAGTTCGTCGGGGAAGAGAGGAGGCTGTGTGGGGGTGGGGGAAGAACAGGGCGGAGCTGGAGGTGGAACAGGGTGGGGCTGGGGGTGGGGCTGGAGGCAGAATGGGGCGGGGTTATGTATCCAGGATTTTGTGGAAGAAAATGTGGTGTTTGACAAGCCCCTGCCCCTTCCACATCCTGCCCCTCTCGCAGTTATGCAATTAGGTGCTAACTATGTAGAATAGCAGGCTAAGTGCAGTTATACACCTAACCAGATTAGGGCCAATTAGTCCCAATTAACCCTAATAATCAGTGATTGTTGGATGATTAGATGCGAATTCACACTAAGTAGTATGTGTAACTGGCAATATTCTATCATCTGCGCATGCAATTTTGGGCGCTAAGCATGAAAATGTACAAGATTATAGGAGAAGGAGGTTAAGTGTACAATTCTTTAAAGGGCAACAAATTATACCTGTTCTATATAGGGAAATATGCAGCACTTTTCTGTATAGAATACAAGCAGAATTGCACATCTGTACACTAGGGGGTCCGGACAGCTTTTCAAAACCTGGTACTTTGTCCGGGTTTTCAAAAGAAATCACGTCGGAAGGGGGCATCCGTTTATGCGCGGATGCAATGAGGTGACATCACACCCACGCCCATGATGTCATCACGCCACATCCATGCATGTGCGGATGCCTTCCTGCCTGACAAACAGGCAGTGAGGGGGGGAGGGCGTGGAGCTGAGGCATAATGGGGTGGGGATGGGTGAAACTGGGCAGGTCTAGGGGGCTGGATTTTACTAATGTAAAATCTGGTAACTCTACTGTACATGGTGTCAGGTCAAAAGCGCGCCGGGACAAAGGCGTGCACAGAAAATTGAGCGCAGCGCGGAGGCGCGCGCCACAGAAAATTACTGTTTTTTAGGGCTCCGACGGGGGTGTGTGTGGGGGGAACCCCCCCACTTTACTTAATAGAGATCGCGTCGCGTTGTGGGGGCGTTTTGGGGGGTTGTAACCCCCCACATTTTACTGAAAACTTCACTTTTTCCCTGTTTTTAGGGAAAAAGTTAAGTTTACAGTAAAATGTGGAGGGTTACAACCCCCCAAATCCCCCACAACGCCGGCGCGATCTCTATTAAGTAAACTGGGGGGTTCCCCAACAAAAACCCCCGTCGGAGCCCCTAAAAACTGTAATTTTCTTCAGCGCGTGCCTCGGTCTTGCGCTCAGTTGTCGGCGCGCGCCTTTGTCTTTCGCGGGGTTGTCTATGAACCACTGTACACACATATGCAGTTAGGTGCAAGCGCTTATGACAGCCATGGTGCTGGTAAGTGTTCTTCTCCAGATGCTAGAGATATACGCGCAACTTAGTTTTTTATAAATTGCGTGCATGAAAGTCCAACCCAGACTCCACCCATGAGCACACGCACCTATGAAATATGTGCTATGTAAAAGATAATAATGAAGTAAATGACGACAGATAAAAGACCTGTGTGGTCCATCCAGTCTGCCTAACAGTCGCATTCATTTTTGAGGCAACGTTAAACCAACAATCCAGCAGCTAAGTTCCACTATAAGATGTTTTTCCCCTCTCCCCTGAGATAGGCAACCACATGAATGTGGTCAAAATGTGCATTCTTGCTCCTGATCCATATTTCTGCACACGGGACATAGGCCACCCTGGCTTACCGCTGCAGTTGCCGTCCAAGCTAACTCCAGCCTATTCCTGTCCACTTTGCCACATACAGAACCTAGACCGCCCACTTCTGCTCCTCATGAATGAAGTTACAGCTCTTGTTCTGTGGTCAGATTATTGCCATTTACATGCCAAAGGACTTGACTTACACCAGTATTCGAGTCATTTTCATACATATTTGCTGTGTAAATTATAGAATTATCTTCATAGCGACCAAATATTGCCACTCGGTGGCCCCACATTTGTCCCTCCCCAATGCTTGTCCTTTCTCGTAAGAATAGCTGTCTAGTGAATTAATTAAAAAGCCTAATTCTGCAATGACATGTGAGATGTGTTTGCCCCCCCGCCAGCAGACATGCTTTGAACATCAGATCCTCCGCCGCTTTTGAGGATTGATCATCCATCTTAGCATTGTTTGGAGTCTTCCATAGACCAATTAAAGTGCTTCCTGGGTGATCAGATGAGTCCTCATTGGTTGCACTTTGAGGGGATGGGACTTTTCATCAGGCAAGCTTAGTTAGCAGCACAAGAAGGTGCAATAGCAAAAGCATATTATTAGTGATGTGTTTAATATTTGGGGATTTTTTAAAATATTCTTTTGCTACTCTCTGCACTAGAGTCTGTGAAGAGCTCAGGAAGTTTTCACAAAGTCTTGCAGCAGTCAAATACCCCCTTTTATTATATGTAACTTTGCTAGCAAATCTATATCAAGCTGGACCAAACCAAATAGAGATATTAATATTGCACCTTGACACACAAGCTTGATAATGCATATTACGTATGTTATATGTAAGAAAAGAATGATTGTTTAGTTGGGTGACTGTTTTCCCATTTTTATTTTTTTTTAACGAAGTATACTGGTATTGCTGTGATGCAGTATTTTTATTACCAAACCTGAAGTGACCGAGATAACTTAGAGCATGCTGGGTCTGATAAACGGGATATTAAGTGCTAAGTGGGATAAGTGGATATCTTCTTGTAGACATGCTGATGTAGCGGGGTTGGAGATCCCAGATTCCATTACAGAAAACTAGCATAGGATGGCATCGACGTGCCTAAAATTTTCACACCAACCATATAGACCTGGTGTAATTGCAGTGAAGAAATTGCGGCAAGAGAACGCAGACCTTACAATATTCTGTAAATTACAGGTGTAAATGGGAGACACGCCCATGTTCTGTGCATGTTTCTATGTGTATTCCCCCCCCCCCCTTCTTGTAGCACTCAGGTATATGCATCAATGCTATTTTCTAGGGCTGTACCGAATATTTGTATTTGATTCAATTTGACTCCAAATACATTACAGTGTTCCCCCGCGAATTCGCGGTTTCACTTATTTGCTGTATTCTCTGATCGCCTCTTTCTGTACTAAGTCAGGCTACACCAATCAGGAGCTGCGTGTCAAAGCAGCTCCTCATGGGTGTAGCCCAACTTTAGTACAGGAAGAGGCGGTCGGAGCATACCGTGAGTGATTTCCTTCACTCGCCGGTGCTCCAGCTGCCCTCCTGCCTCCCCAGGTGAAAAACCATATTTGTGGTTTTTTGATATTCGCGGGGGTTCTTGGAACGGAACCCCCGCAAATATCGGGGGAGTACTGTATTTGTATTTGGCTGATTAGTGATTTAAATTTGAATGCGTATAATCCGAGGCTCTACTGTGCTAAATCCCACTGAAATAAACATTTGATGTCTGTTTTCACTTTGCTTCTTGTACTATTTATGTTGAAGCTCAATGCTTGTTAATTCGTATTTGGCTGAACAATATTTTTCTTCATATTTGGTCGGATAGTGAAATATGCTACACAGTACAACTCTACTATCTTCGCCTGCATTTACTTGACAAGGAGTGCGTAAATTCAGCTGCAAATTTATAGAATTGCCTTTCACATGGCAGCATCATTAACCTTTACTGCTGTCATTCGTTATCCCAACCCTGAATTTAGAATGTATCCAAAGTACTCTAGTGGCAAGAATCTGATTTCAGTTCAGTGATTGTGAGTTTCCTCTGCACCTGCCGAGGGCTTAGTGAGCCTCAATGGTGGTGGCAGCTCCATTTCAGTTCTTATGATTTTTCCATACATAGAAGTAGTTTAAGTTTGGATGGGTTTGTTGGGGTTTGTTTAAATTCAAGTGGATCAAATTGTGTCTTATGGAAACTTGCATTATTCTGTACCTAGTGTGTGAGTCCAGTGACTTAGCTGGGGTGAGAGACCCGGGGGCGGTGGTGCTTCTACCCTCTTCTCCACCACCCCATCCGCTCCTTCCCTGTCACCCCTTCCCTCTTAAGATTTGCGGGTGAGCAGCGACCCCCAGCGTCGGCTCTTTCTCTGACGTCACTTCCTAGGCGCAGATCCAGGAAGTGATGTCAAAGGAAGAGCTGATGCTGGCAGAAGCAGCAGGTTGGGGTTGCTCTAAACGTTAAGGAGGTACGAGGGAAGGGGCGTGCGCATGCGGTAGTGGGGGGAGGGCAGGGAAGGAGCAGAGGGGCGGAGAGGAGGATGGGTGTTGGCACCTCCAACAAAACGGCCCCCGGTGTGGGCCACCCACCTTCCTATGCCACTGTGTGAGCCTTAGCCTATGGGATCCGCCATCAAAACACTCTGGAAGTAACAGATTCTCCATTCATTGGACTCCCAGCTATTCCTTTGCTTATTGAGGGCCACATTTTGTCCTGGTCAGATCCTTATCAGTTGTGTGCATGCTAAAAGCTTTCCTTAAGGCTGGCATCGACTCTTGGTTCCTATTTCTTGGCACACACTTGGAACTAAATATCCTTAAGTGCACAGTACTTGTCTTAACAGATTGTAACAAATCTTGGATTGATCACTAAAGCAGGGGATAATTGGGGAATAAGATCATTTTGGATGTCTTCAGTCCTACGGGTGGATATTGTGATCTCTTTGAAGTTCTGAGGGAGATAGTCGGATGTTCACCTGTATTCACAAACATCCTGATGACACATCAAATTGGAACTGGAACTCTAGAAACAATTCTAGATGGCCCTTATAGCACGGTCCACAAAGAGAGTCCTAACAGGTTGCCTGAATGGAGAGGTGCCTGTCTTGGGGCTATTTATAACGAATAGGATAAGGATGATACAGAATAATCCTCAAAAGCTACAGATTTTGGAAAAAATTTGTGAAGCCTCAATGTAAAGTTGTAACAGGTTGCCACAATTTTTTATATTTTCTCTTTTTTAGACCTGCTGGCTTTTGAAATTCTCAGCAAACCAGTGGCTAACAATATTTTGTCTGTCTACATATTTGTAGAATATTGGATAATAATCATGGCTTTTCAGAGAATCACAGAGACAGGACCCAAATCCTAGAACTCATAATTATTATTTTTTTTTTTAAAATCAAACATAGAAACAGTTGAGGCAGATCTTTAGTTGTAGACGTGTGCAAACCTGTTTATAATTGAGGAGAATTCCAGTAGGCAAATTCATTTCATGCTCCATCAAAAAAAAAAAACCCCTATTAAACACACTTTTTTTCCTAAATTCAAGGCCTCTTTTCTGTCTGAGGCCTGCTAGCTCCCTCTCCCTCTAGTAGGCCCTGGATGCGATAGAAGATAAGGACAGTAAGACCCATCCAGGCTACCTAACTTTTCTAATACACTTATCATCCAAGTTAATTTCTTACTTGTGTCCCAGACAAGCCACCATTGGAGGCAGGATGTTGAGCTCAATGTTCCAAAGCATGGCTTTTCTGACATTATTTGATTTGATGTATTGTGTTTGATATTCTGCCTTTAGTACACAGTTACATCAAAGCAGGTTTGCAGTACAAATATTAAGATAGCCAATTATTATGCATAACTCTGACTTTCCCTTCATTACTTTTTGATGGTCTAATTTATCAAGGTCTTTTCAAACACCCATTTCACAAATAAACATCCTCTCACCTCTTTTTCTGCCTTTCTAAAATTTCCTTCTACTAAGAGACCATTCTGTGCATCAACCACACTTTTGCGGCAGAATATTTTGACCCTTTTGTATATACACATGGTCTCATTCGTAGATGTAAATCCTTTCAACACTGTATATGTTTACAAAATTAGTGTTTTACATGTACAAAAAGCTCTTATAAAATTGTGTGGTGAATAGGCGTGTTTAAGTACATGCATGAATTGGATCATACATACTTAAACATGCACCATGTGTAGGCCATGTACATGAAATAGCTTGGGTGGAATGGGGATGGAGTAACGATATACATGTGTGTGTGATTAAATAACTTGAGTACACGCACACATTTACACGTATGGAGCGGGTGTAAAATGGTGTTTGAGGATTCGTGTCCTACTGGGACTGGTTCTAATGGGCCTGTTTTATAAAGTGCTGTATAAAATAGAAACCTTTTTGGACATTCCACTTAGGCTTAACCCCATCCGGACCCCCCTCAACGCAACTCCCCTCTCCTCCCCCCTTCACCAGTTCCCTTCTCTCTAGCCTCAAGCATGTCAACTGTTTCCCTAACGGTATATATACTGGATCTGCACTATTTCCTATTTGTACAGCATCTTGTAGCTCTTGAAATATACAGCTCCATTATTCTTGTAACTTCTCCTGGAAATGACCAGAATTCTCTCTGTAATTATCCTGGAAATGTCCAGTTGTCTCTTTTGTAATCCGCCCAGAACTGCAAAGTTGAGGCGGAATAGAAATCAGTAATGTAATGTCCTGTTAAAAATTCCTCCCAGTTGTAGCAAATGTAGTAGAGCTGGTCCAAACAAATAGATTACATTACATTAGTGACTTCTATTGCAGTTCTAGGCGGATTACAAAGAAGCTAACTGGACATTTCCAAAAGATTTTCAAGTTAGGTAGTGGAATACATGGTTGATGCTTAAGAGAGAAAAAATTGCAAGAGGGGGAGAGGAGAAGGACAAGGGGAAGACTTAAGATATCTGGATACATTTTTTGAATAGCAGAGTTTTGATTTCTTTTCGAAATGATTTGAAGTCGCTCATTGTTGTCAGTAAGTTGGAGATGGGGTGGTCAAGTTTCGCTGCC
This sequence comes from Geotrypetes seraphini, assembly GCF_902459505.1. Classification (NCBI taxonomy): domain Eukaryota; kingdom Metazoa; phylum Chordata; class Amphibia; order Gymnophiona; family Dermophiidae; genus Geotrypetes; species Geotrypetes seraphini. The sequence goes on from NC_047087.1 coordinate 295,139,266, forward strand.
TGCGTCCCAACCAAATGTTTTATTTGAGTAGAAGCAAGCACATGTATGCTCTGCCAGTCTTTTTTTATTTTCTCTTTCAAAACCCTACCAGGAAAATCCACTCTCTAGTTTCCATTTCCTGTTGAAAATTATTTTAGGCAAATTATAAGCAGCAGAGCAAAGATAGAAACTGTCAGATGCTGCCACATGCAAGGTGTGGGGTGATCTCCGATGAGCTCGAACTCCCTCTGTTCATTCCTGCCACTCTGCAGCTTACAAGGTGAGCAGGTCCTCAGTGACTTGTGAATGCAGCATCTCTTTTCACTGTGGCCACCTTACCGTACCCTGCCACTGAAAGACAGAAGGAAATCCACCACTGCCGTTTCCATAGCCTTTCCTTCAGTAGAGCAGCTTATGTAAATCTGCAAATGTCGGCTGTCCCGTAGAAATCGTAAAGAAATACACATTCAGCACTCAATTTGTAGCAGTATCAGTTAGCAAGTAGGAGCCATCTAAAAAGATCTCTGTTTTCTTATTTTATAGTACTATAAAAGGTCTAAGACATACAAAAGATTTACGTTTGGATATATAATACAATAGATAATTGGCGGTAATCAGTATTTTTTTTTTTTTTTTTAATATTTTGATGTGTGGAGTAGAGAATGACATGGGGACAAATTTTTCCCGGCCCGAGTTCTTTTCCTGTCCCTGCCCCATTCCTGCAAGCTCCCTCCTCATCTGCACAAGCCTCATACCCTTTAAGATCATAAGTGTTCAAGGCTTGTGCGGTTAAGGCAGAGCTTACAGGAATGGCACAGCAACAAAACTCACAGGGACGGGGCAGGGAAAATTGAGTTCCTGTAGGGATGGGGGAAAATTTGTCCCCGTGTCATTCTCTAGTGTGGAGTTCTTTCAAGATGTAATTAGTCCCATCCCAATGCTGTGGAGAACCTTGTACAGAAATCGCTGGTACGAAACTTTCAATCCTGTGAAGTTAACAGAGGTAAATTCTCACCAAAGCACATTTTGAAAAGAATAGTGAACAGAAGTGGGGCTTTCCTTGCTGAAAGATGAACAAGCTTTCCTCTGTGGTGGTGGTGGATCTTTCTGTTGTTTAGAACAGATTTTTTTTTTTTCCCATAATGTCTCGGTTGCTACTATTTGGGTGTCTACCAGGTGCTTGTGACCTAGATTGGTCACTATGGAAAGAGAATATGTACCCTTGGTCTAACCTAGTATGGCTATTTATATGATCTTTTGTAGAGTGTCATAGGTTAGGTCTGGTCACTCTGGAAATCAAGTGGGTTTTACACCAAAATTCATCACACAGTATGTATGTTGGAACTTTTCACGGGATCCTGGTTACCTGAACAGCTTGGACAGATGTGCCAAATTCAGCACCACCTCTGTCACTGCTTCAAATGTTATAGTGAAGGTTTTGATTAAAAAGCCTTGACGCCGTCTTTGTATATATTTTCAGGAAATAAGCTATAAAGCCACCTGTCGTAACAAGCATTCGATTATAAAATTTTGACTACCAAGGGGCCACTGTACGCTTAGTTTACTCCTGATGACAGCGTACTCTAGAAAGAAAAGTAGACACCTTGCAAACTTTTTCCGCTGCGGCACACTAAGCTCGGGGCCAAGTCTACAGGGCCTCTGCGCATGCGCGGATGTCGGCCGGTGATGTTACACGCAGGTGCGTGACATCATCACATTGACGTCCGCGCATGCTCAGAGGCCCTGTAGACACGGGTCTGGAGCTCGGGGGGGCCTTCCAAAACCCAGACAACTGCTGGGCTTTGGAAATCCCTCCATCACTCGGGGAGTGCGACTCATCTCTTTCGTGGCACACCTGGAATCTCACTGTGGCACACTGGACTAGGGTAGCCAGGTGTAAATATACCTATGCACTTAGGCATGAGTACTTTATACCAGCTAAGGCGCTGGTGTACGCGAGTCCAAATGCTAGAGAACTTGTAGTATGCTATATATTACACATATGAGTGTGCCCTGCCCTATTTCTACTTGGAGTCTGCTCATGTGAATGTTCCCTGTAAAATACACACTAGCGTATATACTGTATATGCATAGAATAGTGCGTAGGGTGCATATCTGACGTCTATGGGTGTGTAAATGCTAGTTTTCTAGACATTTATGTGCATCTCTGGCATGTAACGTAAGCAGCTACTTTACAGAATTACCCCTAAGTGTGAGTGAATTGAAGCCACCAAACAAGCGATGGAGAATTTCGGCAGAGAAGTCAAGAACATTAGGCTTCCTGTTTGTACTTGGATTGTGGAGGTGACGCCGTAGATTCTATAATTGTTGATCGAGTTGGTATTTGATGATGAGTTCTCAGCAGAGTATGACACAGTAACAAAATTCATCACCATCCATGTCCTCGCAGATTTATTTTTATTTGTTCATTCATTCAATTATCCCAAGGGAGCTCAGAATGGTTTACATAAATTTTATTCAGGTACTCAAGTATTTTTCCCTGCCTGTCCCGGTGAGATCACAATCTTATCTAATTTACCTGGGGCAATGGGGGGATTAAGTGACTTGCCCAGGGTCACAAGGAGCAGCATGGGTTTGAACCCACAACCCCAGGGTGCTGAGGCTGTAGCTTGAACCATTGCGCCACACACTCCTCCAGATAACCGCGGGAAACCATCCGGTGTCATTCTTTAGTGTCTATTTCTATCTCAGTCCTTCTACACCAGCATTCTTCAATGCAAGGCTTGAGGATCAGTGGCTGTGCCCATTTGTACTCTGATTCTTCCGTCTCTCCTTAAAGAATTACATGAAAATGGTTTCCCACGGTTATCCCTGGAGATGGGAACGGTGATGAATTTTGTCATTGTGCCATTCTCTAGTTCTGAGTCTCCTCCGTCTGCTATTGAACATGAGTGCTAGAAAGTATATTGTTCACAAATCAGCATGAAGGAGTTAAATTGAGAAGGGTCTCTAAAAACTGAATAGAAAACAGTATCAAGTTTACCAGACCAATGTAATTGGAAAATGTTTCCTGTATTTAAAAAAAAAAAAATAATAATCAAAAGTGGCTGAGGTGCATTGTGTCTGCTCATTGTGTGTTCTTCCCTCACTCTCATCCTCTTTGAAGAGCCATGAAGCTGGTTTGGCTATTTCTGTATCCTGCACTCCCAGTTCTTTGCTTTGTTAAAGCATGACATCATACTCAAAACTGATGAGCAATGGCTGTGTGTGGAGGAAGATGGTTTCCACCAACTCTAATTTCCTCAAAATATTAGATGATCATTCTTGCAGCCCTATATGGAAGGCTTCTACAACATCCCTAGCTCCACAGTGATGTATTAGGTGGGCTATTTCTATGCTCCAGTGCGAAGATGGTCAGCAGAGAGAGAGTCAGCCCTCAGGGCGGTTAGAGCTGCAGCCTGAGACCCAGGGAAGCCAAGGTTCAAATTCCACTTCTCCCTCCGATGTTATTGTGATCTCAACTGCACCTCAGTTAGTAGATAGGGCCACGGAGAAAACCAGACCTTGTATTATTTAACGTGTTAAAAATCACATGTACACGAATGAATGTGATACCTAGATTTGGAAGGCCTCTGAGGAAGGGAATTACCAGCTATTCCAGAATGTAACTACCTTGAGCTCAAATTTGAAAAAGGCATGTGATCAAATCCAAATTCCTCTTGAAAGTTCGCTTTGTTGACCAACGTTTTGCTTTTGCACTCCCATCAGTGGCGTAGCAAGGATGAAAGGCGCCCAGGGTGGTGGCATCCCTTCTCGCCCTCGTCTCCGCCCCTCCCTCGATCCTCTCTGCCGTGCGCACCTCCTTTTCTTCCCTTTCCTGTACCTCTAATTGAAGTTGCTAGCAGCGGTCAACCACATGCTCCTCACAATCCCATTGGCTCTCCCTCTGATGTCACATCCTATGCGCGGCACCCAGACGTGATGTCAGCGGGCAAGCCGACAGGTTTCCGAGAAGCATGTTGACCGCCGCAACTTCAACTAGGGGTACAGGGGAAGGCAAGGGAGTGCGTGCATGGCGAGGGGAGGAGTGGGATGGAGCGGAGAAGAGAAAGGGTGCTGGTACCCCCACCAACGTGGCGCCCTGGGCAGGCCTGCCCCTCGCTCCCCCCCTTACTGTGCTACTGAGCACCATGAATGCTGCCCCTGTCCCAGGATGACACTAATAGTGTTTACTCTGGTAAGTTTTCCAATTCATTTCTCTTTTTTGATGAAACAAAAAGGTACGATAGAACTGATCCCCTGGCTCATAACATCTGATGTCAGTGAGGCAAAGGAGAGATTTAGTTTAGTTGTTTTGTGTTTTAAACTCTGCACTTGGGTGTCGTTCTCCAAGGTGAGGCCATTCCTAGCAAGAAGTAGCATTTATGACTTTGAAGATGTGAATGTGAGTTCGGGAACAAAAGACAGCTCTCTTGTGAAAATTTGCATCTGTCATTGCATATGTGCTGTGCCCCTGCAGTATTTCAAATCTTTTTTCCCCAATCGCCTGTGGCATTTCTTATGTACTATATTGTATAATATACCATTTTCAAACTTGTAGTATTCTCACTACAGTATTCGGAACTCTGTATATAAATCTGAATGAAGCACAAACAGATCTTTGAATGACATGTTTCAAAAGCTGTCATGCAAATTAAGTTTCTAATTATTCAGATGGTGTTGTAGATTTGCAATTTCTCCTATTTATTTTATACCTGATTTGTTTGTATATTTTGTGATTTTAATTTTAAAAATGTTTTGTTTTTTTTGTTTATTTCTGTCATTCTTTTTAGATAAACAATGACTGCTTTTCAGCTTATGTATTTTCTCAGTGTTATATGTTGTTCGTTTTCTTTAGAAGATTTAATAATGTTGGATAATATTATAATTTCTGTTACTGCTTATGTCCATGGCAGTCATTCAATTATTGGTGCTATGTAATCATTTCTATAGCAAAACTAGACATGCAAGTCACTAGAACAAATTCACATAGGGGACAATCTGTGATCAAGATAGTCTAGTTAAGAGAAACAGAGCAAAAGAGACTTTTTGGCCTAGATTCACTAAACTCACCGATCTGGATCGTTGTTGGGCAATTCTTGGCCGAGTTTTGCCGAGCGACTGATTCACAACAGATTCTGCACGCAAATGATTTGATCGGACGCATGCCCTACAGCGATCCCACAGATCATTGTAGAGCAATTGAGACGCATGCACAGATTATCCTTGGTTGTAGATGCAATTTGCACATGCGCTTACTCTTCGCCCAAGCAAGCTCAAAATAAAGGGGGAGTGGTGGCTGCAGTTTACTTGCTGGCCCTACGAGTGGACATTTTAAAAGGAATGATTTCAATTTCTGTGCAGCCAGATTATGGAATGGAACACGCTTTAAACCCGCGGGCTCGCACTGCGCTTTTTGCAGAATATATAAAAAGGGAGTTCGTATGCATATGTATAGTAGTTTTACACTTTTATTTTTTATTTTGATGGTTGTTTTATATGGGGTTATAACCTTGATACTGGGATTTCAGGGCGACAGAGAGCAGGAGAATCGACAAGGCCAGTACGCGACTGGTCGCTTCATTTCAGATCGGCAAGCCCAATCGGTGTTTATTTTTCTACTTAGTGAATCGATGGCTTCCTTCTTTTGCATGTCATTTCCCCTCATTTGCATGGGTGGATCGGATCGGAGATTGATTGGGAAGCTGTTTAGTGAATTGGGTCGGGGAACGATTGCAATCTGGTCGAGACACAATCGGGAAGGTTTAGTGAATCTAGTCCTTTGGGAATTTTGAAGTCCTTTTACTAAGTTGTCTTAGGCGCTAATGGACATCTTAACACTGCAAGAAAAGGAGTACTGTGGGCCACTTTGCAATCTGAGACTAGGCTGACCAGTGAGTGCCTAACGGATAGTGCAGGCATCCTTTCAGCCTTTAAAATGAGTGTAGGAAGTATTCTTGCAGTAATTTTTAAAAACAATGGTCATGTACTAATGGCAATATTACAGTGTGAACACTACAATTTCAAAATACACACACATACATATATATATATAGTGGTCAGGTAAACACATTTGTAACAATCCCACTATAGTGGTCAGTGATATATCTTCATATAGGGGCAGGAAAAGCCTCAGAAAAGGAGCTATATACTTCTTCAGGTAAAAAAAAAAAAAAAATCCCATGATCCTGCTCCAATCACTGTCATAAAAATCTCCCCTCCAAAAATAAACCATGGTTTTCTTTTAAAACTCACTCTCATATTTTTCTTGTTTCCTTTTATCTTTAAATATTCTGGAAAATATTTCACCCTCACAAGTGCCAATAGTGTATAAACATAACCAATTATCCAAAAATGTGTGTGTATATATATACACACACACACACACACTGTATAAATATATATATATAAAAGATTTGACATTGATATTTGAACATTTCTTAACACGGAATAGCGCGTGCTAGCTGCTACCGCCTCCTCTTGAGCAGGTGGTAGCTAAAACCTCTAGCGTACCTTTGTAAAAGGAGCCCTATATGTATTTTATTTATCTTGATCAACATTGATCCCTTAAAGATATACCACTGGTTACTAGAGTGAGATTTTTTTGTTATATTCATAAACATTAGAGTATGGCCATTAATGTCAAAATGAAAAAAAAAATGGCATTTTTACAGCTACAGTGAAAATAGCCTTAGCGTGCCCTTGCAGTGGTCTTTCATGTGCACGGAGGCCACTTTTAACCCCAACTTAGTAAGGTTTAACATTTTTTATCAAGTGTTATATATCCTTTACAACATAGGAATGATTCAACTTCAAATCCAAACATGAACAGGAGAACTTAAGTCAAATATCCAATCCAATCCCACTACCCCCACAATGAATGCACAATACTCCCACCACTTTAGTACCAGCATAATAATCATGTATTATCCAATATCAAACTTCTTGCTGTTGAAGATATGGATTGTAAATTCAGTTCCCAAATGGAAAAAAAAATCATCTCCCTTTTTTTTCCCAAGGTACCTGCCCTCTTTGCCTCCCAGAGAGCCAGAGTATGAACATGACGTCACCATGTCCAATAGGATGGACTAGCTAAGAACACAATCACATTATACATTTTCCCCCATTATTATCAAATGTATGAATCAACACTTTCTGTCCCTTACTCACCCCCCCCCCTTCCTGCAGTAATAGAAACAAAATAAGATCAACAGATAGTTGAACTCTCAAGCCCATAAGGTGACTCAAATAGATTACAATTTCAGACCAGAAGTGTTACATAAGTCCACGATCCACATTGAGTGATAGAAATTGTTTTCCCCCTTGCCTTATACAAGTTGAGGTAGGGATTTTCCTGCTTTAAACATCTGTACCTGTGCAAAAATTGATCTGTGGAAAACCTGAAAGGAATATTCCTGATCTCACTGTGGATCAGCTGAGTTATTGTGTTAATACATAGTAGAAACTACTTTCTAGTCTATCAACAGCTTCCTCAAATCCTCTTCCCATCAAACCTTTAATATCTCTCACTTCTAATTCCTGAATTAACTTAAAAAGACTTGAAATGGACGTACATTCTTCAACTAGAGAATAAGAAATGCCTCTCGGTTTCTCCCTCACCTTCAAGATTATCTGAGTCAAGGAATTGGATATAATGTTTAAGTTGGCAAAAGACAAAATAGTCCTTCACCCTTGCTACACTTCTATATGTTGCCTAAAGTCTTCATAAGTCAACCAAACAAAAAGGCAAGTGAGATGTCCAAGAGTTCAACCAATGGGATTATTTATTGAAATTATAAATAACAAAGTCACATTATTCCAACTAGGATCCCAGTTTTCGGCATCTTTAGGTGCCGCCTTCAGGGGACAAACAAATGACTAGAACATGCTGGTTGAAAAACTGGGTCATAGTCAAAAGGAGCTTCTACAAATCATATTGGTGTCTTAATAAATAATGCGCCAAAGTCTTCATAACCATCATGATGCTCCCCAGAGTAAGCATATGTTACACCAAGTGGAAGCCTCCCAGCTAAGAAAGGTATTATTTATCCCAGATTAAAATTTCATGTAACTCCTTATTGGCAATTGGTCTGTTCCCACAGGGTTACCCAACCATGACATCAGTCTATTCCAAGTTGATTTCATTGTTCTGAAAAGTACACTTTCTCCAAATAAATACGACAAAAGCCAACTGGGAGCCTGAAGAAGGGATTAATGTTAAATGGTGTAAACAGCATTTGTTCGTATATGGTGGGGGATGTAGTCGCTGCGATTCAACCACCAGCCTCAAACTGTAAATTTGATAGTCCTAAGCCCTTATTTTGCCCGTTATACTAGAAGACCAGCTGCAACTTAGACTTTTTCCCCGTCCAGCAAAGGTTTGCCACCATACAGTTAGTAAGAGTGAAAGCCTTCTTTAATAAATGAGGAGCAACACCTAGAGTACATACAACCATTTGGGGAAGCCCACTATATGGTACAAACTTATTTGACCAGTCAAGGATAAAGATAACCAAGACCAACTCCCTAATTGTCTTTCAGTTGAATCAAATAAGGCCCCCATGCTAAGTGAGTGCAACAATTTATTTATTTTAAAAATTTCTATAACATTTAAACCTAAATGGGTTCCGTATCTTTACATACATAATTCAATTTAAAAAAAAAAAAAAATAAGATCAAACAAACAGAAACAAATAATCCTCAGACGATCGACTATAAAAGAATAAAAGCCACACCAGGTTTATACAAGGAATCATATAAAAATTGTTCAGCGAAAAACAATCATGAGGGATCAGTATCTAGAAAAATGCATTTACAAATAAGTGCGTTTTAAGTAATTTTCTAAAAGTGCCCTTTTCACAGCATTTTCATAACTGACTGACAAGCGAGTTCTACAGTTTAACCCCCGCACAGCAGAAGGTCATTTTACTAGTCTCAACATATTTTGGGATTAGTGTTTGTTTTTAATAAGGCTAAGTTTTCAGAACGCAGAGATCTATTTGGTAAATAATTGGTCATCTTACTCTTAAACAGTTCAGGTATGACACCATTCAAGAATTGATGACAAATCATTATTGCTTTATACTGAGTGGTAGAATAGGGCAGCTGAATCCCTAAATATCTAAATGACTGGTCTGCTTATTTCAAAGGAAAGTCTCCCCTCCAGTGTTGTTTCACTGATGCCTCAGTTGGCAGGGCTTCTGATTTAGAAACATTTAGTTAAAAACCTCCATAGTTCCCCTATTCTATGAAGGCGTTTAATAGCATGTGCAGAGAAGCCTGGGGTTCAACCAGATTGTCCAACAGGTCATCCACAAAAGTTGCTATTTTTAATACATCCCCTCTTGCCCCTATTTATTTGACCTATGGGATAGCCAGGATATCATGTTTTAGGGGGGTCTAAGGTCAAGACCAACAACAGAGGGGATTGTGGGCAGCCTTGTTGGGTGCTTCTATGAAGGTCAAAATCCCCTTAGGAAACTCCATTGACACAGTGGTGTCGGGAAGAATAGAGCTTGCAAATGGCTTTTATAAAACACCCGTCAAACCCATTGTGCTGTAAAACAGCATACATGAAATCCCATTTGAGTCTATCAAACGTCTTTGCTACCTCGGCTAAGTAAAATGGTTAAAACCAACAAGACTGTGATTAGGAGAAACGGGTTAAGATTTAAAACGGTGTCAAAAAGGTGGGTTTATACACCAAATTTGAATAAGGCCAGAGAGAGCGCGTGATATGTGCTGTTCCAAAGTAGAAGGCACAGAGTCGTGTCGTAGACAAAAATGAACTTCAGAGAGTACCATTCACCACCACCCTCTGAAGTCTACCTTTGAGCCAGTCTTTTACATTACATTACAAGACTGAGAGGGGATCTGATAGAGACTTTTAAATTGCTAAAAGGGATCGACATAATGGAGCAAGCTCACTCATCAACAGGGGGAAAGGATGGTGAGCAAGAAACAGCGTTATTCACATTGGCAAATGTAACCCAGTCTCGGACCAGAGGTCATGGCCTGAAGCTGAGAGGGGACACGGCCAGGACAAACGTCAGAAAGATCTGCTTCACACAGCGAGTAGTGAACGCCTGGAACTCTCTCCCGAAAGAGCTGGTGGAGGAAACCACCATTCTAGGATTTAAGGGAAAATTGGACGCACATCTTCTTGCAGAAGACATTGAGGGATACGAGTGACCATTGTATTCGCCAGGTGTGCCTGGCTGAGCCTCCGCGTGTGCGGATCGCCGGACTAGATGGACCCCAGGTCTGATCCGGTGCAGGCATTTCTTATGTTCTTATGTTCTTATTAGGAAGGATGGGAGAAGATAAAGGGCAGAACTACAGAATTAATGCACCTGGAAGTGAGAAAGAGAAGCCTAAACTATCTGTTGGAAATATGTGCGCATTCACACTGTTAACGTATACAAGATACTTCATCCATATACTTGGATATATGACCAGGTGTGTACAAGCGCCGGGCCCACAAGCCTCCCCCCCCCCCCCCCAACATCAATTCTGACATCAGAGAGGAAGTTCCGGGCTGGCCCGGGACTTCCTCTACAACTTTGGAATTGACGTCAGCGGGGGTGGGTGGGGGAAGGCTTGTGATCAAAATGTGTCCGTTGTGAGTATTTATATCTGCTGCCCATATTTTGCACTATGGCCCCCTTTTACTAAACCGTGATAGCGGTTTTTTAGCGCAGGGAGCCTATGAGCATCAGGAGCAGTGCGGGGCATTCAGCGCAGTTCCCTGCATTAAACACTGCTATCACAATTTAGTTAAAGGGGAGGGGGTATATTTATCTATTTTTGTATAGTTGTTTCTGAGGTGACATTGCATATTTTAAAGTCATCTGCCTTGACCTCTTTGAAAAACCCTCCGAATATAAATGATGATTAACATTTTCTCTGCATACAGTGTGCTTTGTGGGTTTTTAAAAAAATTTTTATTGTTGGTAATCATTTTGACTTGGTCATCTTAAAAGTAGCTCGCAAGCCAAAAAAGTGTGGGCAGCCCTGGTCTACATATTTATATTTTTAGTTTGTGATTACTTATTTCATACTGGGTGAGGGTGTTTCTGTGTTCTATGTATATAAAATACACGATTTTCTGTTAGCATTGACTGTACAGGATTGATCTGTACTAATCTGGCTTAGTTTTGCATTGGGTGTATTGATGTTCTAGTGCTCACTGCAGTGTGAAAGATGCTGCCTTTTCCTAAGGTACACTCTTGTGTGACTTGTGGATTATTTAAAAATGATTGGTCCCATCTGTCACATATGCTTGGTACACCATTTGGATTTACAACTTTCCAAGTTTCCAAGTTTATTATAAATTTGATGAATCGCTTATTCATAATTTACTAAGTGAATTACAATAAAATATAAAATCAACATACTAATCAACATACAATTTAAAAACAACAACATACAATTTAAAAAATAGACATACCGAGAAAACTAAATACGAGAGGAGTAGGGGGGTAAAGTTACAAAATTGATACTTTTGGAATAAGAAAAGAGCCATAGAGGGGGAAAAAACATAAGGAAGGGTAACAAATTTTTCTTTCTTTTGTTTTTTTTCATTTTTAGTAGGGAATCTACTGTGCTATTTACATTCCATTAGAGGTTAAAAGCATCTTTAAAAAGAAACGCTTTTAAGTTATTTTTAAAGCGGTTAATGTCTTTTTCATCCCTTATATATTGAGGTAGGGAATTCCAGATTTGGGGGACCACTATTGAGAACATGTGAAAGTGTCTTCCACTGTGAAATATCTTGTTTATTCAGGACTTGTTCAGCAAGTTGAATGGTATGCTCACAATGCTGCAGGGAGGGACTGGAGAAGGGTGGGAGAAGGAAAGGAGCGACATTTAGTTGCTGTTTGCTGCTCCTATGCTGCCATCTACTGGCTGTGAAGAGTATGCAAGTCTGGGACAGAGGATTTTCTGATGCTCCACTATGAGAACAGAGCTGACAAAACAGTGGACAAGTGGGCCAACCACACAGCCTACGATCCTCGTCTGTAAGTCCAGAAGCTGCAAAAGGAAGGGAAGTGTCACAAGCATTTTGTCTAGTGATTAGAATGGGTGATGCATTTTCAACCCTTTAAGAGACACCATCAAACCAGGGCAGGATTAATTATTTGAGGGCCCCTAGGCACACAAGTACACTGGGCCCCCTAGCCTAGCCCTGCCCCGCCCACACCCCACACCCTGCCCCTACATTTATTTACCTGTTTTCTTATTTACTTCTTTATTTCCACTCGTATTTTTTTTTCTTTTATTATAAAATTCAAAACAAACAACAAAGATTACCATACCAGTGCCAGTGTACAGTTCTAGTTCTATGCAAGCCTCAAATATCTCTGAACAAATCCCTTCCTTCCTTCCTTTCCCACCTACTTGCCCAGGACTTTAACTCTGAACCCTTTCCATACGTATATAAAAGTGTTAAAATGCATTGTAAAGCAGTAATACTATCCGAAACATAAGTCTATATTAATAACCAAGTTTGCAACTCCTCTCAACTGCCTCACTCTGTTGTCCAACTGTAACCCATATGTATATAAAAATACATACATATGGGTAACTACTCTAGTATGTTCCACTCCATGTATGTTAATTTGTAACAAAACAACAAGGCAAGCGGTCCACCAAAGAATCCAACGTGGAACAAAAGAAGATAGGCAGCCAATAAGGAGATTCAAATCAGGTATATTCAAGGTGCTCCCAGGAACCATGCCTGATGCATTTCGCCAAACAAGGCTGGTCAACGCTAACAGAAAACCATGTCTTTCATACACACAGGACACGGAACCACCCTCAACCAGTATGGAATAAGTATGTAGTCACAAACTAATCTCCCCCTCCCCCCTTTTTACAAAAGCATGGAAGAGGTTTTTAGCACTGGCTGGTGGGCTGAATGTTCTGTGCTGTTCTGATGATCATAGGAATTATGTGACCATCAGAGTAGTGCAAAGCATTCAGCATGCTGCCTTGCATTAGAAACTGAAAAAACGGTGCAGTGTAGGGGTGAAGAAACAGTGGTGCATATCCCCCAATACTGAACAAAATATAAAGATAGCAGATGTAAATTTGTAAAAAAGAGAAATAACAAATCACTTTACAAATTAACAAATAAAAATAAAACAAAAAATGGAAACGGGATACCATTTTATTGGACTAATACATTTTTTAATTAGCTTTCAGAGGTCAAACCCTCTTTCCTTAGGTCAGTAAAGTATACTGCTGTTACAGTATCCTGTCCTGACCTGAGGAAGGAGAATTTGGTCTCTGAAAGTTAGCCAAAAATATATTAAAATTAGTCCAATAAAAGGATCACCATTTCTATTTCTAAACATTTATCAACACAGCTACAATACTACTTTATCCTAAAGCAATAAAAAATAGAATTTTATTTCTACCTTTGTCTTGTGGTTTCTGCTTTCCTCATCTTCTTGTCATTCGCTTCCTTCTAGCCAGTGTCTGCCCCTTCCAGAAAATCTCTACCTCCCTCTGCCATCTCTCCTTCTGCTCCCCCCGCGCCCCCCCCCCCCCTTTAGTCTAGCAACCAACATCTTCCCTCTGTTCCCCCCATGGTCTGGCATCTCTTTCATGCCATCTCTCCTTCTCTACCCCCTGTGGTTTTTAGTTTCTCTCTCTTCTCATTTCCTCCACTCAGATCTGATATCTGTCTCCCCCATTTCTGGGAACTCCCCTCTCTCTCTTCCCTTTTCTTCTCTGTTCTTACATAAGAACATAAGCAGTGCCTCCGCCGGGTCAGACCATAGGTCCATCCTGCCCGGCAGTCCGCTCCTGCGGCGGCCCAGACTGGTCACGACCTGTCTGTATCACCAGAAGAGGCTCCCTTCACCAGAAGAGGCTCTTCCTTCTCTATTTCCTACTTCCGTCTAAATTAAATTCTTTCTTACTATTCAGTCCTCAGATTCCCTCTTTTCACTGTGTCTACTCACAGGTTGCCACCCCTTTCCTTCATCCCTCCACTATCTCACTATCTATCTTCTTCCCCCCATCCAGCATGTGGGAAAGCAGCAGTAGTGGTGAGGAGGTGAGGGCCATCATCTGCCCCTTCTCTCTCTCTCTCCACTCCAGGCAATTTCATTAGTTATCCTGCCACCCCCCCCCCCCCTCAGTGAATTGCCTGGGATGAAGGGAAGGAGAGAGAGAAGAGGGAAGATGATGGAAGTGGGAAGAACTTGTGCCATCAGCATCAGGCGCATACGGGAAAGCAGCGGTGGTGAGGGGCTAGAGGTTATCTTCCTCTCATCCATGTCCTTGCCACCCCCGTCCCTTGGTCGGTCCCACGATTTCACAATTTACAGCATATCCACTCCCTCCATTCTTGTAGCCCAGCATCTCCTCTCCTTCTTTCCTGGCCTGACATCTCCCTGACCTTTTTCCTTCACTATCTTCCTATCCCATCTCTCTTCCCTCCTGTCCCTCTCCCCATAATCAATCATCTCACCACCTCTCTCTTCCCGCCCCCTCATGGTCAAAGATTGCTTCTGCTCTCTTTCCTGCTGTTCTCTCTCCCGTCACCCTATGATCTGGCACTCCTCCTGCCCTTGTCCAACATTTCCCCTTCTCTCCCTCCCTGCTCCAACATACTGTATTTCGACTGCCCTTACATCTTCCCCTCCCCAGGCATGCTGACTTCCACTCATTTACTGCTCTCTTTCGCCGCTGCCGAAGCCTGTAAACAACTTTAACACATGCCACAGGGCTCTAACAGTGCACGTGCCGCTGATGGCTTCCCTCCTCCTTCATAGAAACATAGAATATGACGGCAGAAAAGGGCCACAGCCCATCCCCCTCATGACGTAACTTCCCATTTGGTTGATGGAGAAAGAGGAGGGAATCTGGCAGCATCAAGTGCACTGTAAGAGCCTTGCGGTGTGTGTTAAAGTTATTTACAGGCTTCATCAGCAGTGGGAGAAAGAGAGAGAGAGCAGTCGCTGGCCCTGTTTCTGGTGTTGCCGATCAAAGGGGGGGGGCAGTGTTGCCGATCGCTGCGGGGGGGGGGGGGAGGGGCCGTCACCATCTGAAAAAAATTTTTTTTGTTCCTTCAGTGGGCCCCCCTGACCATTTCGGGCCCTAGGCACATGCCTACTGGGCCTATCATTTAATCCGACCCTACATCAAATTAGTTTACGGTCTTCTTATGAGTTGGAAATATGTACTGCAGCAGTTGTACACAGAATGCCATTGCTTTTCCCAATTGTATTTAAAGTATCAAGTTCATTCTTACGGAACCTGTACAGAGATCTCAGATGTCATCCACAGCCTTTGCTGGTGTCAGCTCACAGAAAGACAGACAGAAACGCCTCATAAAATAAAGAACGCCTTAAAATAGAAGCAGCTCAGCTCCTACCCCTGACCCCCTACAAGCAGGTGATGATAAACACAGCATATTCTTGCACTATGTTCAAATTATTGTTGTTTCTGTTTTTAGGGCTTCTTCTTATAAAACATTTCAGCTGTTTAAAATTTGAGAGCAGGGATATATTACTCCACTAAGCTGGCAGTAGCTGGCCAGGCAGTGGCGTAGTAAGGAGAAAGGGGGGTGGGGTAGGTCCTCCCTGAGCACCATTTTGCTCAGGGCGCAGCACCCCGCCCCCTCTCCTTGCTGTGCACCCCTTACTTTCCCCTATATCTTTTTTACTTCCCCAGCGCAAAGCTCCTGTCCACATCAGCATTGGCGCTCTCTCTGATGTCACTTCCAGGATTCATGCCTAGGAAGTGACATCAAAGGGCAAGCCGGCATTGATGTGGGCATGCTGCTCGTGCCGGAGCATTGAAAAGGTTCGGGGAAGGGGCGCCACTGCTCCAGACACCTCTCACCCTTACTGTGACCAGGGTTTAGTTGTGTTTTTCAGTTTTCACTCTCAAGTGCACAAATTGTCTTTGCAAGATTGCAGCCCCTCGTCAGGGGACATGTTGGGTGTATAATCCACGAGCAGCTGGGTATGCAGAAGTTGTCAGCCAAGTGGGTGCCCAAATATTTGAATGCTAATGCGAAATGGCATCGAGTGGATACTTCCAAGTTGAATTTCAGCGAGCTGGTGCCAACGTTTTGGAATGGCTAATTACTGTTGGTGAAACATGGCTTCACCACTATGTTCCTGAGCCAATACAACAGTTCATGTAATGGCGGCACTCAGGTTCGCCAAAGCCAAAGAAATTCAAGACCCAGAAGTCAGCAGGAAAGCTCATGGTCAGCAGGAAAGCTCATGGCCAGTGTTTTGGGATCAGGATGGTGTTGTAATGATTGACTATCTTCCAAGGGGCCAGTTAATGCAGAGTACTACTGTAACTAGCTGTGCCGATTAAAGGAGGCATTGAAAGAAAAAAGGAGAGGGAAGTTGGGGAAAGGAATTCTCTTTTTGCAAGATAATGCACCTGCTCACAAGGCTGGTAAAACGATGGCTGTTTTGACGCAGTTGGGGTTTCAGTGCATAGATCATCCACTCTACTCACCAGATAGTGCTCCATCAATTTTCATAAACCTTAAAGAGTTTGAAAGGATGACAATCTGTGAGTGATTCAGAGGTGACTGCAGCAGCAGAGCAGTATTTCAGTGACCAGAGTATTTTATTGGAAGGGTTACAGAAACTTCAGCCACAACCTGCCAAGTGTGTTGAACTTAGAGGTGAATATGTGGCATAACTTGTAAGTTTCGTGGTTCCACCTCATTCCCTTCTTGGTTGGGCTGTGAATGTTCCAGCATCCCCTCATAGTTCTGAGGCAGTGTGTGGTGACATTCAGTGACACTGCCCATTTAAGTGCTGTTGAATGTCAGGCATCCCTTCGTGATTTAACTGGTTAGGAGGGTTCATAGACAAGTTGGCGAAAGACAAAGGTGCGCGCCAACAACTGAGCGCAAGATGGAGGCACACGCCAAAGAAAATTACAGTTTTTAGGAGCTCCGTCGGGGGTTTTTGTTGGGGAGCCCCCCCCCCCCCCAGTATACTTAAGAGATCACGCCGGGGTTTGGGGGGTTGTAACCCTCCATATTTTACTGTAAACTTAACTTTTTCCCTAAAAACAGTTACAACCCCCACACCGCACCCACAACACGGCACGATCACTATTAAGTAAAGTGGGGGGGGGTTCCCCCCCAAGCCTCCCCCGTCAGAGCCATAAAAACAGTAATTTTGTGCGGCGCACACCTCCGTGCTGCGCTCAATTGTCTGCGCATGCCTTTGTCCCAGCGCGCTTTTGACCTGACACCGGTTAGGAGCCTCTCTTGCCCAGTTAAATCACTTTGGCCTAGATGCACTAAGAGGATCAGTAAGACCATGTGGGTTTGCACCAATCCGATGTTTTGGCCAATTCAGAAAGAGTGATTGCTGCACTAAAAAGTTGGAGCCTGACACAATCTAGATGGCACGCACAAGCAACAAAGGCAGCCACAGCCGCTGCCTTCAGTCCCAAGGCCAAAGCCTCAAACTGACTTTTGAGGACTAAATTGAGCTTGTGGTCCTGCACATCCTTCAAAATCACTCCACCCTACCTTCACTAGACAGAGAAGTATGCTTGGTAACTTGTGCTACCAGCGAGTCCACCGAAGGTGGGACAAACAACTGTTGAAAATCAGGAGTCATTGGGTACAACTTTATCATACTCCAGGCTACCCACAAGGGACCCTCTCAACACTCTGTCAGCATCATTGTAATGTCTGAACCTGAAAGAAAAAAATATGGTCTGAGCCTTAGAGCTGCTCATGACAGAATGCTGAGCAGTAGATGTCTGCAGGGGATCCAGTGGTAGTTCCCTCAAAGACTCTGTCGGTTTAAAATGTGGTACATTGGGTCTTTCCCCTGATCCAGGACTGCCAGACTCTTGCCTGGTGCCTCTTCCAGTCCCCCCAGAGACCTTCCAAAACTGAAGATTCACTTTAAGAGAGCAAAGGCATTGACTCTGACCCCCATTCCTTTTCTGGCTGGATCTCTGGTTTCTGGGGAAGAATCTTCAGAAATGGCACTGTACTCTATGAGAGCAAACCCCCATGCGCAACTGCTGGCATGAACCTAGATGGTATAAGCAAAGCAGATCCCCAATAACTCAGATAGGCTCCAAACATTATTCACAAAATCAAGGGTAAAGCCCTGAATAGTATGCCCTCCTGCCACATTTAATAATCGGTGGTGGTGGCGGGCGGGGGCATATGGTAGCAGAAAGGAGTGGGCATCCCTCCTGACATAAGTTCAGCAATGGCGGGGGCATTTTTTTTGGTGTGGGGAAGGAGGGGGTTTGTCGTGGGGCATTGGCGAGGGCGTTTCATTTTTTTTATTGGGCAGATATTTTTCATGTGTAATACACGCAAAATATCTGTGCTATTAAAAAAAAAAAAAAGACCCCCTCCTCCTCCTCTGTGCAAATCATTTGCATGCCAACTTGATAGTAAATCAATCGCTGTTTAAAAATCAGCCAGAGAATCAGCCAACAGCGATTGAGTCACTATGTTTAGTGAATCTGGGCCTATAACAGAGATTTTTGACTCAAAAAACAAGCCTCCTACAATTCCATTGCCTTAGAGCAGTGGTTCCCAACCCTGTCCTGGAGGACCACCAGGCAATCATGTTTTTGAGATAGCCCCCCCACCACTCCACATGTATCATTGGAGGAGGTGGAAGGACATAGCTGGCTCCAAAACCAACATGGGACCACACAGCCTGCGCTTAAGCTCCTGCAATAACCAGGAGCAAGCCTTGCTACCAGGGGAACAATCCCCAAGCCACCAAAAAGCAATGTTACTTACCATAACAGTTGTTATCCAGGGACAGCAGGCAGCTATTCTCACTAGTGGGTGATGTCATCCGACAGAGCCCCGATACGGACGTCTCACAAGCATATTTTGCTTGAAGAAACTCAGAAGTTTTGAGATGCCCGCACCGCGCATGCGCCAGTGCCTTCCCGCCCGATGCTCCGGACGTGTCTCCTCAGTTCAGGTAGCTAGCAGAGAAGCCAACCCAGGGGAGGTGGGTAGGACGTGAGAATAGCTGCCTGCTGTCCCTGGATAACAACTGTTACGGTAAGTAACATTGCTTTATCCCAGGACAAGCAGGCAGGTATTCTCACTAGTGGGTGACCTCCAAGCTAACCTCAATGGGATGGTGGGAGAGTTGGCAACTTAGGAGAATAAATTTTGTAACACTGTTTGGCCAAACTGTCCATCCCGTCTGGAGAAAGTATCCAGACAATAATGAGAGGTGAATGTATGAACCGAGGACCAAGTGGCAGCCTTACAAATCTCCTCAATTGGTGTCGATCTGAGGAAGGCTACAGAGGCTGCCATTGCTCTGACCTTATGGGCTGTGACCTTACAGGTAATCCAGCCTGGGCATAGCAGAAAGAGATACAAGCCGCCATCCAGTTGGAGATGGTGCGCTTCGATACAGGTCGTCCCAACTTGTTTGGATCAAAGGAGATGAAAAGTTGAGGAGCAGTTCTGTGTGGTTTGGTGCGATCCAGGTAGAAAGCCAAAGCACGTTTACAGTCCAGAGTATGAAGAGCTGATTCTCCAGGATGAGAATGAGGCTTTGGAAAAAACACTGGAAGTACAATAGATTGGTTGAGATGAAATTCAGAGACCACCTTAGGCAGGAATTTTGGATGAGTGCGAAGGACCACCTTGTCATGATGGAATACTGTGAAAGGCGGATCCGCCACTAAGGCCTGAAGCTCACTGACCCTGCGAGCAGACGTGAGGGCCACTAGAAAAACCACTTTCCAAGTGAGAAACTTTAGCGGAGCCTTGTTGAGAGGCTCAAAAGGAGGTTTCATAAGCTGCGAAAGGACAACATTGAGATCCCAAACCACTGGAGGAGGTTTGAGAGGAGGATTGACATGGAAAAGTCCTTTCATAAATCTGGAAACCACAGGATGAGCAGAGAGAGGTTTCCCTTGTAGAGGCTGATGGAAAGCCGCAATAGCACTCAGGTGGACTCTTATAGATGTCGACTTGAGACCAGACTGAGACAGGTGCAGAAGATAGTCTAATAGAGCAGTGGTTCCCAACCCTGTCCTGGAGGAACACCAGGCCAATTGGGTTTTCAGGCTAGCCCTAATGAATATGCATGAAGCAAATTTGCATGCCTATCACTTCCATCATATGCAAATCTCTCTCATGCATATTCATTAGGGCTAGCCTGAAAACCCGATTGGCCTGGTGTTCCTCCAGGACAGGGTTGGGAATCACTGTAATAGAGGACAGGGAGGCTCGTTGAGGCTCCTTAGAATTGGAAACACACCAGGAAGAAAATCTAATCCATTTTTGGGAGTAGCATTGCCGAGTAGCAGGCTTCCTGGAAGCCTCCAAGACATCCCTCACCGCCTGGGAAAACTGGTGAGGAGTTACGTTGAGAGGAACCAAGCTGTCAGGTGGAGAGACTGCAGGTTGGGATGAAGCAGTGATCCTTGATGTTGAGTAAGTAGTGAAGGAAACACTGGAAGAAGGGCCGGCTCCCTGCTGCTGAGCTGAAGTAGAAGGGAGAACCAAGGTTGTCTGGGCCACCGAGGAGCTATCAGAATCATGGTGGCATGGTCGGACTTCAGCTTGACCAGAGTCTTTTGAATGAGAGGAAATGGAGGAAACGCATACAGAAAGCGATTCCCCCAATCCAGCAGAAAGGCATCTGCCTCGAGGCAATGAGGAGTGTAGATCCTGGAGCAAAACTGAGGCAGTTTGAAGTTGTGGGGAGCCGCAAAGAGGTCTATCTGAGGCGTCCCCCACTGTACAAAGATTTGATGAAGGGGGGTGGAATGGAGAGTCCATTCGTGAGGCTGGAGTAGACGACTCAAGTTGTCTGCCAAGACATCGTCCTTCCCCTGAATGTAGACAGCTTTGAGGAAGGCCCAATCCCAGACTCTGAGAGCTTCCTGGCAGAGGGAGGCCGAGCCCGTGCCCCCCTGCTTGTTGACATAATACATGGCGACCTGGTTGTCTGTGCAAATGAGGACCACCATGTCGTGCAGCAGATGTTGAAAAGCTTGAAGAGCATAGAAGATGGCTCTGAGCTCCAGAAGATTGATTTGATGGAGTCGGTCCGCACTGGTCCAGAATCCCTGAGTGCGAAGCCCATCCAGATGAGCCCCCCAAGCATAGGTCGAGGAATCGGTTGTGAGAACCTTCTGGTGGGGAGGAGTGTGAAACAGCAAACCTCTGGATAGATTCGAAGAGGTCATCCACCAAAGTAGAGACTGCCGAAGAGCAGGAGTGACCATGATGTGTCGAGTCAACGGGTCCGACACCTGTGTCCATTGAGAAGCCAGGGTCCACTGAGGAATTCTGAGATGGAGTCTGGCAAAAGGCGTCACATGAACTGTAGAGGCCATGCGCTGAGGAGGAAGGAATGCTCGGAGTCGAATGGTATCCAGGACCGCCCCGATGAAGGGGAGAGACTGGGTGGGCTGTAGATGAGATTTGGGGAAGTTGATCTCGAAGCCCAAACTCTGCAGGAAACAAATTGTGGCCAGGGTCGCCGAAATGACCTCTGGGGCTGAGGGGGCTTTGATGAGCCAGTCGTCGAGGTAGGGAAATACCTGAAGACCCCTGTTCCGGAGTGCAGCGGTCACGACCACCAGACACTTCGTGAAGACTCTGGGAGACGAGGACAGGCCGAATGGAAGCACTCGATACTGCAGATGTAGATGTCCCACCTGACATCTGAGGAACTGGCAGGAGGCCGGATGAATGGGAATGTGAGTATAGGCCTCCTTGAGATCCAGAGAGCATAACCAGTCGTTCTGCTCGAGGAGGGGGTAGAGAGAAGCAAAAGTCAGCATGCTCTTGACCAAGAATTTGTTGAGGACCCGAAGGTCCAGGATGGGTTGCAGGTTACCCGTCTTCTTCGGGACAAGGAAGTACTGGGAGTAGAACTCCCGGTTGCGTTGGTCCACAGGGACCGGCTCGACGGCCCGAAGCCAGAGCAGAGCCTGAGCTTCCTGAAAAAGAAGGGCGGTCTGAGTCAAGATGGAAGGATACTCTCTTGGAGGGTGGTCCGGAGGTACCCAATAGAATTGAAGAGAGTACCCCTCCCTGATGATAGTAAGGACCCAGAGGTCGGTGGTGACAGCCTCCATCGATGATAAAATTGATGGAGGCGCCCCCCGATGGGAAAAACAGGAGGAGGCAGAACAAGGTTGGTTATGCTCTCTAAGAGACAGTCAAAAAGGCTGAGGAGCCTTGGGGACAGTAGACGGCTGAGGCTTTTGCTGAGCTTTCGGAGGAGGCTGCCGCTTCGCTGGTTGCCTCGCAGGTGGAGCTTGCCTCGGTTGATAACGCCATTGATAAATCAAGGGCGGTCGAGAGGGTCGAGACTGCTGAGGCTTAGGCTTCGGCCGAAGAATGGACTGAAAGGACTTTTCATGATCAGACAATTTCTTCGTGACTGTCTCGATGGATTCGTCAAAAAGATCCGCCCCAGCACACGGAACGTTTGCCAGTCGGTCCTGAAGATTCAGGTCCATGTCAATGGTACGCAGCCAGGCCAAACGGCGCATCGCCACAGAGCAGGCAGCAGCCCGGGCCGAGAGCTCGAAGGCATCATAGGAAGATTGCATCAACTGAAGACGAAGCTGGGACAGCGAAGCAACTACCACCTCGAACTCAAAACGAGCCTGGGACTCGATGTAGGGCGTAAACTTCCGAAGCACAAGAAGAAAGAATTCCAAATAAGTGGCAAAGTGGAAATTATAATTCAGAACTCGGGATGCCATCATAGAATTCTGATAGATGCGTTGTCCAAACTTATCCATGGTTCTGCCCTCACGGCCCGGAGGCACCGAAGCATACACCTGGGCTGGATGAGACCGCTTGAGAGAGGATTCGACCAGAAGGGACTGATGCGAAAGTTGAGGACCCTCGAAGCCCTTATGATGCACCGTGCGATACCGAGCATCCAATTTTCCAGGGACCGCAGGGATAGAGTAAGGAGACTCAAAACATCTCATGAAGGTCTGGTTGAGGAGCTTATGCAGAGGCAGGCGCAGGGACTCGGCTGGGGGATGAGGCAAGTGCATGGTATCGAGGTACTCCTTGGAGTATCGAGAACCAGAATCGAGGGTAATGTCCAGGTCATCCGCCATTTGTCTTAGAAACGAGGAAAAAGACAGTTGGTCCGCCAGCGCCGGTCGTCGAGAAGGACTGGAAGAAGACGAGGCCTCGGGCTCTACAGAGGCCTGCGAACAACAGGGTGAGTGAAAAACATCGGGGTCCTCGAACTCCGGACCCGGAGGAGGAGACACAGCCGAAGCAGAGTACCCCATACGAGGCAATTTCTTTTGAGGAGAGACGGTCGAGTGCCGAGAGGAATGCCTCGAAGAGTGCCTGGATCGATGCCCCTCTCGATGCCTAGAGGGGGATCGAGACCGCCGGTGAGAATACTGATCCCCAGAAGCCTCCAAAGAGCAGATAGGACTCGAGGCCGTAGATCGGAGAGGCGGAAGATTCGATGCCTCCCGAGACGCCGCCCAGGCTTGATAGGGGGTTCGGAAGAACTCGTCCTGTTTCTTGCTATGCCCAGGACTGGGAGGCCCCGAGGGTGGACGCCACACTGTGTCATGGGGAGGGGTAATAGGCTCCAAGGGAGGCAAGTCACTAAGGGAGGCCTTCCTTGAGGGAATCGGCTCCAAGGGAGGCATGTCACCAAATGAGGCCTTCCTCGAGGGACCGGCCACCGACCGCCGCTCCTCCTCGCCGAGCAGCGAGGTCGTGCGTCGCGGAGGAGGAGGAGGGGGTGGCCCGCCCCTCGGAATCGGAACTGGGAGGTCACCCAGGATCGTGGCAATCAGCCGGGGTCCCATGGTGGTCATGAGTTCCACAAACTGAGCCTCCAAAATGGACCGCAACGAAGCTGATATGGAGGGATCCGCACCAAAAGGGGGCCCTTCCGCACGGTCTCCGCACTCTTTCGGTGCCGAGTGCTTTTGCTTGCCAGCCTTCGGCACTTTGAGCACCACCGGTGGAACTGTAGGGGTCGGTACCTGTTCCGAGGAGACGGAGGAAGGCACTGGCGCCGAGGTCGAGGCCGAAACCGGTGTAAACGATGCCGGTTTCAGAAGGCCCGAAGCAGCAGGGGAGGCAGAGGGCTTCGCAGACGGAGTCGAAGCACCAGTCGATGTCGAAGCCGAAGGATCCAACACAGCTTCCATCTTGAACATCGACTCCCACAAAAAACAGCGGTGTTTAAACGCTCGCGCTGTGAGAGTGGAGCAAGGCTGGCACGATTTCGGAAAGTGGTCCGGACCCAGACACTGCAGGCAGCGTCGATGCGGGTCCGTGAGCGAAATTGCGCGCTGGCACTTGCTACACTTTTTAAAACCAGTGATCGGCCGGGACATAGGCCGGAAAAGCTCCGCCGCAAGGTCGAAGGCGCGGGGCCCAAGCCACGCGGCCGACCCGGTGTCGGAAGGAAAAATTTTTTTTTTTTGAAAAGAAATCAAAGAAAGAAACAAACACACGGCAAGAGCAAAAGAACTCAAACCGCGGCGATGCAGAAGGCGAATAAACGGGTTCAATTGGCGCAGAATTGAAGTAAACTTCTCAGCTCCGCGGAAGAAAAAGAACTGAGGAGACACGCCCGGAGCATTGGGTGGGAAGGCACTGGCGCATGCGCGGTGCGGGCATCTCGAAACTTCTGAGTTTCTTCAAGCAAAATATGCTTGTGAGACGTCCGTATCGGGGCTCTGTCAGATGACATCACCCAATAGTGAGAATACCTGCCTGCTTGTCCTGGGATAAGTGTTGGTACAGGCTGGATAAGTGCCCCGTAAAAGGGTTTCCCTCCCAGCTACAGACTTCTGTTGAGAAAATCTGTTTTCCCGGCAGAGCAGCCCCAGTAACACTGAGGACTTCTGAAGAACTGAAAAGCCTAAAAATTTAGATAACACCCCCAAAATAATAAACCAAAAGAAGAGATCAGAAAGACACCTTCCAATTCATGTGGAGAAACAGGCGCTACAGCACAGCCCAGTGATGCAGGAAGCAGAGCCAAAAAATGTAAATGATGTCCTCTACACAACTCACAATTAGAGGTAAATAACCCACTGGTTCAAGACTCTCATGCTCTTTGCACTGACTAGGGAACACACAACAGGGGAAAAAACAAAACCACAAGCAAAATACCAGAGCACAAAAAGTGGAATTGTCCAAAGAAGAATGATGTGCACTGAAATAGTGTCCACAAAGCTAATCTGTAGATGCAGAAATCTTTATTCTTCCAATATCATCATGGTACAATCAATGATTCAACGACTCGACACGTACATGTTTCGGCCAACAGGCCTGCCTCAGGAGTCTATAGATATATATACATAAAACAGTGTAAATAACTTAATGTACACATAAAAAGAACAATGGAAATGTAGAGACAGCAATGAATCAAAGGAAATATACAAGATAAATACATTAATAATTCATGTGAAGATGCATCTGCAAATCATAAAATTACAAGATATATGTAGACCTAGTTCAATGATGTCAATAAATGTATATAGATCTAGTGCAATAGTATCAATAAATAAAACAACAATTTAAATATAAACAATAATACATATTTAATCCAAAAAGAATAATATTAAAAACATATAACATATAACTTGTATCATATTGAGCTAAAAAATAATAAAATGTAGGCACCAATTAAAAGAAGTATAAATATATACTATGAAACACCCAGTGATTACAATAGTGGATAAGCAAAAAAACATATCTTAAGAATCACAAAGCAAAAAAACTTGCTGGAAAAACACATGGACGCTGACCAATATTCAAAATGAAATCTGAAAACTGATTGAATGTTTGATAAAAATGAAAAGAGAAAAACGAGAGGATATAGAAAGGGAAAAGGAAGGATATAGAAAGGGAGAGGGAAGGGAAAAGGGAAGAGGGAAAGGAAGGAGTGGGGGAGGGGAGGAGAGAGAAAGGTGGGGGAAGGCAGGATGCGGGAAAGGAAGGAAGAGGAAGAAGGGGGGAGGGGGGAAGAGTGGTAAGGAAATAAAAAGAAAAAAGAGACAACGAGAAAATAGAAAGCCAAAGAGAAAAAAGAAAGACGAAAAAACATTATTTCCTTGTGAAAATATTATTTTGTTAATTTGGTGGTGTTATTATTTCATGTGGTTTCGTGCTTTTTTATGTATTTAAACTACCCAGGAGAACGGAATAAAAATCAGAAATGGAAACCCAAAAAACGGAACAAACCAAAAAAGAAGAAAAGAATTTCAAACATGAAAAAACCAATGTTAGCACAATGGAAAACATATAAAAGAGAACTGCGTCCATCAAAATAGTTAATGTTTAAATATATAGTGTATAAGCCAAACATACCGCCATGCATACTCGAAAGAGAATGCCGCCGCTCATTGGGGCGTTAATCAAAAGGGTAGGCCAGAGGTAATTGCATGTAGGGACTCAAATGGAGCATTAGTAGAAGGGGCAATCCCGAGGCAATAATATATTAAACATGAGTCGCCGATATTGGGATGAAATAAGCTAATAATACATTTAAAACGCATCTCAAATCATTACTTACTGGCGCATTGAACAACTCAGACCCACAAAACTCATGGCGTCTCTCATTAACCATTGAGGCTAACGTGCAGCTGCGATTAAAACAAGCTCAAACGTGTGACGTAGCACGTTCAACCTAGTCAGCTGGTTCATAGATAACGTGTTTATGCGTGAATCAACAATAAACAAATGTGGACTAAAGCATATTAAATGAAGGATGAACGCTAAGAATTAATAATACCATGCAATAAGCCTGATAAAAAGATGGATAAAAACAAAGAGACCAATGAAATTAAAATGATTAACAAACCCGTTTTAGAGAAGAGTATGAAAGGTAAACATGAATGTATGTTAAAAAATAATATATATCAGGGATCATCTGTTAGTACGGTAAAACTATGACATATAGAATACATGTAAATAAAAATATGTAAAAAACATGAAGTATATATGAATGTGTATAAAGGGCTTACAATGCTTTAAAAAAGTGTGAATGCAATGAAATACATCCTAACATCTCTCAAAATCATGACACTAAAACAGAAGATAAAATTAAAACATGCCAAAAGGTAAAATCCAATAAGAAATAATAAGAATACTCAAAATGTCGCGAAATTACAACTCTGATATACAATTGGTAAAAACCAAAAGCAATAGTTACAAAAATGGTCTCAAATCAAGTTCCATATTCAAACCACTGGGAATATCACTGTATTAAAATTATGAATATAGCGCTGTTCTTCCTTTAAGAGTAAAGCATCTGAATCGCCACCCCTCCATCCTGTCTGAATAACTCTTCACACAAAAATCTTCAAGTCCTCGATACAATGACCTTTTTCATACCAGTGCTCCACAATTGGTGCTGACTGAATATTTCTACTAATGCAACTCCTGTGTTCTATCATTCTAGTTTTAACCATACGTTTGGTTTTGCCAATATACCACTTGGAGCATGGACATATAATTGCATAAATCACATTAGTGGTATTGCAATTGCTATGTGCTTTTAAGGTGACATTGCTACCAGTCACAGGATGTGAGAAGTTTGAAATAGTCATACTATGTTTGCAAATAGAACAATGTCCACATGGTGTATGCCCTCCTGGACCAGTAACATCCTGTTTTAAATCTGGAAGAGTAGGTGGGACGAGCATATCTCTAAGATTTCTATTTCTGGAGAATGCAACCACTAGTCTAATTTTGCTAAAACATTCATGAGTACTTAAGGCAGGGGTGCCTAACACGTCGATCGCGATCGACCGGTAGCTCAGGAAGGCAACGTGAGTCGATCGCAGAGCCCATCCCGGGCTCCGTGATAGACTCATGTTGCCGTCCCGATCTACCGGGCCTATCAGCCTTCCTCTCCCCAACGTCAAAGACGCCGACGCCGGGCATCCACTTTAGGTTGTTTTTGTCATTTCGGGGGGGGGGGGGGGGGGGAACGTGGCAGCGGCAGCAGCAGCAGCCTGAAAAAGAAATTATCCTGGCCGGGGTCGGTGTCTTGCTCCAGAGCTTCTACAGCCTTCCTATCTCCCTCTCCCTGCTTCCGGCCACACCCCCTGCTCCGCGGCTATCTTCGGCAACTCAGCAGCAGCGATTGACACAAGCTTCTGACGTCGGGGCCTACCCTCTGCGAGTCCCGCTTGTTTCAACTTCCTTTTTCCACAAAGGCGGGACTCGTAGAGGGAAGGCCTCGATGTCGGCAGCTTGTCTTGATCACCGCTGCTGATGAGTTGCTTAAGAGAGCCGCGGAGCAGGGGGGTGTTGCCAGGTGCAGGTAGAAGGGAGAGGGCCAGATGCAGGACTCGTGGGTGAGGGAGGAGAAGAGAGAGAGAAAGAGGGAGGGAAACAAAAGGAAATATTTCATACTGGGCTGGGCCGGAGTGGAGGGAGGGTGGAAAGATTCTGGCTACAGGGTGCAGTAACAAAGGAAAAGGGGGGAAAGCTGAAAATGGAGATAGTGACACAAAGAAGAGAAAGGGTAAGCAGGACCTACTGAATAAGGATAGAGATACAGAGGGGACATGAAGAGGAGGTGAAATAGAGACATAGAAGTAATGCTGAAAAAGTGGGGGGGGGGGAGATAAAGACATTGAAAGGGCAAATGGTGAACATGGGGTAAAGACAAGGACAGAGACAAATGAAGATTCTGAAAAAGTGGTGAGATAGGGATATAGGTGAGATGGACACAAAGAAGGGTGATGCTGGAAAATAGGTGGAATGGTAATTCTGACAGACACAGAAGGGAAATGCTGGATCAAGGAGAGATGGGGCTCAGGCTGGATGGAATGAGGAGAAATGCCTTGTTGGCCCAGAACTTCCTCTCCTACGTCAGAATTGACGTCAGGGAGTGGAATACTGGTCAGTGCGACGCTTCTGCAGGGAAAGCTTGGGACGGCGGTGGCTTGGGGGCTGTTCCCCGATGACGGTGGCAGCAAACTGAGTGGCTTGGGGGAGGGCATGGAGAAAGAAAGAAAGGGGGTAGACAGGGAGACAGAAAGAAAAAGTTGGGGGAGAGAATGAGGTCTGGAAGAGAGGAAACATACAGGAGGCTGAAAGAAAGGAAGAAAGATTGGATGCACAGTCAGAAGAAGAAAGTGCAACCAGAGACTCATGAAATCACCAAACAGCAAAGGTAGGAAAAATGATTTTATTTTCAATTTAGTGATCAAAATGTGTCAGTTTTGAGAATTTATATCTGCTGTCTATATTTTGCACTATGGTTCCCTTTTACTAAACCGCAATAGCGTTTTTTAGCGCAGGGAGCCTATGAGCATTGAGAGCAGCGCGAGGCCTTCAGCGTAACTCCCTGTGCTAAAACCTACTATTGTGGTTTAGTAAAAAGGGAGGGGGTGTATTTGTCTATTTTTGTATTTTGTTACTGAGGTGACATTGCATAGAGTCATCTGCCGTGACCTCTTTGAAAAAACCCGGAATATGAATAATTAACATTTTCTCTGCCTTTCAGTGTGCTTTGTGTTTTTTTTAAAATTTTATTGTTGGTAGATCATTTTGACTTAGTCATTATAAAAGTAGCTCGCAAGCCCATAAAGTGTGGGCACCCCTGACTTAAGGTATACCAGTTCTTCTTAATAATATTCTGGATGTCACGGGAAAGATGAGAAAATCTAAGTGTACATACTAAATCTGGTTTGGGTTTGTCCAATATTGGGTGCAGTAATGTTTCTCTATGTTGGGTTTGAGCTCTTTTGAAACAATCTTGCACACAATCTTCTGGATAACCTCTTGATAAAAAATTATCTCTCATAATTGGTGCCTGTTTCTCAAATTCTTCAAAGACAGTATATAATCTCCGCAGTCTTAAAAACTGTGAATATGGAAGATTCTTTTTCAAACTTTTATTATGAAAACTAGTGTAGTGAAGGTAAGTATTCCTATCAGTTTTCTTTCTATAAATGGAAGTCTTCAAACAATATCTTGTTTTAAAAATCTTAATATCTAAAAAAGAGAT
The DNA here is from genome assembly GCF_902459505.1 of Geotrypetes seraphini. Classification (NCBI taxonomy): domain Eukaryota; kingdom Metazoa; phylum Chordata; class Amphibia; order Gymnophiona; family Dermophiidae; genus Geotrypetes; species Geotrypetes seraphini. Next base: position 295,169,244 of record NC_047087.1, read on the forward strand.
AGATTGATGATCATATTCCATCTTGAACTGCAAATTGGCATCACAAGTATTGAGCCATTGATGAAAGCAAATCAATTTTTCACAGTCACCCTTCCATAGGATATATACATTGCCAATGTACCTTTTGTAAAGAGCAATGTTTTCTTTGAAAGGATGCAATTCCAAAACTTTTTCTTCAAAGTCAGCTACATAAAGATTTGCTATGTCTGGTGTCATAGAGGAACCCATTGCAGTTCCTTTAATGGAAAAAAATTTTTTTGAAAACAAAAGTAATTGTTTGTTAAGGCTATATTGGCCAATGTAAAGATGAAATGATTAGGAACTCTCCTATGAGTCTCTATTTTTCAAGGTTTTTTCAATGACATTCAGTGCTGATAATTGAGGAATATTTGTGTACAAAGCCTCAATATCCATAGTGACTAAAATAATATCACTGAGTATGCCTTCATACTGTTCAATGATGTTAATCATATATGAGGAATCTCTAATATATGATTTAATACGTGGAACAAAAGGTCTTAAGAAAAAATCAACAAACTTTGACAATAGTTCTAAAATTGAACCATTCCCTGAAATGATCGGACGTCCCGGCAGATTGGTCATTGACTTGTGGATCTTAGGTAGTACATAAATGGTAGGAATGATAGGATGACTGACAGTTAGAAATGAACTATCTTTCATCGTAATGTAACCTGCGTCCTTTGCTATAGTGACCAGGGAGTCAATCTCCGCTTTTAGTGTTAAAGTTGGATCCTCTAAAAGTTGAACATAATAAGTTTGGTCATATACCTGTTTTTCTATTTCTGCAACATAAGACAACCTATCCATAATAACAATGCTACCTCCTTTGTCCGCTGGTTTAATCACTATGTCCCTGTTTCTTTAATCTTTGATTGCAATTGATTCATCCTTAGAAAGATTATAGAACTTCCTCTTGTTGTTTTTTTCTAAAACGGCAATGTCATGTGATACACATTGATAAAAGGCTTCCACTTGTGGATCTACAGGACCCGATCCACTGTGATGTTGGTTTCAAAACAGATAAGTCAATTTGAGGCTGGCTATTAGAGAAAAACTGAATAATCTGAAGTTTCCTTTGAAACTTAAAGAGATCTATTTTGGTTTGTAGCGGATCATATTGAGTTGAAGGTACAATAGAGAGACCTCTCTGTAAGACCATTTCTTGTATATTAGTGAGTGATTGAGCAGAGATATTAAAAATGGGAATCTCCTCTATGGCATTCATATTTAATAACTGACACTCCCTCTGCTTCTTCCTCTCCCTCTTCCCCTTCCTCTGCTTGGATAAAAAGATCTTCCTTGGAAGTGCGGAGGTGGGCCAAATTTGTGGGTGTAAGGATACACAGGAGGATCTCCTGCTCGAAAGAGCTTAGTCTAACTTAGGGCTAGATGCACTAAAGCCAGTCAGTAATACCAACTGGATTGCTGTTGGCCCATTTTGGGACAGCGATTGATACATTACCAAGTTTGCATGGAGGTGCAAATCATTTGCATGCAAACCCGACAGATCAATTGCACAGTGAGCGATTAACACATGTGAAGAGCCCTAACACCAATGACAAGAGAAAGCAGTCTCCTGCCACTGCTGTTAGGGCTTTTTTATGGCACATATGTTGTGCATGTGTTACACATGCACAATCTGCCCCATTAAAAAAAAAAAAAGCCCACCCATGCTGATGGCCCTCCCCAACGACCCCTCCCCCATGGCAGCGAAAATGGCAGGAGGGATGCCTACTCCCTCATCTGGCTGAATACCCCAGCGACATGCTGCCACCCAGTCCTGGACCCCCGCACTACTGACTCCCCCCAACCATCCCCTCCCCCTTCCTCTTGAAAAAAAGGCAGGAGGGATGCCCACTTCCTCCTGCCACCAGATGCTCCCCTGAACCCCACCCCCCAAAACCTTTGCTAGACGTTGGGAGCTGGAGGAAAGCACATGCCTCCAGTTCCAAGCCCCACCCATGGAAAATTACAGGCCTTCCCCTCCCCAGTGCACCATATAATGCACAGGGAGGAGCCTAAGGCCCTGATTGCAGGCCATAAACTCCTCCCTCTGTATCCCATGTGATGCACAGGGAGGGGCCTAAGGTCTGAGCAAATCAGCATCTTAAGTTCCTCCCTCTATATCCCATGTGATATATGGGGAGGGGCCTCCTGCATTTTTTATTTTGGGAGGGTAAGGGATGGTTTGGGTGGGTTTCTTTGGCAGGTGGGAGTAGTCATCCCTCCTGCCAATTTTCTTTCATGGGGGGATTCCCAGTGCCGCGATCATCAGGGATCGTTGGGGGAGGGCCATCATTGGCGGTAGGGAACTATTTTTCCATTTTTGTGGGACAGATATTTTGCATGTGTTAACACACGCAAGATATTTGTGCCATTGAAAAAAAATGGAAAAAAAACCAGGCAGACCTGTCAGTAACACAGTTAGCTAGCACTTGTCTGTTTTTTTTCCAATAGCTAAAACCCCTGGCTATTTTTTTTTTTTTGCCTAGCCAAGTAATGTTAGTGCATCAATCGGTTGGCTACTTTGCAAGGGGTTTTAGCTAATTTACATGGCCGGATCGGAAAATAGGTGATCGAGGGGAAAAACACACAGTGAATCATTTTATGCATTGGGTCAGTAAAAGTAATTGTCACTACAGCTGTGAAAAGAGGTTTAATGACTATCACTGACTTTAGTGCATCTAGCCTTTAGACAGACATGACAAAGAAGGTTGTAGATGCAGAACCCAAGGTGAGAAGAGTTAGGAGCTGAAAACAGTATCAAAGAGGTGAGCTTTTAACTTTGACTTGAACACACCCAGAGTCGGAGCCTGCCCTAGTCTCTCTGGCATGTCAGAATTTTATCTTGATGATAGGCTCAGAATTATACATCCAATATAGTTATTTTATCCACCCCATCCCGACACACAAAACCACTCCAAATGTATTTTAATCATTTTATTTACAATATATCAAATTTAGCTTTATAAACTAGGATACCAACAAAAATACCTACCTAAATAAAACTGCAAAAAAAGCTTATATATTTACTAAGGCCATGCTTTAATACAGAAGTTGCTCTTCTGAATGAACAGTGAACTATTGCTTCAGTATTCAAATTCACCTAATTTCAAAGGAGTCCTGTTGTATTACAGAGCAAGCTTTCACCAGGCATTCTTTGTGCTACTTTCATTCCCATAAAATTGTGCTTCATTTTAGCTTTAAAAACATAAGCTTAAAACAGAAAATACCCTTAACTTCTAATTTTATTTGAGCTTATGCAATCTGCATTTTGTACATTACTTTTACTGCTCTGGCATCAATACCTTTTAACCCACAATTCATATTATAGAGGTTGGGGGTTACATTCAGTACAAAAGAGACCACACATATCCTTATGTAAGATCCAATGAAGGCCTGCTGGTTTTTGGTTTTTTTTTTAAGCTAGCATTTCAAACTAAACACAGGCAACAGTAGAGATTTATAGGTAATCACAGTAAGGGACATAGGAGTCAGCTTTTCAAAATGCCTGGGGTGCTAAACTCAAAACAATTTACCCCTCCCTAGTTCTGTACCAAGAGCTGGTACCTATAAATAAGGATGGAGGAACGTGGAGAACCAGTGCTTTTTTTTTGAATGGTATCAATCACAGTATAAACAAAGGACAAACTTTGTCTTTTAAATGCTCATTTGAAACAGTGTAATGTAGAGACTTATTTTACATATATTTACTGGAAAGACAATTCCAGAGCAAGGGAATATACACCTTATGCTCAAAAGATGCAAGTTTCCAGTCTACAGAACCCAAAAGCATAGAAGTTAAGAGTACCTCTTACTACACAAGATTACTAAACCAGCAGAGAGCATAATGGAATTTAGATACTGAAAGCCTTTGAGACTTGACGTTTATACAAGTGTTCATGCATCAGGACCACTAAAAGCTTCATTTCATTTCATCACTTAGAGGCTATTTTGAAACCCCAGAGAGAGCTTTCAGGTCCACAGGTACATTGTACCTACAAGCTGATTTCCAAGGGCTAATGCCACGTGGAGTTTCCTTTTAAAAATCTGAGGCTGATGAAAGCAGCAGGTGCACTTTACAGTCTCCATCTCTCCCATTCTTGGTGCAGTGAGAAATACCTTTGGTAGCTAAAAGACAAATCCCTTTAAAAACAGTCCTCATTAGCATATCATGCAATAGTGCAATATGCTATTGGCCGGATGACATGATTTGCTGTAACCCTCTGGCCATTACTAATACTGGTTTATAGTTTGAAGCAATCTTCTTGTATGAATACAAACGCTTTGCTTTCAAAAGATTTCTTCTGCATTATGTCTCTTCAGCCTCTGAAATTGTGCACAGACTTAAGAATACACAATGTACATCACTGTGTTTACGTATCAGCTTATTAAACTGTAACAAAATTGGCTATTGAAGTAATACTAAGGTGAAAATTTTCTAATGGCCAAAAGAAATCCAAGTGGTGGAACTTCTTTCTGAGAATTAGTTACGTAACAATACAGAAAAAAACCCGCTGAACTAATGGGATCATTACACAGATTCTTAGTGAAAAGCACAGATAATGAGGTTTGAGCTACAGCTATATTAACAACTATGAAATTAGTCTTCAGCAAATTATCAGCTCTTCATAACAAAGTTCATTAAAAAAAACAATAACAACCCTGTAACCAAATAAAACAGCATTTGTGGCTCCAAATGTTCTATGTAATAAATCAATTAATCTGAAACAGAAGGCACAGTTTTGAAAGGGTAAACAGGAAATTACCTCCATATATACCAGAGACATTAGTAAGCACCTCTACGGTGGAAGAGTATCACTTCATTAGATAAGAAATAACAGATAGCAGGGTGTTGGCCAAAATCTTATTCATGCAATGTTAAAAAATAAACCTTGTCATCAGAGAATTTCACTTTTGGGAATTTGGAAGAGATTTTGTGTTTTGGATTGGCAGATCTTATCCTCTATAATAAAATCCTAAGTGCGCATGCGCACTTAGGACGGCGTGTTTCCTGACAGTGTGCTATGTCCCTATGTGTCAAATTCCATTTTCCAACACGGAGGCAGGAAACATACTGGCAACTCCCCCTCCCGCCCACACTCATCGCCAGAGAAACCTCCATAGGCATCGGAACAGTGGGGGGGCACAGGCACCCCTGCCGGCATCTACTTCTCCCCCTCCCGCCGCATTTAACTTCAAAGAAAAGCGCTGTGCCGTGCTGCCGCTGGCCTCGCCATCTTCTTTCCACTGTGGCCCGTCCTCTGACAACTTCCTGTTTCCGCTAGGGCTGGCTGGAGTGGACAGAAGACGCCGAGGCCAGCAACAGCGCGGCGCAGCGCTTTTCTTTGAAGTTAAACACTGGGTGGGGTGGGTGGAACAGTTTTGAACTGGTTTTGCTCCTTCCTGATGAAAATATGGGAGAAAGGGTCTGGGAGTAAAAATGGGTTTGGAGCTGGGGCTGAAAACAGGGGACATTTGAGGGAAGGAGGCTTTACTAGCACCCGTTAATGTAACAGGCTTAAACACTAGTTTTTATATAAATATTTGTGAGCAGCAGTTAAAAAGCACAATGTGATGCAAGCAGCCTAAGAACATCTTTGTAGCACTCTAGAACCTGGTTTTCTTATGTAAATCCAAATTATAATTTTTTTCATAGCACAGAATGGTGGATGGCAGAATATTATACAATATTACTATTTAGACTAGAAATATTAGTACAGTGGTAACTTGGATTACGAGCATAATCCGTTCCAGGAGCATGCTCGTAATCCCAAATGCTCATTTATCAAAGCGAGTTTCCCCATAGGAAATAATGGAAACTCGCTTTGATGCGTTTCCCCCCCCCCCCCCCGAGAACTGGCATTGCTCCCCTCGAAGACCCCCCTGCAATCCGGCACCCCCCTTGCGATCCGGCACCCCCCCCCCGACACGATTGGGCACCCCCCGCCGCTTCTTACCCTCATATGGGCACCCCGAAGATCGGCCTCCTCGTCTGCTGGGCCTTGAGCATCTGCGCATGCTCAAGACCTGCAAGTTCATGTTCAGAACGTGAACTCGCAGGCCTTGAGCATGCGTAGATGCTCAAGGCCCAGCAGACGAGGAGGCCGATCTTCGGGGTGCCCAGATGAGGGTAAGAAGCGGCGGGGGGGGGGGGGTGCCCAATCGTGTCGGGGGGGTGCCGGATCGTGACGGGGGGTGCCTGATCGCGTCGGAGGGGGGGGGGTCGGATTGCGAGGGGGGCGCTCGTAATTGAGCCAAGCTCGGTTTCTGAGGCACTGATTTTGCAAATGTTTTGCTCGTCTTGCAAAACACTCGCAAACCGGTGCACTCGTAAACCGAGGTACCACTGTACTGCTTTTCAAGGTGCTCACTTGCCTCATTATGCATATAGGCAGAGCATGCTAAATGCCAAGCCGCCCACAGGAATAGAAAGGGTAGCTCGGCATTTTGCATGCGCTGCTCAGCAGTGCAATTTTATAAAAGGGCCGATTACTTACCATTTAAGCATCCAGGGTGAACTTTTATACATAAACTAATAAATTGAATAAACCGTAACACTTTTTGCTCCTGTTTAGCAAACTATTGAACTCAGAGAAATAATCGGGGCTTGTTTTCATCTTGAGGGAACTGTGCATTGAATAATTTTACTTTTTAAATATGTAATACTGTAACCTGCACAAAACAAAGACCAGAAAATATTTACAGGAAAAGTGCCACAAGTTCTTGCAAATGGAAACCCATTTGTGATGAAGAAGAGTAATACAATGGGGGAGTCCATGTGAATTTGCACAGTTCTGATACTGTACTTAAATTCAGCTCATCTCTTTATAAGTTGCCTCCCATTGCAAGACCTTCCACATCATCCCAGCATAAGATCTCTTCTACAGCATGCACTAACACTCACCAATTTCATTAAACTATGATTGCAGCTATTATTGAAGTCCATTGACAGCTCTTTTATTGCTGTACAGAGACAATATTGTCTACACTATTGTCATGAAAAGAAAGGCTGTTTCCTCTCTCTTTAAAATCATTCCTTCATTTCATTGCAACCAGACAAGTGACATGCTAAGGATGGAAAATACCTATTCAGAGTGTCAATGACAGAATATACGTGAAAAAAAAACAAACCCTTTTACAATTTCACAGCAAATTTAAATTCCATGTCACAATATGCAAAGAAATCCTCCTGTTGACGTATCAAGGCAAACACCTAAAACAATCAAAGGGTAAACATGGTAACTGTATATAGCTACTAAACGGAAACCTATCTTCACTCTGTTACACACAATGACATCTCCTTTCTGTCACTGGGGAAAATTCTCCAAATAACACAAGTTTATGTGCAGCTCTAGAACTGAAAGAAAACAGCACCTGTTAGGTTTATGTCTGAAATGTGGTAGTTTCATTAGAGTTCAGGGTTTGCTTCACTTCTAATTTAGGAATAATGTTTTAAAATCAGTCCCAACTACTTTCAAAAATCAAAAATAAATTTTTTTTTTAAAATTAGTACTTTACACAATTTTTTTTTTCAACAAAAACAGTCAAACTTACAAACAAAAAAGCTTATGGACAACATCCACAGGTTAAAAATACTTATTTATATCTATAGTACAATTTACTCTGGGAATAGGATTCTTTAATAGTTCTAGGTCACACATTTCTTCATTAAAAAAAAGTTTGATGGTCTTCTTGAGTTTAAATGGCTGTAGAATCGTATTTTTCTCAAATAATTAAGAGCAGAAAACAGGAGCAGAATAATAAGTTAGATTTACTTATCAACACTTTGGTTGACTTACATGGTAATTTGACTAGAGGTATCAACATTTATCTCCTTGTTATTGCCAAACATTAATGCCACTTTCATTAGAAAATCTGCTGATGAAAGCTTGGGCTAAATCCATGTCCTGTTGGGTTATTTAAAACAGCTACTAGTATGTCTATAGCTTTTTACTGCTGAACAAGTTAAAATATTCACAGGAAAAATGTAGAAGACATAGCTCTAGAACCATATTTTGTAGATCTTCTAACTATAAACTAGAATTTATGCACATTGTATGCCAAAGGATGCAAAACTGGTCTTTCAGCACTAGGGAATAACTGATGTTCCCATATAATGGCTTCATCCATGATTTTTTTTTTCTAATGAGGGGAAAAAAAAGCAAACCTATCACTAAATTTGTTAATAACCGTATTCTCCCAAAATCAGTTCTTACCATAGTGCCATGTTCTTTAGAGCAGCTGAGTTACAGTTTCTGGTACAAGGATATGCATTTCCCTATCTACAACCAAATGACTTGGCTTCTAGCTCCCATCTAATCCATTCTGTAATGCAGAATTGAAAATTCCAACCTATTTGTGATAGGTACAGTTAACTGAAGGTACTGATAAAGGAAAATAACATGCAATACTCCTTGCAACCAACAAAAACAAAATTACAGTTGATGGTGACATGCATTCCAAGAGAAATGCAAATGAAACTCTAAATGCAAATAGTCCATTCACATTGCAATCTGTCTATTAATGTAGACAGGTACAAGTGGATAGAACAGAGTCTTCTGTGATTATTTTTAAAGTATTCTTAGGTCTTTACAAATGTGCCTCAGAGATGGAGACATTCTTTTGAAACAAGACATGAGAAATCTGTTCAACACTGAAAAGAAAAACTTTGTTTTCCTGTGAATACTTTTGAGTTCCTCAGCTCTATTCTTCCTCTTCCTCCTCCTCCTCCTCTTCCTCTTCCTCTTCCTCCTCATCATCATCCTCATCGTGACAGTGTGTAATTTCCTGGGGAGGTTGAGGGAACAGATTGGGAGGTTTGATCTCACTGATAGACCTTGTCAGCTGATGCCGCTTGTAATCTGAATCTTTGAAATCCACGGCGTTGCGATTGCGTGTTGCCATAGGTGATTCTGTTTCATTGATGTCTACGTGAATGTGCTCCACAGTTGACTCATGTGGCATCTAGTAACAGAATTTAACACAGCAAAGTAAAACAATTTAACTCACTTATGTTAGCACAGACCTTTTATCACCAATAAGCTGTCCTTTAGTCTACGCTCATTAGCATGCAGAAAGCTAGTGCCTCTAATAAACACAAATTAGTTAATTTTCTAAATATATAAAGTACTTTTGCAGCTATTACTTGAAAAACATAACCTTAATCTTAATCATTTGTGTCCTTTCCAACCGTGGAGTTCATACAGGCATTGTTTTATGAACCCAGTACTTTCATCCAGTTCCTTTAAGCCTCCAGCTCAATCAGAACCAAGGCTGAAATCTTAGCACTATAAATCTTCACTGATAATTGCTAGGGGATTTTCCCCCTTATTTGCTATTCTTACTCCTCAATGTATTTACTCTGTTCATTGCAGTGATAGCTGGAGGTCCTTCTGCAAGTCCGTTATAATGGACCCTGAATTCAGTCAAGTAAATGTCATCTTTTGGAAGATTAGGTTTTTACCTTCGATAATCTTCTTTCTGTTAGTCCCTGTAGGATTCCATACGCTAGGTGTTCAATCCCAACCTGCAATCCGGGAGTTGCAGAAATCCAACACTTTTCTGAGCACATGCTTCTTCCCCTTACATTGAGAGCTAGAAACATATCCAATTGAATCCCAAAGCCACATAAATAATCCCCAGCAACATAAATAATTTATGAACATGTCTGCTCTGCAAAACATGAACAAGGAATAAACAGGCACAAAGGCAACTCAGAAAAAACCATTGAGGAACAATGTAGAACTAACCTGCTGTGGGCACGAGCACCCACGTGAAACAGCCTTCAGTCAAGCATACTCACAGAAGTGGAAACTCCTCACAGGTTCCGTCAACTGGCTGGAAAGTCATCAAGCTTGCAAGGAGAATAATCAAGGCAGAAAGAAACAGGCCATTCCAAGCAACTGAGAGTACACAGAGAGGGCGGGTCGTATGGAATCCTACAGGGACTAATAGAAAGAAGATTATTGAAGGTAAAAACCTAATCTTCCATTCTGTTACACCCTTTCCAGATTCTATATGTTTAGATGACATACCAAAGCAATGATAGCAGCTAGGGAAGGACAGAAGAGTCTGCCTTTAACACAGAAGTCCCCAAAAATGGCATCAGAGCGAGCTGCCACATCCACCTGGAGAAACCGGGTAAACGTATGAAGAAAGGACCAAGAAACTGCCCAGCAATTTCATCTGGATGACCTGCACGAGACTCCATCCACGACGCCACAACATGTCTAGCTGAGTGGGCCTTAAGAGAAACCGGCAGTTGCTTGCCGTGGGTAATGTAAGTCACGGAAATGGCCATTTGAATCCATCGAGCAATCGAAGACTTGGACGCCGACCAACCCCCAAGAGGTGCAGCAGTCAGGACAAATAGGTGATCAGACAGCCGGAAAATCATTAGTCCTCTCCAAATAGTGGAGCAAGACACGCCTGACATCCAACCTGCACAACATCTGATCCTTTCGCACCGAGCCTGTGGAAGGAAACGCAGGCAAACAAACTTCCTAGTTGACATGGAAGGCAGAAACCACCTTCGGTGAAAAGGAAGAAAGGTACGGTACGGAGAACAACTCCTGCATCCATTATACATATAAAGGACTCCCTGCACAAAAGAGCCTGAAGCTCCGAAATATGCCATGCTGTGACAATGGCGACCAGAAAGATAATCTTGATTGTCAGATCCAGAAGAGTAGGGATCCTTCAGTGGCTCAAATGGGGCTTCTCCAAGGCCCTGAAGAATGATGTTAAGATTCCACGAAGGGAAAGGAAGAAGCAAGGGCGGTCGCAAACGAAGTGCCCCTCTCATAAACTTGGTCACATCTGGATGAGCAGTAAGTGAACTAGTGGCTCTGTGTGCTCTAAAGTCCTCTGCAGATGAATGGGGGCCTGGTCAAGAAAAAGCAAGATATCGTCAGTGAAGAAGGTAAGACGGCATTTGGTACCCCCGATCTGTATGCCCTTCAAATTACCACTGCTGCGGATCTTTATTGCCAATGGTTCAATAGCTAAGAGAAACAAGAGTGGAGATAAGGGGCACCCCTGACGGGTACCCCTATAAAGTTCAAAGGAGTGAGATAAGCTACCATTGATGATAAGTTGAGCCCCATGGATTGGTGTTCAGGCCTGTAATCCAGTGAATAAACATCACGCTCCCGCCAAATTCCGAGAGTACCCAAAATAAGTACTGCCAGGAAATACTATCAAAGGCCTTATCCATATCAAGGCTAGCGATAGCAGATATTCCCCCATTCCCTTTACAATCGTGGAGCGCCTTAAGGAGGTACATAGAGGTATATCTGCCTGGAACAAACCCCACCTGATCACCCCCTACGAGTTGAAATAAAGGCTGCTTACTTTACCTCACTGGGGATCCATCGTGAAGGAAAAATAAATAATCCCTCCGACTGAGTACGGCTAACAAAAGATCCCACAGCCATTTCCTTCCTCAGCTATGGAACCGACTACCCACACAGATCAGGTCGCTAGACTTACTAATGACCTTCCACAGAGCAGTAAAGACCTTCCTCTTCCGCCAATCGGGCCATTAAAAACTGCCTACTCGGGAGGAAGTGACGTCATCGCCGCGGATGGGAGCTTGAATTGAGAGCTCCGTTGGGGCCGGCGAAATAACTATCATTTCGGTGTGTAAACTGCGCAAATTTTTTGTCCCCGGGGGCTGGTGAGGTGTGTGAAGGCACAGTGAACATAGAAACATAGAAATAGACGGCAGATAAGGGCCCACGGCCCATCTAGTCTGCCCACCTTAATGTCCCTCCCCTACCTTTGCCCTGTGAAGAGATCCCATGTGCCGATCCCATTTGGCCTTAAAATCAGGCACGCTGCTGGCCTCAATCACCTGTGGTGGAAGACTATTCCAGCGATCAACCACTCTTTCAGTGAAAAAGAATTTCCTGGTGTCACCTCGTAGTTTCCCGCCCCTGATTTTCAACGGATGCCCTCTTGTTGTCGTGGGACCCTTGAAAAAGAAGATATCTTCCTCCGTCTCGATGCGGCCCGTAAGATACTTGAACGTCTCGATCATGTCCCCCCTCTCTTTGCGCTCCTCGAGCGAGTATAGCTGTAACACTATGGCAACTATAGCTGTGAACACTATGGCAACGAGGAAAAAGTTGCCTGGCGACAAACCCGGCCAGCGCACGTTGGAACAAGCGCTGAGCCGGGCTGCACGTGGCAGCATGGGCCCTGAGATGAGCAGCGGGGAGGCGGCTAAATTGAGCGGAACCCTAGCGGCTGTGGCAGACATGGTTGTGGACCCGGTGCCGGAGAGCGCATCGCTGGACCCGCTTACTAAAGCGGACATGCAGCGCTGGATTGCAGAGGTAAAATCTGAAATCTCTGCGGTGGCTGTGCAGGTTCGGGAGGCGGTGCAGGAGTTGCGCACTGACCTGGTGGAGGTGGGCACGAGGGTCGAGGTGGTGGAGATGCGCCTGGATAGTTGTGAGGACAGTGTAACTGGAATGCAGAGATCATTGGAGACGGTGTCTGCGGATTACCAAACTCTTCTGGATAAGGTTGAGGACCTGGAGAACCGCACCCGTCGTAATAATTTGAGGGTGCGGGGCCTACCGGACCTGCCTGAGTTTAAAGATGTTCGTGCTACCACAATTAAGCTGATCAGGTGGCTCCTGCAGGATGACACACTGGAGCCGGGTTTGGAACGGGCTCATCGCGCTCTGGGACCCCAGACACTGGATCAACCTAAAGATATAGTGTTGTGCCTCCAAAGCTTTGTTCTTAAAGAGCGGATCTTCCGCAGAGCCCGGGAGATGGGAACCGTCACCTGGGAGGGTCACCGGCTGGAGTTCTATCAAGATCTAGCTGCTGGCACGCTCCAGAAACGTCGGGCGTTTAAAGAAGTGACTAAGGCTTTGCAGCGCAGCAACTTATGCTATCGCTGGACTTACCTTTTTGGGGTTGTTATTACCATCAATGGAGTCCACTCCAGAGTTGCCACTGTTCGAGAGGCTCGTGGGCTGTTGCAACAAGCGGGTATTGAGATTCCTGAGGAGGCTGCTCCGGCGGGGGGTGTGATGCCTAGCCAAGCGAGACGCCCTGCCTCCTTCCGCTGGCAACGAGTGGAGAATGGATCCCGGAGCGGGAGGGGTGGCCGAGGGGGCGGACCCCCTCTTCAGGCCGCTGCTTCTTCTTCGAGTGCTCCCCCTGAGAGCCGATTGACTGTACCTGTTCTTTTCCTTCCACTGTCATTCCTTATGTCTCGGTGGGGGGTCTTTGGACTCCCCTCCCGGGGAATGGACTGTTGGGTCTTGCTCCGTGGGAGGGTGTTTTGTGGGGGTAACACATTGACAGGTTTGGGATGTGGTGGGAGGGGGAAGTTGAAGGTTTTGTGTTTGTGTTATATGGGGGGTATCGTAGCATGGGGGAGGGGGGAGTGTGAAATGCGATGTGGGAGTTTGGGGGGTGGGTGGGTAGGATAAGGGGGATTCTTATAAACATTGTTCTTGATAGTTGATGTTTGATTGTGGGATATGTGTCAGAGGCCATGGGGATGGTTCACTTCTTTGTATGTTGGTGGGAGATCTGAGGACTCTCACTTTGGGGGAGGTGGGGCGGAGGGGAGGGATGAGGGGGGATGTGGGGACATGTCTGCTGGGGTTGGGTCTGTGATGTTCTTATTTAATTTGGAATATGGGGGCGTTTCGATTGGTCTCATATAATATTAGGGGTCTCAATTCCCCCAATAAGAGAAGAGCTTTCTATAGGGAATTGCTCCGTTTGAGGGCTGATGTCTGCTTTGTTCAGGAAACACATCTACTACAGTCTCATGAATCCTTGGTCGGGGATCATACGTTCCCGCAGGTCTTTTGGGCTTCCCGGGTGGGCACTTCTAAGAGGGGTGGGGTGGGAATTCTTATCTGTAAGGGGATTCGTTGTGAGGTACGTAGGGTGGTGCGGGATCCTCAGGGCAGATACATTATGTTGGAGGCTCTGATTGAGGGGGTCTTGTACTCCTTAGTAAATGTATATGCCCCTAATGAAGGTCAGGGGACCTTCTTTCGTGAGTTGGTCCCTCGGATCCTCAAGATTAAGGGGGGAGCCCTGGTTTTTGGTGGGGATTTTAATCTCACAGTGACCCCTCATTTGGATAACTCAGGGAGGGCGGATCATTATGGGAGAAGGGATCGTAAACTGTTGCGTGAGGCATTGGCTACTCTGAATGTGGTGGATTGCTGGAGGTGGCTACATCCTTCGGTTAAGGATTATACTTACTTTTCGGGAATCCATTCCTCATATTCTAGAATTGATTATGTTTTTGTGGAGCGGGGACTACTCCGGAGGGTGGAGTCCGCGGGGATTGAGTCCCTTACGTGGTCGGATCATGCCCCGGTGTGGTTGCGGATCCAGGGGGTGGGTGGAGGCTCGGGACAGAAATTCAGGCGTTTTAATGATAGTCTGCTAGATGACCCGGAGGTGGGCACACAGATTGAAGGGTGGATACAAGAATATTTGGGTGTGAATGTGGAGTGTGGAGCCTCGTTGGAAGCGGTTTGGGAGGGGTTGAAGGCAACCCTTAGGGGCAGATTGATTGCCCTGTTGTCGGCCCGGCAGCGTAAACGACGGGAGGATGCGGTGGTCCTGTTGGGTGTGATTGGTAAGTTGGAGTGTATGCATAAGCGTTGTCCTTGGGATGCGGAGCTGCGGGAGCGCTTGTTTCAGGCACGTCGGGATCTCCAGGCTTTAGACTTGGACAGATTGCACCATAACTTACAGCTTCTCCAACAGAGATATTTTGAGTTTTCTAACAAAGCTAGTCGACTGGTTGCCCATCGTCTTAAGGTGCGACAGACACGTAACCAGATTTTTTCGCTTCGGGCGGCCTCTGGGGAATTGTTACAGACTGAGGATGCTATCCGTGCCCGTTTTGTGGAATATTATTCCCAACTCTATACTCCGGAAGCACCGGGGCCCTCACAGGACCAGGACGCTTATCTAGCTTCTGCAGCGTTGCCCCGGATAGCACAGGCTGATGTGGCGCGGTTGGACCGCCCTCTTACGTTGATTGAGGCTCGTGGAGCGCTGCGTTCTATGAAGCTTGGTAGGTCACCTGGGTTGGACGGTTTTACCGTTCGGTACTACAAACGTTTTCAGGATCTGTTGCTACCTCCTCTGTTGCGTTTTCTTAACTCTTTACAAGGGAATGGTGCCCTTCCTTATTTCATGCGCTTGGCGGGTGTGACAGTGTTGGCTAAGGAGGGGAAGGATCCCCTTCAATGTGCTTCCTACAGGCCGATATCCTTGTTGGGGGTTGATACTAAGATCTTTACGCGGATTTTGGCGGACAGATTGATGAGCTGGATTCTCCGGCTGATCCATCCAGATCAGTCGAGTTTTGTGGTGGGCAGACAAGTGGGTGATAATACTCGTCGGGTTTATGATTTGTATGACCGGGCCAGGGGGGGGGTGCGGGAAACGGTGTTTTTGTCTATCGATGCTGAGAAGGCGTTCGATAGGGTATCTTGGCCTTTCTTATTTCGGGTCCTGGAGTCGGTGGGTTTGGGTCCACGAATGCGGGATTGGATTCGGGTTCTATATACTGGACCTCTTAGTTGTATCAAGGTGAATGGGGGTTATTCGGAGACTTTCTCTCTGGCAAGGGGAACACGTCAGGGGTGTCCTCTTTCCCCGCTCCTTTTCGCTTTGACGGTGGAACCCCTGGCGCAGTGAGTGCGGATGAATCAGGATATCAAGGGGGTTACGGTGCCGGGAAGGGATTATAAGTTGGCTTTGTTTGCGGATGATATTTTGTTTACGGTGGAAGACCCTACCACTTCCCTACCGGCTATATTATGGGAGCTGGATATGTATGGTGAGGTGTCGGGATTCCGGGTCAATGTTGGCAAATCAGAACTCCTTAATATTAACTTGCCTGCTGATCGGGTATCCTATCTCCGAGACCGGTATCCGTTTTGGTGGGTTCAGATATCTTTGCGATATCTTGGAGTTTATTTTGGACCGCCGGGAGTGGATTTATATGACCTTAATTTTCCTCCGCTCTTTCGGCGTATTCGCCAGGATTTGCTCAATTGGAAAGATTTGTATTTTTCTTGGTTGGGTCGGGTAGCCATTGTGAAGATGATGATTCTGCCTCGTCTGTTGTTCTTATTCCAAGTATTGCCTCTTTGGGTGGGTAGGAGAACGTTGGAGGGGGTTCAAAGACATATCTTTAATTTTATTTGGGCTGGTCGGCGGCCCAGAGTAAGTAGGAAGGTCTTATGTATGGGGAGAGGGGATGGGGGGTTGGGGGTCCCTGATGTGGTAAAATATTATCAGGCTGCTCAGCTGCGCGCCCTTTTAGAGTGGCAGACGCAGACGCCGAAACAGTGGGTGGACATTGAGCAAAGCTTAAGTGATGGGGTGCCTTTGTTGCATCGGCCGTGGGAGCCTGGTAGGGTGCGACTAGTGGGGGAGGTATCCTCGGTTGCGACTTCTCTGAGGGTTTGGAATCAGACCAGAGCCAGTTTATTGTGGTGTAGGCGGCATTCCTGGTACACACCGTTGAGACATAATCCTGACTTTCCTCCGGGAAGGGATAGGGGAGTGTTTGCTGACTGGGAGTCTCGGGGCTTAGTCTGTGTGGGACAGTTGTGGGATCCAGTTCTGGGCAGTATTAGACCCTTCGCAGAACTCAGGGGCAAGTTTGAGTTTGGAGACGGGATCTGTTCCCCTACCTACAAGTTCTCCATTATATCAGGACCTCGGGCCTTCTGGGGGACTTGAGGGGTGGTAAGACGCCCTTTGAGCTGCTATTGGGCCCAGTGCTCCGGAAGGGAGTTCTTTCTGCGGTATACAGGTGTCTTAATTGTCGGGGGGCTCCCCTTCCCTACATGAGGGCCTGGGAGGGTGATTGTGGTTCTGCTATCTCCTGGGACACTTGGGGTGACATCTGGTCGGAGATTTCCTCAGCGGGTGTGGCTGCTTTGCTGATCGAGAATGGATACAAGGTCCTCTTTCGTTGGTACTATACCCCTCAGGTTGTGGCTCGTTGGCAGGGAGGTGCGAGTGTTCTATATTGGAAGGGTTGTGGGGAGGTGGGTACCTACTTTCATATGTGGTGGCAGTGTGGGCAGGTGTGTGGATTCTGGACTGAGGTCTTTGTTCGGGTGTCCCGGATCCTGGATGTCCAGATACCGGCCGATTGGCGACACGCCTTGTTGTTTTGGCATCAACTGGACCTGGCTTGGGGTGACTCTTTGTTTTGTAAGTTGGCATTCACTGCTGCTCGATTAGCCATTGCCTCTTTGTGGAATCAGGCGCTCCCTCCCACGTGGGCCCTGGTGGAGCAACGTTTGCTTAATTGGCAGAACCTTTATCACTTAACGGCCTTGCGACATGGTAAACTACATGGCTATGCTCATATTTGGCGTAGTTTTCGGGCTTCCATGGGGATTTGTGGCAGGGGTGGCCAAGGGCTTTGAGTTGGCCTTGGAGTTGGAATGGATGGCGATGCTTGGGGGGATCCCATATCCATATTCCTTTTCAATTTTTGGTTTTTGTTTGGAATTGACTGTTTCTCAACCATATTTTGAGCTATAGGTATTGAGTTTTGTCCCTGGGGGGTGGGCGGGGGGGTATTAGCTGTGTTTTGGTGGGTATTTTAGCTGGTTCTTATTAGTTTGTAGGACTTGCACATGTCTATGATATTGTTGATATTAACTGTGTGGGTTATTTTGGAGTGTGGTACTTTGCTCCATGTATTTTCTGTTCTTGCATTTCCTGTGAAATGGTAATGTTTGGAGTGTTTTTCAATAAAAGCCTTTCATTCATTTAAAAAAAAAAAACTGCCTACTCAATATACTTCTCCTAGTACTCTTCGCTATGACCAGTCTGGTCTCTAGAATAAGCTCTTCTCTCTGGAAAAAAGGAGGCTCAGGGGAGATATGATAGAGACCTTCAAGATCATGAGGGGCATAGAGAGGGTGGATAGGGACAGATTCTTCAGACTGAAGGGGACAACAAGTACGAGGGGGCATTCGGAGAAACTGAAGGGAGATATGTTCAAAACAAATGCAAGGAAATTTTTTTTCACCCAAAGGGTCGTGGACACTTGGAATGCGCTACCGGAGGAAGTGATCAGGCAGAGTACGGTACAGGGATTCAAACAGGGATTGGACGGATTCCTGAGGGATAAAGGGATCGTGGGATACTGAGAGAGGTGCTGGGATGTAACACAGGTATAGAAAGCTAACCAGGTAATAAGTATAGAAACCCAACAGGTCGTGCATGTGCAAGACCGGAGGGTTAGGACTACGATGGGAAGATAGGACTTCAATGAGAAACCAAGGTGGCAAGGGAGCCCCTTCTGGTGATTCAGACAGGTCGTGACCTGTTTGGGCCACCGCGGGAGCGGACTGCCGGGCAGGATGGACCTATGGTCTGACCCGGCGGAGGCACTGCTTATGTTCTTATATTCTCTAGTGTAACCTATTTGTTGTCATGACTAGTCTGTTTTCAAACGATTGTGAATGTCTACTTGTAACCCGTTCTGAGCTTCTGGGAGAACGGGATAGAAATCAAAATAAATAATAATTTTTTTTTTCTTTTCCCCAATTCTTTACTTACAATAAGTGTAACAATAAATATACCATTTTATATTCAAATATCACACTTAATACTCTTGTAATAACCATTTCAGAATTGAATCCCCCTCCTCCCTTATCAATTACCATGTCCATACATAAAATATCTATCATCAGCCCATATCAATTACTCAAAATTCATTAACCTTTCATCCCTCTCACTTCCCCCCTCTCGGATGTGCATATTTAAAGGGGAAAACATTATTTAAACGTCACAATATTTTGCTAATGGCTCCCAAATCTCCTGAAACCTCTTAAAATTCCCTTTCTGAATGGCCAATGTCCTTTCCATTTTATACAATGAGTTCCACCAAAAACTATAATTAAGCCTTTTCCAATTCTTCCAATTGCTTGTAATTTGTTTTATGGTGACTCCTGACATTATTAACAAAAGCCTATTGTTCTTAGATGATATTTGGCTTTTAGTCCTCATAATCATGCCAAATAATATAGTGTCATAAGACAATGCCACTGAATTTTCCAACAAATAATTAATTTGGCCCCATATTGATTTCCAAAATGCCATAATAAAAGGACAGTAGAACAATAAATGATCTAAAGCACTGTTCTTCAACTGCCGGTTCACGGACCGGTGCCGGTCCGCAGAAAATTTCTGCCGGTCCGCGCAGGGCTGGCGAGATCGAGTCAGCAGTTAAATTTCCTGCCGACTGCTGGCGGCAGGCTTCTAATTGGCTTGACCACCTCCTCCTCAGGCAGTAGCACCTGGACAGGGTGTCTCCACAGAGCCCTCACAAACTGCTTTACAGTCACAGTCACGACTTGGGTTCCTCTTCCGAAGAGCCCAGCTGCAGGAAAGCACAACCAGGAGCCGATCCCATGCGGTCGTGGACGATGACGACAGTCGACAAGACTAGCTACCATGTTGTGTGTGACGCCAGAAAACGACTACATTACACACTAGAAAACCCTAGAAAACGTGAAATACAATTGCCGTTAATGAAGGTCACGCAAGACTAGCAGCTAAACCGAGCTTTGACCTTTGAGCCCGTCGCTCATTGGCTGCTGGAGGCAGGCTTCTGATTGGCTACTTTTATGTTCCCTCCCTTCCTTAATCCTGTTGCGCTAGGATTTTGTGGCTGCTGCTGGGTTTCAGGTAAGTTTGTGGCAGAACAAAAATGTTAGTTCCCCCCTTCCTATTTTTCTGTTTTAGTGCTTGCTGTTCGATTACTTTGGTACTAACTGAAGGGGGCTCTATAGCACTGTTCTTCAACTGCCAGTCCACAAAATAATTCTTTTATTTCTGCCGGTCCACGGGTGTAAAAAGGTTGAAAAACACTGATCTAAAGTCCCTGCTTCGAGATGACAATGCCAACATCTATTTGACTTAGAGCTATCCATCTTTTGTAAACGAACCGGGGTCCAGAATGCTCTATGTAACAGAAAAAAACATGTTTGTCTCATAGATGCTGACATTGTACATCTCATCCTTCAAGTCCAAATTCGTAGCCATTGAAATGCAGAAATTTGGTGCTTAATCTCAATACTCCAGATGTCCCTAAGACCAGTTTTAGGTTTCTTATTTGAAAATTCAGCTAACAATTTATACCATTGTGCGGCCTGGTGTCCCAAGAAGTCCACCTGAAAACATATGAATTCCAAGATTAATTACATTGTATATTCCAAAGCAAGTGTTGGCAAAAAAAGGTTGTGTTGGGTGGCCAAGATAGATGCCAACAACTTAAAATCTTGATTTAATAATGAGATGGGCCTATAAGATCCAACCTGAGTTGGATCCTTCCCTGGCTTCAGAAGCAGAGTTATATGAGCCAAGTTGCTTCGAGGCATGTAAAGTGGAAAAGATAAATGCTGAAAGTAATCGCACAGAGGTACCACAATAATGTCTGACAAAAGCTTATAATATTCCAGGCCAAACCTATTGGGTCTCGGGGACTTGCCAACAAACGCTCCCTGGCTGGAGTCATAATCCCCATTGTTAAGACCACTGCAGAATGATCAGAGGAAGAATCCTCTATGGTTACCAATTCCACTCACGAAAAAAGGACTGGGAAACCAGAATATAATCCAGCCTAGTGTACAATTTTTGTGGGTTAAAGAGTAAATTCCTTATCAAACTGATGAAGGACTCACCATGCATTCACTACTCCTAAATTTTGACAGAAAAAAATTTAACCCCCCCTCCCCCCGATCATGGTTGCGGAGCACCGGCTTAACAGGCATGCAATCCAGACTAGGGTTGGCAGTGATGTTGAATTCTCCTCCCTGGACCAACTGATAGGTAGGATACTGAGAAATGATACCCAGAAGTCCTGAAAAAAACTTATGACAATAGATATTGGGTGCATAAAGATTACAGAATAGTAGATGGGACCCCCACAATTCCCCAAGTAAGAAGACATAGTGTCCATCTTTATCCTGAATAACCTTATGGATTGTCAGGGGCAACTGCTTGTGTACTAGTATGGCTACCCTCCTTTGTTTACTATTGTAGGCAGAGTAGCTAACCTCCTCCACCTATCTCTACGCAATTTCTCGTGTTCAAGGGCAAAGAGGTGAGTCTCTTGGAGGTATGCTATATTGATATGATGGTGTTTAAACCACGTTAAAATTTTCTTCTCCCCCCCCCCATGAATTAGAACAATTATGGTGACGGGACAATCGCGCGCCAGACACCAGTGCGCCAACAATTGAGTGCTGACAATTTGGCGCAAGATACAAGTGTGCCACGGGAAAACTTAGTTTTAAAGAGCTCCGATGGGGGGTGGGGGGGAACCCCCCAACTTTACTGCATACTGTTCACGCTGCCGTTTGGGGGGTGCAAACCCCCACATTATAGAGAAAACCGAACTTTTCCCAAAAAAAATCAGAAAAAGTTCCATTTTCTCTATAATGGAGGGTTCCAACCCCCCAAACACCCTCCCCCCCCAACAGCAATGCGAACACTATGCAGTAAAGTTGGGGATTCCCAATTCACACCCCGCTTTGGAGCTCTTTAAAACTAAGTTTTCCCACAGCGCGCTAGTGTCTTGCGCTGAATTGTCTGCTCTCCATTGTCGGCGCGCTGGTGTCTCGCGCGCGACTGACTATGAACCACAATTATTCCACTCCTCCAATAGTAATTGCTAAAACTAGAAAAACCCCAACTCAACAGGAGGCAAACTCATGCAAGGAAACATCCCAATAGAAAATAAAAGAACACTCCAAACCCACCCAAAGATGCCCTCCATATGAATAAAAAGAGTCAAACCCCCCCCCACGCACTAGTCCCCATTAGAGAATGACGCGGTAAACCGTGGTCACCGCAGTAAATCTACAGAAATGGAGACATTTGCAACTGGTTTACTGGAGGAATGGGGACAAGACCTTTCACCGCCTCGCGGGAACTTTTACCGTCTTGTGGGAGCGGTGATAAGTCTTGCTCCTGTGGTAAAAAAATTGCACCCGTGTCAGTCTCGGCATCTTCTCCCCAGCTCCTCTTGTGCCTATTTTATCTTCAGGAGCCAGCCATGCCACGATGAAGACAGAAGGAACCCAAAACCAAAGCCTGAGACCAATGTGATTTGAAGAATAAAATTACCAGACAACAAAAGGTAGAAAAAAATTAATTTATTTTATATTTTGTGATTAGAATATTTCAGATTTGAAATATGTATCCTGCTAGAGCTGGTATTAGACATAACTGGGGATCGCAAAGCCCAGGCTGTGCTTCTTTAGCTTCCAGCTGGCTTAGGGCTCTCTCTCTGACCAGGGGGCAGTTGCCCTACTTGCACTCCCCTAACACTTTTCTTGCCATGTGCCACTAAAGTATGCTGTTAGCTTGATTTTTCTATGTAGCATTCTGTAGTAATTTGGTTTGTTCAGTTTTCACAATAGTGGAGGGGATATACTCAGTGACTTCCTACCTGTTCTCACCTTGTATTTCGCTAATTGTACAGCTCTCTTTCACTGTAAACCGCCTAGAAGTCGCAAGATTATGGCGGTATAGAAAAAATAAAGTTATTATTATTATTATTTTTGAAAGGGAGGGAAGACAGGGATTTTGTTGATCCTTGATCTGTATTATTTGTGTTTATAAAATGGCAATTATACAGAATATTGTCTCTTTTTATACTTTAATAAAATAAGTTCAGTATAAAATCATAACTATTTGAGGTTTGTGCGGATGGGATCTGAAAGTTTGCAGGGCAGGGACTGAACTTGGGGGGATGGGGCAGGGTCGGAGACCGAGCTCACGGGGATGGGGATGAGCTCACGGGGCGGTAACGGTGATAAATGTTTTCCCCGTGTCATTCTCTAGTCCCCGTTCTGCCCCAACCCCTTCCAAAGAGATCCATTGCTTTACATAAAATCCTAGGAACCCACAATCCCCCACCCCCAATACACAGTGCCGACTAGAGATCCCAACAGGAACTCTGCTGCCAAAAAGGTAAAGAGAAAAAATCAACCAAAAAAGAATGAAGAGAGTCTCACCATCACATGTCCATCAGTATGTTCAGGAAATACAAATTCCCCCCCTCCCCCCCAAAACCCCCCCCCCCACAACAAATTAAAATGGAAGTCACAGTACCATACAACTAGAGGTATAGAAAACAGAAAAGAAAAATCCCATATTAGAACATAAAACACACATTCTCTGAACCAGAGGCTCCCTCCGTAGTACCTCAAACAGTTCTCCGAGGTGGCAGCATACCTGGCCACCCAAATCAAGAAAAGTAAATCAGAACAAAAAGGTAAATCAGAAAAAGGCTGCCATCTGGGCCAATAAAGTAGAAATATCAGGCTCCCCCATGCTGTCCACATGCCACATGGAGACAAGAACCAGCCAACAGCCAGACACATGCCAAGCAAAGCGTCCCAGGCCTCAAGGATCAGCACCCTTCGATCAGCCAGGCAGCCCCTCCAGGAATACTCCAAGCTCCTTCGGTTTGGTGAAAAACCACTCGATTGGCATTAGACACCCTAACCTTGGCTGGGAACTGCAGTGAGAAGGGGATCTTGCGCTGGTATAGCTGAGTACAATAGAGTGCCATGGCTTGCTGCTGCTCCGAGACCCGAGCTGAATAGTCCTGGAATAGTAGAATTTTATGGCCATCATGCTCGAGTGCTTCCTTGGCTTTGCAGAGGGTCAACAGCTTATGCTTTTCAGCATAATTCAGCACTTGCATAACTACCGGTCTTGGCCTCCGGTCGCCCTCTCGACACAGACCCACCCTATACACTCGCTCCACCAACAGGGGAAGGCCCGCCGGCGCCATGCCTAGCTCTTTAGGCAGCCAGCTCCCACAAGTCCTTCTCTCCCAGCGACTCCGGCAGCTCGATCAGACAAATATTATTGCGGTGACTCTGGTTCTTATTTATTTTTTTTTCTTTTCTTGATGTCATCCACCCGATCTTTCAGCTGTCGACACCGTTCTTTCAACGTTCATACGGTTGCCATCAGCTCCACCACCTGATCCTTTGGGTGGACACCCGCTTTTCCACCTGTTGGATCCTGGTGGCCTGCTGCTCTAGGTTGTCCTTAATACTGTCCATCGAGGTCTGGAGCCGGGTGAGGCGATCATCCAAAAGTGCCACCAGGTGATTTTTAAGATAAGCGATCGCCTCTGCTGGCAGCGTTATTGCCGGGCTGCACATTGAGGCCATCAGAGTCGCCATCTTGGCTGGTGCTGCGGAGCCACTGGAGTTCTTGCTGAACTTCAAGGTTTGAGCGGGCAAACTGCCAGAACTGGCTCGTGGCAGGTACCAAACTGTAGATCTTCGGTTCATTGATGCAGTAAGGAGTATTTTAGAAGTCGGGGAAAAGAGAGAAGCAAATAGCCGATACTCAGCTATGGGGGCAGGAGAGAGAGCAGAGTACGTCCTCTCAATCTGAGTGCATCATGTGTCCCCCACAGCTTGGACCTTGTGTGCTGTAACATAACCCTCGAGCTACAGCCCAGCCTGAGCATAGCAAAAGGAAATGCAGGTTGCTAACCATGTGGAAATATATCGTTTGGTTACAGGAAAACCAATCCTGTTAGGATCAAAAGATGAAGAGTTGAGGCGAAGTCTTGTGTGGCTTACTTCTCTGTATATAGTAAGCCATGGCCAGTTTACAGTCCAGTGTATGAAGAGCAGTTTCTTCAGGGTGAGAATGAGGCTTTGGAAAGAACACAGGTAGCACAATGGATTGATTCAGGTGAAATTCCGTAACAATTTTGGGAAGGAATTTAGGATGAGTTCTAAGAACCACTTTATTGTGATGAAATACTGTAAATGGTGAGTCACAAACCAATGCCTGTAGAAGTGAGAGAAATTAAGAAGACCACTTTCCAAGTGAGAAATTTAAGATGAGTAGTTGCCAATGGTTTAAAAAGAGGCTTCAAACTACATGAAAATGCCCCTCCACATTTCTTATCATCATAGTAATCCTGTTCTCTTCTGCCCCTACTCTCCCCAGCATATTATGAATTATGACCTCCCCATCTAGCCCTCTTAATGATTTCAAATAGTTCAGGTTGCCTATTTGCAAACTGTTTGAGGACTCTATGATAGTATTATTTGTTCTGTACACTTTATGATTCTTGAACACTATGAAACTTCAAGTTGTAGATTTAAATTTAATAAAATACTGTACATTTTCTGTTGGAAAATAGTTAGGCTATAAATTTGCTGTAAGAGAACATGGTCAAAGATAGGAGGACAGCCAAGTTTAACTGCACACAGAGCATGTGGGAGGTTTTCTAGTACAAACAGCATAAGTGTCAGACAGTAGGGAGACATGGGTCTGCACAAACAAAATAATATTGGTACCTATGTGCATACACCTGCAATTTTGCTGGAATGCTACTCTACGTATAAATATAGGAATTGCAAACAATCTATGCACAGAACAGCATTCTAGCATAAGTGTGCACATACAATTCCATTGACAATTTGTGCACAAGACATAGATTCTGCTTATACAAACCCATGAGTCCCGTGCATGCTTCCATGCTTGTTCATGTTCTTTGACAAGGGCAAATTTGTATATATTAACTGGTTAACGCACTGAGGAAAACTTTGGTTTTACTCTTGTGTTTGCGCACCCTCTACTACAAGGTGTCTGTATCAACCCCTGAGTCTAATAACAGAAGAAGGAGAAATGCACCTTTGTGTCACACACCACATCTGGGTTTTACCTGTCCAATTGTAATTATTATAGTAACAGTTAAATAGTTGATGTGTACAGTGGCACAGTGAGGGAAGGAGGTGTCTGGGGCAGTGGTGCCCAGCATCACAGTGCCTTCGTGCCCCCTCCCCACACACTCTTCACTGCCACAGTCTCTCCTCCCCCCCAAATATACCTCTTCAAATAATAGTCGGTAGTGAGCAAAATCTCTAACTTGCTGATCGCGTCAGCCTCAGCTCGCCCTTCGACATCACTTCCTGGTTCTGCAATCTGTAAGTGATGTCAGAGGGAAAGCTGAGGCCGGCGATCATTGAAGAGTTAGGTGGGTGGGCAGAGAGAAGAGGTGGCAGCGTCCCCTCCAAGATGGCACCTGGGGTGGTCGCCACTCCCCACCTCCATCCCTGCTACATCACCGAGTCTCTGTCCAAGAGTATTGCAACTCACCAAAACATGTGCAGCTCTGAAGAGATAGCTGAAGGGGTAATATAGGAGATTGATGAATGAGGCAGCGTAGAGATCAGCATAACGCATAACTTGACTGGCAAACAGTGTCTGTCTTGACCCACTCCGGAACAGGCTGCCCATCATTCCATAGCACATGTCCATGTCGTGTGTTACTTTCTTCAAAGGAAAAAAAAACACTTCAATTACAGTCTAATACAGTATATGCAACACAGTAACATAGTACAGTAGATAATGGCAATCTGCTAAGGATATATCCCATGCTACTAGTAAGGACTAACTGCCTATCTAAAACAGTAGTCTAGTAGTTAAAGCTGTGGCCTAAGAATGAGGAAAACCTGGGTTCAAATTCCACTGTTGTTACTGTATCTGAATTGCCTTCCATCAGAATTGAAAAGTTGTGAACTAAATGGGCAGACTAGATGGGCCTTTATCTGCCACCATGTTTCTAAATCTATCATCCTGAATGCATGAGCACACAAGATTCTCTACTTGGTTCACCTCTAGTACCCCTTCCTTTCCATGTCTGACTATGAATTTGTAAGAATTTAAACAGCTATCAACATTAGCATGTCTTTTGCCAGAATACCTAACCTTAAAAGTCTCCATGGCCTTTTTGGATGGTATCCTGACACCACTGATCAGATGCATTCACCTGGTTTGACTCTGGGAAACCGTAGCCTGCTGGTACAAACCCAGTTATCACAATGTCCTGTGTTGTTGCTAGATCATGCTTCCGTCATCTCCAATTATTGCAGCTAAGGGTCTTCTGCACTAATCCCAGGCCTATCATAAAGCTTATTTTTATAATGCTACTGGATTTATGCACTGGTGATAAATATGTCCCTCCCCAAGAGAGCTTACAATCTAAGTGGGCACTTGAAGCAATGAGAGATGAGCATTTGCCTAAAGTCACAAAGAACATCAGTGACAGACGTGGGAATTGAACCTTGGCTGCTCTTTGAGCCTCTTCCACCTCTTCTAGGAGAGCTTTCCATGCATCCACCACTCTTTCAAACAAACACTATACAGACTACAGTGGGTGAGGACAATTTTTAGACAGCTAACATAGAGGAAATACTTTATTATACCCAAGTGAACTGTCTTCTGAGTGACGCTGTTGCACGATTGGGACTTCCATTTCTAGAGGCTTCGAACCTTGCTTATGTTGCACCCTCATCCCTGGAGTGGATGTACTTTACCTAGGAGTGGAATACCTTGCCTAGAAATTCATCCTAGGTCCTCTGCCTGGCAAAATGTGCCATTGCCACTGAACTACTGGGCTGCACCCAGCTCAAGTGTCCTGTCTGTTGAGGTCAGGTATCACAATGCCAGTATAGCAGTACTGCACATCAGATATGTGTTGCCAGAGTGACTTCTTCAGCTAGGACTTATTTCTTTGCTGGACCCGTTACGCATTAAAAAAGCGCATAGACTGGGTCAGCAGCGCAAAGTATCAGGGCAGCCCAGGATTGTGATCTTTAAAGTCTTAAATTACGTACACAAGATAGTGATCCTTTGTGCACTCAGAGCAAGAAACTCTCTTAAGAGAATCAGCCAGTGTTATGCTTTCAAGACTACTTGATTAAAGTACAAAAGGCTAGGAGGGCCTTTTGCACCTTTGTGTTCATGTTCTGAGATAAAGTCTGTTTCAATCTCATGTATCCTGCTTGACTAAAAATATTTAATGGGGGATATGCACACTTCTTTGAGGATGTGGTGATGGCAAATTCCTTTTTGCGGACCTTGCCAAAACCTTGACGGGTTTCTAGATATGATTTTGGATTGCAGGTCTGTTGTGCCTACTTTTTGCCCATGCATTCAGTTGTGGCATGATAGGGGGCCTACCTATCAGCTTCCTTATCACTAGTTGGTGGCTGACTGATACCTGGACCTACAGGCTATCTTTTATATTTCTGTTGCTACAGGGGCGGCATTTCCTTTTGTACTCTGTGCACTTGAGATGCTGCTTTCCTGTGGAAATTCTCTTTACAAACTGCATTCTGATTCCAGTGACCTCCTGTTTGGGGTCTGGATTGTCCTTGATTATGCCTGCTCTGTTTTCTTTTCAGTTATGATATGTGTCTGAACTCTCTTCATCTCCTCTTTATTTGCTGCTTTGTGGGGGGGGAGTACAATGTGTATGATTCTACATTTTGCTATTAGGGAGGTGCGTTCACTCTATGGGCCGTTTGCCTTGCTTACCATTTTGGGGTATAATTTCTCTGTTTGATTTCACTGCGGCGTCCTTTGGCTCATGCTGAAGTGGCACTCGAGAGGTGCCTAGGGATGGGGAGGGGGCATTGACCCGAATATAAATCAGGACCCCATTTTTTGACCCAAAAATCCCGGTTTATATTCTAGTATATACGGTATGTGTAGGAGAAACTACTGGGGTTGTTCAAGCATCCACATGACTGGCACCCATGTACACACATTCCAATCACACACTATTTCTTACCTTGATGCGTCGCTGTATGGAGCTAATATCTGGGCGCTCATTGCTGCTGCTGTCTAGATGCCTGATAAGATTTAAAAAAGAAAAATTCAACTTTTGCAGGTAGCAGTAAGCGCACAGTTTTAGAGAGATCTGTTACTCCATGGAACAGCAGCCCATCAGTAACAATAAAATATGTCTTAGAACTTACTTGTACAACTCTGCCAAGAAGATGTCCAGGCTCTGAAGTTCTTCAAAAAGTGCTAGAATTAAAAAAATATTTTCAGTTAACAATTAAAATCAAGAGGATACAAGTGCTTATAAAAGCACTAAAACTAACACCAAGAATGGAAATGATGGATAATTGCTAGAGATTTCTTACAGCTTTTGTCAGTCCAAACGTGGAGCTCCTGCGCCAGTTCTGGAATCACCAGGAATGTTCTCCATCCCTGCCGTTTCTTGGACTTCAAGATATCACCAAAGATGTGGTCACCGATATATAAAATGTCTTTTCCCTTTGCTCCCAAAAGATCACACACTATGTCTGAGGAACCTGTAGAATAAATACGACATGATGTATAGCTTTGTCCCATGAAGATCACAGCATTCATGCACCTAAACAACTAAACCTGGAAGCAATGATAGAACGGTATTGTACTGGCACCTCTACTATTATAAATATTTCTGTATTAATCTGTTGACAATAGTAGCTGAAACTTTTAGTCCCTTTAGCTACAGAATGACATGGGAACAAATTTGTCCCCGTCCCTAAGGGATCTATCTTCATCCCTGTCTTGTCCCCATGAGTTCTGTCCCTGTCCCATCCCTGAAAGCTTTGTCCTCATCTGCAGAAACCTTGAATACTTAAGATGAGAACAGAGTTTGCAGAGATGGGGCAGGGACAGAACAGGGATGGATATAGCTCCCGTGTCATTCTCTTTGAGTAATATTCAAGATTTGCATATTACGAGGGATCTTCAAAGGTTTCCGCACTTTTATTTTTTTTAAACACTATTTATTAATTTTCTCAAAAGCCTTGTTAAAATTTGAACATCTGGATGTCTGAAGGGGTGATCTTGGTCCATGGAGGAAATTTATGAGAATCTGGGCTCCTGTTTGGGAGCTAGAAGTTCTCTTTTGAACTTTTGACACAGGAGTGCTGGGGTGGGGGATGGGGGTTAGGGAGGAGAGGGTCTTTTGGTGAGGGGTTTGGATCCTTTAGGTCTTTGTGAAGGATTAACATGGATGACCTTACTGGTTCTGCTATTGTTTGATTGTTTTGTTGTTGTGTTATGTATGTAATTAAAAAACAAAAGGAATTGACTCCGAAATATCCACAAAGAAGAAAATATAGAGAAAACCAAAAAAACTCTGTGGAGTGATGATGTTCCTAAATGGACTTTATTTGAAAGTGTCAAAGTTCCAAAGGTACACATAAAATCATCCACATAAAATAATTCCATCCACATAAAAATAAATCATCCACATAAGAACCTTAAAGGACCTAGTCCGCTAGGGATACAGGACCTAACACGGTCCGCGTTTCGACAAAAAGTCTTCTTCAGGGGTCCTATAAATAATGAGGGGTACATTAAGAATGCATGTAAGTTATGAATAGTAGTGGTAATAAAATGTGAAACTGTGAATGACATTTGACATGCAAAGAGTATGAAAGATATGTGATAAAGGACATAGTGATGTAAATGGCACTAATAAAAATGAGTTGGTGAAAAAAGTGATAAATATCATAAATATGTGAAAACAGAAAATACAACTGCCTTGACTTCACAAACTGCTCCAATTCCCAAACCTTTGGTCTTGGAGGATAAAATGTACAGTTTCAGCATCTATGAGACAAACATGGTTTTTCCTTTTGCATAGAGCTTTTTGGACCCCTGTTCGTTTGCAAAAATTAGATAGCTCTAAGTCTAATAGATGTTGGAACTGTCATCTTGAGGCTGGGTCATTAGATCATCTTTTATTCTATTGTCCATTCATATTATTATTTTGGAAATCAATTTGGCCTCCAATAAATAGGATGATGGACAATCCAGTAGCCTTGACTTATGATACTATTTTATTTGGTACAACAATGAGAGCAAAGAGTCAAATTTCATCACATAATAACAAACTTTTATTCATATTGACTGGAGTAGCAATTCAACAGATAACATATAATTGGAAAAATTATGACAGATTAAGTTATAACTTTTGGTGGAATTCGGTATGCCATACATATAAAATGGAGTGCACAATAGCAACACAGAAAGGTTATTTTGGTAAATTTCAGAAGATCTGGAGACCATTAGCAGATTTTTGTAATGAGTGATAACATTTTCCCATAATAAGATATTTGTTAAGCGGAAATGTGGGTGTGTATTATTTTATTTATCTCATAATATGTATGAATTAATTAATATTTTTGATGTATTAGGTTAGATTTTCTGAAACAGATAGGGAGGGATTGGGGAGTTTTCTATTTTAATTACAATTGTCATACATATTAAATGTATTACATAATATTTAAATTATTATAAAATATGAATATAAGAATATGTTGTATTTAAAGTGTTACATGAAAGAAAATCAAGTGTGTACTTATAAGATCATATGAATTTTTTTGATACACTTGTTGTAATATGCAAAACTGAATAAAGAAATTACAAAAAAAAATCCAATTCCCAAACCTATCCCTCATAACTACCTCTAATTTTAAAGATTACCAGCCACAACAGCCCCACCCCTCCAAAAAGCGCAGTTACTTACCGTATCAGGTGTTATCCGGGGACAGCAGGCAGATATTCTCACGTGTGTAACGTCATCCACAGAGCCTGGTATGGACAGTGCTAAAAGTGTACTGTCACTTTAAACTTTTTAAGAAGCTTCAAGACTGCCCACACCATGCACGTGCCTCCCACACCATGCACGTGCCTTCCCGCCAGACATCGGCTCATGGTTCCTCAGTTCCATAAGCAAGCTAAGAAGCCAACCAGAGGAGATGGGAGGGATGTGAGAATATATGCCTGCTGTCTCAAGATAACACCTGTTATGGTAAGTAACTGTACTTTGGCCCAGATTCACTAAAGTCAGCGATCGTCGCTAAAAGTAATAGGGTGGAGGGGGCTGAGGGAAGAGGGGGAGCCAAGGGAGGGTGGCCTCCGCTGCCAGGAGGGAGTGGGCATCCCTCCAGATCGGCGTCAGCAGCAGCGGGGGGGTGCCTGGTAGCAGGAGGGAGTGGGCATCCCTTCTGCCATATTTTAGTTTGTTGGCAGCGTGGCAGGAGGAAGTGGGCATGCCTCCTGCCATTTTTTTGGTTTGGGGAAGGAGGGGGCTTTGTCATGGGTCGTTGGGTACAGCGTTTTGTTGGGCAGATATTTTGCATGTGTAATACACGCAAAATATCTGTGCTATTTTAAAAAAATCCAAAAAAACGTCCTGATAGCAGTGACAGGAGGCTGCTTCACTACTGTCAGGGCTTCACTACTGTCAGGGCTTTGCGCCATGTCTCAATCGCTCATTGAGCGATTGAGTCGGTGGGTTTGGTTTTTTTTTTTTATAATTCTTTATTCATTTTTAAACTTTCAACAAGTGTACAATATAAGTAATACATAGATTTACTAACATCACTTGATAAATCTATCAAGATCATAACAAAGGTATATATATCTAAACCCTTCTTCCCCCCTCCCTTTCCATACAATTATTTAATTGAATCAATCTTTGTCATATTTCTTTTTTTACATTTTTATTTTTTTTTTCATTTATATAAACCCTCCCCTTTCCCTTACAATCATAAATAATGTTAATAAAATGGTGTTTATTCATTACAAAACAATGTCAATGGCCCCCATATTTCATTAAACCTTTTATAATTTCCATTTTGTATTGCTATTGAACGTTCCATTCTATATATGTGACATAGTGAATTCCACCAGAAATTAAAATTAAGTCTTGTGTGATCTTTCCAATTTGTTGTAATATGTTGCATGGCAACTCCTGTCATAATCAATAAAAGTTTGTTATTACTTGCCGATATCTGACTCTTTTTCCTCATAGATATGCCAAATATCACAGTATCATAAGTTAATGCTACAGGATTATCTAATAAAGAATTTATTTGATCCCAGATCGAATTCCAAAAGGCTAATATATAGGGACAGAAAAATAAAAGATGATCCAAAGTCCCTACTTCAAGCTTACAATGCCAGCATCTATTAGACATTGAACTATTTAATTTTTGTAATCTAACAGGGGTCCAAAATGTTCTATGCAAAAGAAAAAACCAAGTTTGTCTCATAGATGCTGACAGTGTACATCTTATTCTCCAAGACCAAATTTGTGGCCATTGAGATGCCAAAATTTGATGATTAATCTCAATGCTCCAAATATCCCTAAGACCATTTTTAGGTTTTTTATTAACCAATTCACTAATAACTTTATACCACTGTGCGGCCTGGTGACCCAGAAAATCTGCCTGGAAGCATAAAAATTCCATGCTGTATTGAAAATTTAAAGTTTTCCATTCAGGGAACCCTGCCTGAATGGCCTGCTTCAATTGCAACCATTTATAAAATTGTGATTTATTCAGTCCAAATTTATTTTGCAATTGTGTAAACTCAAGCATTTTTCCATTTGAAATAACATCATTTAAAGTTCGTATTCCTGCATTTAACCAATGCCTCCAGACAATCTTAGTTCCGCCAATCTGAATCTTGGAGTTTAGCCATATAGATTGATTTGTCGATTTACTAATAGGAATTTCAGTTAAATTACTTACATATCTTAGAGTTTTCCATGTATCTAATAAAAGTTTATTTTCTTTATACAATCTGGGCATCTTGATACTGAGAATGTGACAAAGATGTAAAGGAGACAGGAGTCGCCATTCCAAGTATAACCAATCTGGAGTGTATTCAATGAGATCTGGGAGGACCCAATACATACCTTGACGTAAAATATAGGCCTGATGATACCTATAGAAATTTGGGAAATTTACCCCACCCTCCTTAATTGATTTCTGTAAAGATACCAAAGCAATTCTAGGTGTTTTGCCAAGCCAAACAAACTTAATAATTATTGCATTCAATTTTTTATAAAAAGAGTTCTGAAAAAATACCGGAATCATACACATTTGATAGCAAACCACAGGCAATATCATCATTTTTATGGTTTGAACTCTTCCCCACCAAGATATATGTAATGGGTTCCATTGTTCACATAATTCCGAAACCTTTTTTAATAAAAGTTTTTCATTTTCTTTTACTGTATCTTCTATTGAATTTTTAATCCAAATTCCTAAATATTTTAATCCATCCTCTTTCCATACAAAAGGAAATGAATCAAACATAGATTTTATGCAATGCACATTAAGTGAAAGAATTTCAGATTTATTCCAATTGATTTTATATCCTGAAAACATTCCAAATCTTTCAATCAATTCTAACAAACATGGTATAGTTGAACCTGGATTGCGCAAATATAATAAAATATCATCCGCATAAGCAGATAATTTGTATTCCCATTCTTTCAAGGGAATACCCTGTATCCCCTTTGTCTGATTAATAGCTATCAATAAGGGTTCTAAAACAATATCAAACAGCAAAGGAGATAATGGACATCCTTGTCTAACTCCTCTATGTAATTTAAAACCCTCAGATAAATTATTATTAATGTATAATCTTGCCATAGGGGAGCTATACAAAGTTTTAATCATTTGAACAAAACCAGGACCCACACCAAACCAATCCAAAGTCTGATACATGAATGACCATTCTACCCTATCAAAAGCTTTTTCTGCATCTAATGAAAGAGCAAAAGCTGGTTCATTCATCATTTTAGTTAAATTTAATGTATGAAATGTCAATCTTGTATTGTTAGAAGAATGTTTGTTAGCAATGAAACCTGTTTGATGTACATCAATTATGTAAGGAAGAGCCTTTGCCAATCTTAATGCCAGTGTTTTAGCCATTAATTTTCCATCAACATTAATTAATGATATTGGCCTGTAATTTGAAACCATAGTGGGATCTTTATTTGGCTTTGGCAAAACAATCACCATAGATTCTGCCATAGTACTTTTAATACAACCTTTATTAAGTTGAAACTGATATAAATTTAGTAAATAGGGTAATAAAGAATTTTGAAATGTTTTATAGAATTCCACAGTAAAACCATCCCCACCTGGAGCGGATCCAACTCTAAGAGACTTCAATGCTGTTTCTAATTCTTTTAATGATATAGGTTCTTCTAAACTTCTTTTTATATGATCAGGAAGCTTTGGACCCTCAAGAAGATTTAAAAATTCCATACCTTTTTGAACTTTATCAATAGAAGACTCGGAAGAATACAACTCTTTGTAAAAAGCCAAAAATTGATTTAAAATGTTATTAGTTTGATTATGCATATTTCCTTTCTCATCTTTTATTGCACTTATTTTTATTCTTCTCTTTTTTGCTTTAAGATAATTTGCAAGTAAACTTCCTGCCTTATTAGATTTTCCATAATACAAGGTTTGCAGAGAAAACAAATCTTTCCTTGCCATTTTTGAAGAAATTTCATTATATTTGCCTTTAGCCTTTAATAAAGTTTGCAAATTTTCGTGATTCCAATCATCTATTAATTTGGATTCCAGCAATTTAATTTCTTTTTCCAAATCTGAAAATTGTTTAATAAGTTGTTTTTTAATATACGCAGAATAAGAAATAATATTACCTCTTATAGTAGCTTTAAATGCATCCCATAAGATTTCCGCATTAATATCTGCTGAAGTATTTATTTGGAAAAATTCCAAAATTTTTAACTTAATTTCTTCAAGAAAAGTTGAATCTGAAACCAATGTATTATCAAACCTCCATAATGATCTATTGTATTCATTATTATCTAGTGTAAGTGTAATCCACACTCCTCCATGATCAGACAAAATAATTGGATCAATGGAAGCTTGTGTCACTTGTTGCACTATGGAATTTGATACCAATATGTAATCAATTCTTGAAAAAGATTTATGAACTGGTGAGCAAAAAGAGAACTCCTGATCATTAAAATGAAGAATACGCCATATATCTTTCAAATTACAAGTATTCACCAAATTATCTAACCCTAATGATTTTATATTTTTGCTTGGTTTTTTATCCAAAAAAGGATCCATAACAGCATTAAAATCTCCAGCTACTATTAAATTAGAAGCAGCCAGTGGGAGTATTAATTTTTGTATATTAATAAAAAAATCATTTTGATTCGAGTTCGGGGCATAGATATTTAATAAAGTCAAAGTATTATTTCCCATTCTCATTTCCGCTCGTATCCATCTCCCTAAAGGATCAAAATCTATCATTTTAAATGAAGCTAAACATTTTGTGTTCACTAATATAGCCACTCCTGCCTTTTTCCCTATTGCGGGAGCGAAAAAACAGTGTTTCACCCAATTATCTTCTAGCTTTTTGGATTCAACCACTGATAAATGTGTCTCTTGAATATAATACACATCAGCCTGTTGCCTTTTTAAAAATGCTAACATTTTTTTTCTCTTTACTGGGTGATTAAGGCCATTAACATTGAGTGAAAAAATTTTAATCTCCATCAATCCAAATAATTTTTACAAAAGTTCTTCCAATTATTATATCTGAACAAAAAACTGAAATCATTTGAAATGAATAAACACCACCTTCATTTATATCTCCCAATCCAACATCTCTACCCCAATTATCAAATCCCTTTAACCCCCCTCCCATCCCTCCCTCTCCCACCCTTAATATTGGCTGATAAAACCTGGAACTGCACATACAAGACCAAGTAAAGCTAAACTAAAAGCTCTATACAGACTTCAATTATAAAACAATATTGTATGTAATAATCATATGTATTTTTATAAATAATTTATGTAATATTCTCAAAATATTAAAAAATCAAAATAAGAAACTAAATAAAGATCTTCCACTCATATTATAAATGATAAAAAAGAATGTAAAACTCTGTCTGCTAAAAGTATCAGACTTGTAAGAAACCTATAAATGAAAATTAAGCATTAATAATATATTTTCCTTTTTTTTTTTTAATTATTGTTATTATTTATTTTTAAATACATATATTCCCCTTAAATATTCTCAAAGAAGCCTACTAAACCTTAAACTAGAGTCCCTTGAAAATCTTTGCTAACTGAAATCTTTTGTACTGAATTTTTATCAAAACCTCCATTAACTCATCATAACCTATGATCTAAATCTGCCACTATAAGCTCTGTATATTAATATCTTATCTTCATGAATATATTGCAATAACATATATCAGAGATTCTAATATCTTATTAAGATATGTAACAGCAAAGGAACAAATCATTTCAACTTTAAAAGTCATCCTTTGAGAAAGAGATATTAAAGGCTCACAGAGAAACAAACTGCCTTTTTCATCAACATTCCATTTCACAGTTTCCATTCAAAATAAACAGAGCCAAACTGTCAGTTAGCAGATTCTCAAATATATTAAAGATGAATAACAAATAAAATCAAATAAAAACCAAGGAGAATCAACTCCAACTCCAGGAAGTAAATAAGTCAAATTAAATTGACATCGGCTGCTCCCTTTGATTTAAAAACATTTCCAACTTCACAGGTTCATCAAAGCTCATAGTTTTGTTGTCAATAGTTATTTTCATAATCGCAGGGTATATCAGGCCAAATCTAGCTCCGATTTCTCTTAACTTCGGCCTCATGTCTAGAAATTTTTTCCTTTTATCTGCCATTGTTTTAGCGAAATCAGGAACGATGTGAACTTTGGCATCCTGACATTTTAAATTTGCATGTTCTTTAGCCATTCTTAACACCTCTAAAACTTGCTGGTGTCTTAGCAACTTGAAAATTATGGGGCGAGGACCTTTTAAAGTATCCAGTCTTTTCACTGGTATGCGATGTGCACGTTCAACTTCTATCGGGTAATTAGATTTGAGGGGCAGGACTTTCATCAAAAAATTTTCCACAAATGAAACCGGATTATTTTTCTCCACCCCTTCCGGTACGCCCAAAAGTCTCAAATTACTCCGTCTCATGCGATTCTGGCAATCCTCGACTTCCCTGGTGAGTGTAAAGATTTTTTCTCTGTCCAGTTTATATTGCCTTTTTTCTGCTTCAAAACTGTCCATTCTCATTTCCATTTTTGTTGTTTTAATCTCCAGCACTTCTGTTCTTTTATTTAAAGTCATTACTTCTTCCTGTATTTCATCCAGCTTTTTGGCGTTTTTTAGAAGAATTTCTTTTATCTCTTGTATTTCTTTCCAGAAATCAATGTCACTTTTCTCTCTTGACAACGGACACTTTGAGGGTGTTGCCGGCTCTGGCTTAGATCTCTTAACACTGCCGGTATTAGAAATCCCCATTTCAGACTTGTTTTGTTTTCCTGAAGCCATCACGTTGTATTTTCCTTCGTTTCTTCAGTTAAAATGAAAATTTTATTTCAGTATTTTATGTCATTAATGTCTGTATGTACAGAGCCTCTGCTCTACCCGACCATCCTCGTGCACTCCCAAGCCACGCCCCCACGTCGGTGGGTTTGAATGCAAACTTGATAGTGAATCAATCACTCTTTGAAAATCAGCCAGAGAATCGGCAACAGCGACTGAGTTGCTATCTTTAGTGAATCTGGGCCTTTATCCTTGGACAAGCAGGCAGCATATTCTCACATGTGGAACTCCCTAACTTACTGAACAAGATGGAGGGAGAGTTGACCTTTAGGAAGAAAATTAATTCTGTAAAACTGCTTGGCCAAAACAACCATCTTGTGTAGAATAGGATTCTAGACAGTAGTGAGATGTAAATGTGTGAATTGAGGACTATATAGCTGTTATGCAAATATCTTCAATGGAACACAAAAAATCCACTGATGGTTCAATAGCACGGACCTTGTGTGCTGTAACATGCCCCTCGAGCTGCAGCCCAGCCTGAGCATAGCAAAAGGAAACGCAGGCCTCTAACCAAGTGGAAATAGTTTGTTTGGTTACAGGTAGACCCAACCAGTTAGGATCAAAAGAGATGAACAGTTGAAGCGAAGACCTGTGTGGCTTAGTTCTCTGTATGTAGTAAGCCAAGGCACCTTTACAGACCAATGTGTGAATAGCTGTTTCTCCAGGATGAGAATGAGGCTTTGGAAAGAAAACAGGTAGCACAATGGATTAAGGTGAAGGACAGAAGGCCCAACTGAGGAGTTTGAACGTCGAAAATTCGACAAAAAAAATACCGAACTGATAAATAAGAACAAAGAAATAAAACACTAGAAATAATAAAAGAAGAAAATTTTGTTGGAGTCCAAACATAACTTCTTCGCTCTGTGGAAAACTAAAAACAGAGGAACCATGAACTGACATCGGGTGGAAAGGCACTTGCATGTGTGTGGTGTGGGCAGTCTCAAAGCTTCTTAAAAAGTTAAAAGTGAACACATAGGTTATAGTTGGATTGGGAGGGAATGGGTTAAAAATTTTAATGTTGAATATGATAGAGATTCAAGTGTTGTATTCAATTCAATTTAACTGTTATCTATTGTTACACTTGTAAGATGTAAAATGAACAAAGATTAAAAAAAAAGTTAAAAGTGATAGTACACTTTTAGCACTGTCCATAACAGGCTCCATGGATGATGTCACCCACATGTGAGAATATGCTGCCTTCTTATCCAAGGATAATAAACCATTCCCCAAAATAACCCTCCACAAATGCTCCTAACACCTGCATCCCCTAAAAGCAGGGGTAGACAATTCTGGTCCTCGAGAGCTGTAGCCAGGTCAGATTTTCAGGATATCCACAATAAAGATGTATGAGATTGATATGCATGCACTGCCTCCTTGAGAAGCAAATCTATCTCATGAATATTTATTGTGGATATCCTGAAAACCTGACCTGACTCTGGCTCTCGAGGACCGGAATTACCTACCCCTACCCCTGCCCTAAAGTTATTTATTTATAGCACTTACTAACCTGTTCAATCCCAAAAGTTCTTGGTAGTTTATAAAAATAACACATATACTGTAGATACCCAAGGGTCCCCCTGAACTCCGTCTTAGAGATTTGCACGGGAACGGGGATTGCGGGAATCCCACGGGTTCTGTGGGACTCCCGCAGGGATCCCCCCCAGGTCTATGGGACTTCCACAGGGATCACCTCCAGGCTCATGGGACTCCAACGGGAATCCCCCCAGGCTCACTGGACTTCCACGGGGATGAAACCGAGGTTCCCGAGGCCAAGAAAGAGAATTAGTAGAAGATAGATAAAAGCAGAAACTGGAACCAAGATGATGAAAAAACAAAATGTCCCACCAGCTACAGCAAGGGAGATGTTCATTTTGAAGGGGTTAAGCTCAAGAGGGAGGCCCAGTCCCCTCTCATGGTTATGCCACCGATTGTGTTTAGTACAAAATGAAGTACTTGCTGAGTTTGTTTTGAGGTTTCCAGTTCAGTTTTGGCACATTTTTCTTATGCAACCATTGTCCTGAAAAGTGCCTCTCTCAATTCTGCTTTAAATTACTTTGATGCTGTATTGTTTGATTCTTTGCTCATTGCTGCATTAAAATCCATTTGTGGATCTTGGAAGGACCTCTTACAAACTACCTATGCCAGATGGTGGAACCAGATTTGTTTTCTCTACAGATATAAGCTTTATATTGCCAAAAAATCAAACTCTTATTTTTTTTTAACAAGAAATAATCGACCTTACAGTCACATGACCTAACATCTATTCTAATTCTTTCCGGTGATGTATGCATCTCATTTCTGTTCCCTATTTATTTATATTGTATTTTATTGTTGGTTTAAATAAACTAACGCTTAAAAAAAAATCCTGTCAGAAGTAATTGCTGCTTTTTATGGGGCCAGGTAACTTTTATGGGGGGATGGGCAGGGACAGAGGAGATTCTTCTTGGGGTCGGGTGGGGACAGAGGGGATTCCTCACGGGGACGGGTGGGAAAGGAGGAAATTCCTCACGGGGACAGGTGGGATAATGATGGGGACGGGTGGGGATGGGCAGCATTTATGTCCCCGTGCAACTCTCTATTCTGCTTTGTCTTGCTGCAACTGCGCCCGGGGATTTCAAGAAAAAAAGGCAACTTCTAATGAATAGCCATTTTGAATAATGACCAGCACCCACTGATTTGATGTAATCTTGACCTACTCTGCTGAACGCAGGAACTGTTGTCCTCCCCATGCTGCTGATGGAGTGAGCATCATTGATACATCATTGATAAGTATTGGGGGTTGCTGCTGTTCTAGGAGAACATAAGAATTGCCACTGCTGGGTCAGACCAGTGGTCCTTCGTGCCCAGCAGTCCCCTCAAGTGGCGGCCCTTAGGTCAAAGACCAGTGCCCTATTTGAGTCTAGCCTTACCTGTGTACGTTCTGGTTCAGCAGGAACTTATCTAACCTTTTCTTGAATCCTTGAAGGTTGTTTTCCCCTATAACAGCCTCTGGAAGAGCATTCCAGATTTCTATCACTCTCTCGGTGAAGAAAAACTTCCTTATATTTGTACAGAATCTATCCCCTTTTAACTTTAGAGAGTGCCCTCTCATTCTCTCCACCTCGGAGAGGGTGAACAATCTCTCTTTCTCTACTAAATCTATTCCCTTCAATATCTTGAATTTTTTGATCATGTCCCCTCTCAGTCTCCTCTTTTCAAGGGAGAAGAAGCCCAGTTTCTCTAGCCTCACATTGTATGGCAACTCTTCCGGTCCCTTAACTATTTTTGTCGCTCTTCTTTGGACCCTTTCAAGTAGTACTATGTCCTTTGTACGGCGACCAGTATTGGATGCAGTATTCCAGGTGGGGGTGCACCATGGCCCGGTAAAGCAGCATGATAACCTCTGATCTGTTTGTGAGCCCCCTTCTTAATCATTCCTAGCATTCTGTTCGCCCTTTTCGCCGCTGTCCCACATCACAGACGGCTTCATTGACTTGTCTACAAGTACTCCCAAGTCTCTTTCCTAGGGGCTCTCTCCAAGAACAGCACCGGACATCCTGTATAAGTGCATATGATTTTTGTTACCGGCATGCATCACCTGGCACTTATTCATATTGAACATCATTTGCCATTTTGCAGCCCATTCCTCGAGTGCTTTTATGTCTCATTGTAGATCTTCACAATCCTTCTGTGTCCTCACTACTCTGAACAACTTTGTATCGTCCGCAAATTTAATCATTTCACTTGTCGTACCAATTTTCAAGTTGTTTATAAATATGTTGAAGAGCACGGGCCCGAGCACCGAATCCTGCAGCACTCCACTTGTGACGCTTTTCCAGTCCGAGTATTGTCCATTTACAACCACTCTCTGTTTCCTATCCGCCAACCAGTTTTTAATCCACATGAGTATATCACCCTCGATTCCATAGCTCGCAATTTTTCGAAGTAGACGTTCATGCGGGACCTTGTCAAACACCTTCTGAAAA
This sequence comes from Geotrypetes seraphini, assembly GCF_902459505.1. NCBI lineage: Eukaryota > Metazoa > Chordata > Amphibia > Gymnophiona > Dermophiidae > Geotrypetes > Geotrypetes seraphini. Next base: position 295,211,326 of record NC_047087.1, read on the forward strand.
TCCAGATATACAATATCGACCGGGTCACCTTTGTCTATCTGCCTGTTTACTCCCTCGAAGAAGTGCAGTAAGTTTGTCAAGCAAGATCTTCCTTTGCTGAACAGGAAAACGCTTGTCCAACCAAAAGGGCTATTTTGGAAAGAACACAGATTTCTGAGTAAAGGGCACTCTCCCTTGGCCTAAACAGCCTAGAATCCCTGAAGTGAAGCCATGGCTTAGCATTTCCAAACTCTTGATCAGCTTCTCAATGATTTCAGCAAACAAAAGTCTACTCTTCAAAGCAGGTTCTATGAGACACTGGTTAAAGACAGCCTCCGCCACCCTATGGAATAGCCAAAGAATACCAGACAGTTGTATACTGATAACACAACTAAGGACAACCTGGGAATCAATCCAGAAGGCCAGTCCCACCTCTACGACAGGGAATTCAGCCGGAAGCTGGGTTCCAGGCTAAATCATGGAATTTGTAACTTGGTGAACCTGGCTAAGGTAAGCCTGAGCAGCAAAGGACATACCAACAGCTGCCTGTAGGAAAGGTGCCGTGCTCCCACCTCGTGCCCATGTACCGCCTTTGGGATCTCCCGCGCATCAATCTGAGAATTGTAGAAGCTGGGGTCTGAGACTCAGGGGACACGATCTTAAGGGTCTGGAAGGCCTCAAAGCCAGAGGGTAGCTCTTCTCTAAGGGAAAAAACCTGTACAGCCCTCGGGTTATCTGCCTCATATGCCCACTCCCGTTCTCCCAGAAAGAGCTGGCTTTCCTCAAAGGACAGGGGAGATAAAGACCATTCTTCAGAGGGTGAAACCTGCTCCTTTTCACTGAGAGCCTCTACTGTTCCTGGGTAGGGCTCTATGGCTCTTGGAGGCTGAGGCAGCAGTATAGAAGAGCTCCCAATGTGCAAGGCAGTCACAGACCCTCGGAGCAGAGAAGCCTAATGCAGCAGTTAAGTTAATTTCAGAGCTGGAAAGTGAAAAGGATGGCTCAGCTAACTGAGATTGCCCCAAAGAAGCAAACCCTGATAAAATGGCTATTCAACCACCATGGGAACAGATCCCCATGGGGGACTGAGAATAGCACAGCTGCCCTTCCCTCCCCCACATGTGGGAAAACACCAAGCGAGCTGTCCTGAAGGAATGAAGCTCTCTGAACAAAGCCCTGAAGCCACCGATACTTCCTACAATGCAAACGGTGCTTCACTACTTATCATTTCTATAGCGCTACCAGGCATAAGCAGCGTTGTACACCAACATATGGAAAAGAGAGTCCCTGCTCAAAAGAGCTTACAATCTAGTTATAACAGACAAACTAGACAAAAATATACATCTATACACAGTGCTAAGATGGGAGAATTACAGAGTGAATGAGAAGACAGGTATGGGTTGGAGTTAGGAATTGAAATCACCTTCAAAGACGTAGGCTTTGAGCCTGGATTTGAATACTGCCAGAGATGGAGTTTTTATAGAAACACAGAAGCAAGGACACTGGATTATTTTATTTCTTTATGCTGAAATTTTACTGTACATTTGTAAATGACTATGATGGGCTAGTCAGAGCAAGAGGGGAAAGCATGCTGAGCATAGCTCATGAAATTTGTTCCAGTTCTTCTCCGTATATATGTGAATGTATGAGGGTAAATCAAAAAGTAAAGGCAAAATACATTTAACGGCTTTAATAGAAGTAACTGTGAGCAATTGAACATACCACTTTTCCACATAGTCCCCATGCAAGACAAGCATTTGTTGTATCATTCAACTAGCTTCTGCATTCCTACAGAGAAGTTGTTTTTCGGCTGCTCCCAAAGCCAGGTGAGCATCGCTTCCTTTACTTCATCATGCGTTGTCTTTTGCTGTCCGGGTTGCAGTGATGCACCTTTGTCTCATCACTCATGACAATTCTCTTCAGAATACTCAGATCTTTTTCATACCATCTTAGGAACTGGGCCACAGCCTCCACACACTGTTGCTTGTGTGTAGTTGTGCTGTTTAGGAATCCACTGTGTGCAGACTTTCCTGTATCCCAAGTCATCATGCATTATGGCAAATGCAAAGACACCATTTTATGTCGGTCTTCTCTAATCAAGGCATTCACCCTGTCAATGTGCACTTGTGTGTGTGATGTTGATGGGCAACCGGATCAATCCTTCCTTGGTTGCACCTATTTTTCCCACTTTAAACCTTTTTACCCACTCAAAACTTTTTGTTGATTCATAGTGCTATGTCCATACTGAGTCAGTATCCAATGGTGAATTTCTACAGGTTTCACTCCCCTCTGCCCCAAAAAAGTACACTACTGCACGTTGTTCTTCAATGGTGCAATCTTGCAATGGAGCGTCCATGTTTCTGACCTCATGGCTGTCATACGACTAAAGGCCGAGCTCTGCACTGTGCGTGGACGAACTGTCCAACAGGCAATGTATTTGTACATATGTTGCATTTCGCTAGCTCTGTTCTGGTTATCGCAAAACTTAACAATTGCCTTTCAAACCACTCAGATTGCAGCAAGAATGCCGACTAAGCATTCCACCAGCCTACCAATTCCAACTCCAAATGGAAACCGCCCAGAGACGTCCCTTCTCTCATAGTTGGAAATCTTTTTTGTCCCTTTTGTTGTCTGGACAGAGCTTGGGGGACCCTCTAGGGCAGGGGTGCCCAAATGGTCTATCTAGGAGTAGTAAAAATTGAAAATGTTTCAGACTTACCACCTGAATAAACAATCCCATGTTGAAGTGGTCCAGTATAGGTTCCAATCTTCAGTTTTCCAGTAACCTGCAAAAATCAGAGAATTACTCTAATGAGCCATGTAAAAAGCAATGAATACATTTTAAGTTCCACTTTATACTGCAAAATTGAACCCTCCCCCCAAAATAACTGCTTAAATACTTTTCAACAACCCTGAAGCATTAATATACCACCTCCTTTATAGATGGCATGTGCTAGGATGTCTACAGGTATATAATTAAGCAACAAGAGCACACAGAGAAACATTATACATTTAGTCTAAACTATTTTATTTTTATTATACCATGCTGATAGCTGTCCTGATAAATTTTCAACTGCAAAGTTAGGGTGGAGGATTGGAAGAAAGACAGGAGAGGGGAGAGGGGAGATATGTTAGACATTTAAATACCTTAACGGCACAAATGCACAGGAAACATGCCTCTTTCAACTGAAAAGAAGCTCTAGACTGAGGGGATACAGGATGAAAGTGAAAGTGGCTAGGCTCTGGAGTCATATGAAAAGAAAATACTTCTTTATGGAAAGGGTGGTAGATGCATGAAACCCTGTGAAGGTGGTAGAGACAAAGACTGCATCCAAATTCAAGAGATTATGATACTAGCACACAGGATCTCTAAGTGAAGGAAGGGATAGTGGACAATTTAGATGGGCCAGCTGGATAAGCCATATGGTCTTTATCTGCTGTCATATTCTATGTTTCTATTATATTTGGGAGAAAACTCCCCAGCGGGTACAAAGGGCAATAGCGTATTGGAGTTGAGAACACATGGGCTTTGTCATACTCTAAATTATGAAATATTATCAGGCAGCACAATTAAGAGTAATCGCAAAAGAATGGTGGTGGTGGTGGTGGGAGGGAGGAGTCAGTTAAAACTTTGAGTTCAGAGAGAGTTGAAGATGATAGGGGTAGTACTCTTATAGAGTATGGTTGCCCAGGGATGTAGGCCTGGTATGTACAATACAAAATCCTTTCATGGATTTAACATTGAGGGCATAGAAAGAGATTAACGGAGGCTACTGCAGGGCAAAAGGTACTACTATTTATCATTTTAATAGCTATATATTTAACATTCAATAGATGGTCCCTGCTCAAAAGAGCTTGCAATCTAATTCGGACAGACAGGACATCTCAGGGTTGGGTTGTTTCTAGCAGAAGGAATGATACAATGGATAAATGTAACTGATGGTGGATGGGAGTTAAAAGCTGGAAGCAGCTTCAAAAATGTGGGCTTCTAGTTTGGATTTGAATACTGCTAGAGACGGAGCATGATGTATTGACTCTGGCAGCCTGTTCCAAGCTTATGGCGCAGCAAGAAAGAAAGGATGGAATCTGAAATTGGCAGTGGAGGAGAAGAGTACAGATAAGAGAGACTTACTCGATGAACAGAGTTCACGAGGGCAGGGGGAGCATAGGGGGAGATGTGAGGAGAGATAGCGAGGGCTACAGAGTGAATGCACTTGTAAGTCATTAAGAGGAGTCTGAACTATATTTGGAAACGGATGGAGAACCAATGAAGAGAGGGTTAATGTGAGTGTGGTGGCTCTCATGGACTATGAGTTGTGCAGCAGCATTTTTAATGAATTGAAGGGAAGAGAGATGGTTGAGTGGAAAACCTGAGAAAAGTACATTGCAGTAGTCTAAGCGAGAAGTGAAGAGAGCATGGAGAAGTGAAGAGAGCATGGATAAGGGTTTTGGTAGTGTGCTCAGAGGAGAGGTCATATTTTGGTAATATTATAGAGGAAGCGACAGGTTTTAGTGGTTTGTTGATCTGAGCGGAGAAGGAGAAAGAGGAGTCAAAGATTACCCCGAGGTTGTGAACCTGCAAGACAGGGAAGATGAGAGTGTTATCCACAGAAATCGAGAACAGCAGGAAGGGGGAGGTAGGTTTAGGTGGAAAGATAGGGAGATCGGTTTTAGCCATATTCAATTTTAGATGGCGGTGAGACATCCAAGTGGTGATGTCAGGCAGGCAGGCTTAGATTCGGGCCTGAATTACTGTAGAGATATCTTGTATGGTGAAGTAGATCTGGGGTCATCAGCACAGAAGTGATATTGAAAACCATGGGAGATCAGTGTACCAAGAGAGTGGGTATATATGGAGAAGAGGAGAGGGCCCAAGACAGAACCTTGAGGTACACTGATAGACAGTGGGATAGCAGCAGAGGAGAATCCACCACTTCATACACTGAAAGTACAATGGGTGAGACAAGAAGAAAACTAGGAGAGAATAGAACCCTGGAATCCCAGTGAAGACAGAGTATCGAGGAGTAGGTGGTGATCAACAGTATCAAAGGCAGCAGACAGATGTATGTTACCGAGGATAAGGGTTCAAGAAAGAAGGAGAGCCAGGAGTCAAAGATGAGCATGTAAGTAAGAAGGAACTAAATCAAACATGATCTTATAACAAACACATCCTAATTTGAATAATACCCTGGCCTTTATTGGGAGTCAATGTAATTTCTGGCCATCTTTGATTTCAAAAAATGAAATGACAGCATAGTAAACCTTCATATATGCAATATTTATCATTTAGGTCCTAGCCCTGATGCAGCGTTGGAAGGATGCAAAACATGGCCATTAATGGTATTGGGACTAAATGAAGCTGTTTGTGATAGTGGGATTGCTTAAAAAGCTAAGTGCAATTATTCCCAATTTCATGGGTTATTATGTGGACTTTTAAGAAATATTTAAATATTAAAGCATTATTAAATAATTCACAAGATAAGAGAACACAATAGTATAAGACTGATACTGAAATAAGTGAGTCATGGAGTGAGTTACTTCATGTGAAACAAGTCAATGCCGAGTTTTTGTATTTGGAGAGAAAGAGATTTGAGATTTACATTAAGCAATAAGCAATGCCTCTGCTGGGTCAGACCTGAGGTCCATCTTGCCCAGCAGTCCGCTCACGCGGTGGCCCAACAGGTCCAGGACCTGTGCAGTAATCCTCTATCTATACCCTTCTATACCCTTCTATCCCCTTTTCCGGCAGGAAATTGTCCAATCCTTTCTTGAACCCCAGTACCGTACTCCAGTGGCGTACCTAGGGGGGGGCGGGGGGGGGCGGGCCGCCCCGGGTACCAGCCCTAAGGGGGTGTTCCCGGCCTTGCCGTTCAGTCCCCCGCCACCCCCGAAGGACCGCTCGCCCCACTGACCTTCCTGCACCACCTGTGAAGCAGCCCGCAGCAGGATCGCGAAGTCAGCGTCAGCATCCCTGCGCTGCTTCCTGCGACGCGATCCCGCCCCTCCTCTGACGTCAGAGGAGGGGCGGGACCGTGGCGCAGGAAGCAGCGCAGGGATCGCTGACGCTGACTTTGCGATCCTGCTGCGGCTGCTTCATAGGTGGTGCGGGGAGGCCAGGGGGGCGAGCGGTCCTTCGGGGTGGGTCGGGGCATCAGGCCTTCAGGGTGGGGCGGGCGGGCAGGCAAGCAGGCTTTCAAGGGGGAGGGGGGTGACAGGCAGGCAGGCAGGCCTTCAAGGGGGGACAGGCCTTCGGGGGGGGGTGCAGACCTTCAAGGGGTGCAGGCCTTCAAGGGGGGCAGGCAGGCCTTCAGGGGGGTGCAGGCCTTCGGGGGGGTGTAGGCCTTTGGGGGGGTGCAGACCTTCAAGGGGGTGCAGGCCTTCAAGGGGGGGAACAGGCCTTCAAGGGGGGAAAGGCAGGCAGGCCTTCAAGGGGGGGACAGGCCTACAAGGGGGGGGGACAGGCCTACAAGGGGGGGGACAGGCCTACAAGGGGGGGGGGACAGGCCTTCAAGGGGGGGTGCAGGCCTTCAAGGGGGGTGCAGGCCTTCAAGGGGGAGACAGGCCTTCAAGGGGGGGAAAGGCAGGCAGGCAGGCCTTAAAGGGGGGACAGGCCTACAAGGGGGGGACAGGCCTACAAGGGGGTGGGACAGGCCTTCAAGGGGGGGACAGGCCTTCGGGGGGGTGCAGACCTTCAAGGGAGTGCAGGCCTTCGGGGGGGGGTGCAGTCCTTCAAGGGGGTGCAGGCCTTCAAGGGGGGGAAAGGCAGGCAGGCAGGCCTTCAAGGGGGGGACAGGCCTACAAGGGGGGAGAAGCTACAAGGGGGTGGTACAAGCCATCAAGTGGGGGACAGGCCTTCGGGGGGGGGGTGCAGACCTTCAAGGGAGTGCAGGCCTTCGAGGGGGGTGGTGCAGGCCTTCAAGGGGGTGCAGGCCTTCAAGGGGGGAAAGGCAGGCAGGCAGGCCTTCAAGGGGGGACAGGCCTACAAGGGGGGGGGGGAGAAGCTACAAGGGGGTGGGACAGGCCTTCAAGTAGGGGACAGGCCTTCGGGGGGGTGCAGGCCTTCGGGGGTGCAGACCTTCAAGGGGGGGACAGGCAAGCAGGCCTTCAAGGGGGGGACAGGCCTACAAGGGGAAGGGACAGGCCTTCAAGGGGGGTGCAGGCCTTCAAGGTGGGACAGGCAGACCTTTAAGGGGGGACAGGCCTTTGGGGGGGGGACCATGATTTAGAAGTACACGGAGGGAAGGGGGTGTTCAAAGAGACATGCATATGCCAAACTTTGGGGGGGGGAAGAAATAATGGGTCTGAAAATAGAGGAGAGGGAGAGAGATGATGGACCATGGGATTTAGGGAGGGAAGGAACAGAAAGGGAGAGAAATTGGACACAAGGGATGGTGTGGAGGAGGGATAGAGATACTGGATAGGAGGGTAATTAGGAAAAGAAACGGAGAGATGGTGGACTCTGGGATGGTGGGGAAGGAGGGAGAGATGCCGGATGAAAGGGTATTTAAGAAAAGGTGGATCTGTGGAGGGAGATGAAAAAAAGGAAAGATACCAGACTTCCTGGGAAGGGAAGGGAAATGGAAAGGGAGGACAGAGTTGGCAGATGGATGGTTAGCATGCAGAAAGAAGGAGACCCTGGCAAGCAAGTTATCAGAAGAAAACCAGAGCCTTGGACCAACAAGATTTGAAATATAGCCAGACAACAAAAGGTAGAAAAATTAATTTTATTTTCTGTTTTGTGATTATAACATGTCAGATTTGAAATGTGTATCCTGCCAGAGCTGGTGTTGGACTGCAAACGTGAGCTAGGATTTAACAGAAAGAGGAAAAGTCCTTTTTGTTTCTTTATTTTATTTACACCACAGCGCCAGTGTGGTTAGGAGAAGCCAAAGGGGGTGAAAAAGCTATAAAACCCACCAGGAGTTTTGAAAAAAATCACCCAACTGGGCAGGAAAATCGAATTGAAAAACCAATTCAATAGGGCTGAATCGAATCAAAATTTTTTTTTTCCTGTATCTGGCAGCATTAGTTTGCGCTACTGTCTTAGACTTTAGGACCTGGGATTGGGGAGAGATGGCATCCTCAGTACTTTATAATGCAAGTGAAACGAGGATTTGGTCAGACTTTTGAAGGGTCTGCAGAAAAAAAATATTGTATAGGCCGGGGACATGAGACAGCAGGAAATGGGAACTTTTCTTCCTTCTATTTTTGTGAATGGAAAGGCTGAGGATGTCAGAGAGGTCAGTTAAAATATGTGCTTTATAAGAAAATATAATAATGTGTTTTATAAAGTTTATAGCATAGCTGGCCTACCCAGTGAGGTGTTCCTAGTGGTGATGGTGGCAGCGTGTCAATGTGTTGAGAGGAAGAGGTGGTCTGGGAAATTCTGCTGAGCAAACTCCGGGCCCATTTCCACCCCCCAGTTAGTCCACTCCACTCAACTGATTCACACACTGAGTGGGTCTTTGGGTGTTGTTTTGGGATCTCTTCCAGTGGTTTATCTCCTTCTGGTCCAAGGAAGGAAACTTTGTTATCCTTAGCATTGACCTACAGAATATGTTTGTAACAGCGCTGCTTGTGTGGCATTAGGCTATGTAGTGATCGAAAGAAAAAAACAGACCTTTGCACATTTTTGCACTATATGGTGGGTGTATGAGGAGATTCACATTTCCTGCACAGCTAAGTCCATGTGAAGTTACCTTGTGCTGTATTTGACATCTAGCAAGGTCTCTGTTTGAAAGGAAAGATCTAAACTTAAAAATGAAGTGGCCAGAAGTTATGGTAAAAGCAGATAGTGTAGCTGGTTTTAAGAAAGATTTGGACAAATTCCTGGAGGAAAAGTCCATAATCTGTTATTAAGACATGGGGGAAGTGTCTGCTTGCCCTGGATCGGTAGCATGGAATGTTGCTACTCTTTGGGTTTTGACCAGGTATTAGTGTCCTGGATTGGCTACCATGAGAATGGGCTACTGGGCATGATGGACCATTGGTCTGACCCAGTTAGGCTATTCTTATGTTATGTTCTCATCTGTAGGGGCCTTTGTTTTCACTTCTTATTTTAATGTATTTTTTTTCTGGGAACTTATCAGTGTTTTTTATAATGGGAACAAAAATGGAAGAGAATTAATGTGTGTGGGATGAGGGGGTAACTAATTTCTTCAGCTAAATAATTCAATCCACTTCAAACAGACATAGGAGAACTCACGCACCATTCACACACCCTCCAACCAAAAACGTCAAAAGAAAAAAACTGTTCGACAACCTCCTAGCCATTCGAGCTGCAACACTCGACCCCCAACTCTACAACCAATTGATATCAACCACAGACTGCAAAACCTTCAAAAAGAAATAAAAACCCTTCTATTCAAAAAACACATAAAACCGAACTAACACAATCAGAACTGTCCCAAGCATCACCTGCAACTACTCCATATGTACTTCTAATGTCATGACAATTTAGACATAATTTATGTTATGTTATGTTTGGAATAATGGTTACATATATGAGGTTCAATAAAAGAAAATTTTCACTGCCTGTTTCTATTCTGACCATTTATTCCATTTCATGGTTATTGCAAAAAAAAAAAAAAAAAAAATTTTTTACATGGGGGGGGGGGGGGGGGGGGTGTCAAAAAATGATGGGCCCCGGGTGCCACATACCCTAGGTACGCCACTGCCGTACTCTGCCCTATTACGCCCTCTGGAAGCGCATTCCAGGTGTCCACCACAAGTTGGGTAAAGAAGAACTTCCTAGCATTTGTTTTGAATCTGTCCCCTTTCAACTTTTCTGAATGCCCTCTTGTTCTTTTATTTTTCAAAAGTTTGAAGAATCTGTCCCTCTCTACTCTCTCTATGCCCTTCATGATCTTGTAAGTCTCTATCATATCCCCTCTAAGTCTCCTCTTCTCAAGGGAAAAGAGTCCCAGTTTTTCCAATCTCTCAGCGTATGAAAGGTTTTCCAAACCTTTTATCAGACGTGTCGCTCTCCTCTGAACTCTCTCGAGTATCGCCATATCCTTCTTAAGGTACGGCGACCAATATTGGACGCAGTACTCCAGGTGTGGATGCACCATTGCCCGATACAACGGCAGGATAACTTCTTTTGTTCTGGTTGTAATACCCTTCTTGATTATGCCTAGCATTCTATTTGCCTTCTTAGCGGCTGCTGCACACTGTGCCGTCGGCTTCATTGTCATGTCCATCATTACCCCCAAGTCCCTTTCTAAGTTAGGCAGAAAAGCTTAAAGACAATTCTCTGTTCAACTGGAAGCCAGTGAAGTGAGATTAAAGCCAGAGTTACAGTCATGTGAAAAAATTAGCACACCCCATGAAATATTTAGTTTTTACTTAAGAAATGTTCACATATCGATGTCAAATCTTTACTTTATTTATCTCTGGAAAAGAAAGCGATGTAATTGCAGGTAAACAACAAACATTTTCCTTGATTTACTCATGAAACAAAAGATATCCACAAAATTGTGTATTCTAACTGAGGAATAAATTAGGATACCCTAAACCAGTGGTCTCAAACTCGTGGCCCGCAAGGTACTATTTTGAGGCCCTCGGTATGTTTATCATAATCACAAAAGTAAAATAAAAGTTTTTTGATCATGTCTCTTTAGCTATAAATGACAATATTATTATTAAGACTTAGCCAAAAGTAAAGCTTTATAAACTATAAAGAGTTTTAGCTCATGCAAAATTGTCATTTCTTTAACAAGACATTAACTATTTTTTCCGAGGCCCTCCAAGTACCTACAAATCCAAAATGTGGCCCTGCAAAGGGTTTGAGTTTGAGACCACTGCCCTAAACCCTAATAGCTAGAGTTACCCACTTTGTCTGAAATAACTGCAGTGAGACGCTTTGTAGCCATCTACCAGTCTCTGACATCGGTCTGAAGAAAGTTTGGCCCTCTCTTCAATGCAGAATTCTTTCAGCTGTGAGATGTTTGAGGGGTTTCTTGCATGTATAGCCCGTTTCAAATCACCCCACAGCATCTCAATGGGATTAAGATCAGGGTTTTTACTCAGCCACTCCAGGACTCTCCATTTCTTAGTTTTCAGGCAGTCTTCGGTAGATTTACTGGTATGTTTTGGGTCATTGTTGTGTTGCAGGGTCCAGTTCCAATTCCGCTTTAATTTTCTTACAGATAGTCTCACATGTTCCTCAAGCATCCTCTGATATACTGTAGAATTCATGATGGTGAGCTGGCCAGGTCCTGCTGCAGCAAAGCATCCCCAAACCATGACACTTTCACCTCCATGTTTTACAATTGGTATGAAGTTCTTTTCCTAGAATGCTGTATTTGGTGTACGTCAAACATGTCCTCTTTTCTGGTGTCCAAATAATTCAATTTTAGACGCATCTGTCCATAGAACACTATTCCAGAAGTCCTGGTGTTTGTCTACGTTCTCTCTGGAAAACTTCAGTCTGGCCTTGACGTTTCTCTTAGAGAGCAAAGATTTCCTCCTTGCACACCTTCCATACAAGTTAAATTTGTGCAGTCTCTTTCTAATTGTACAGGCATGCACTTTCTCATCAACAGTAGCAAGGTCCTGTGATGTTTTTGTTTTTTATTTGTAAATCTTTATTCATTTTACAACTTACAACAAGTATAACACAAATTAACATTTGAACTTATAAACATCACTTGATTTTCTATCAAAATGCACATAAAGTAATCACATTTAACCCCCACCCTCCCGCCCCTATCACATTCTATCCAATCACAATATATTATATAAAAAAATCAGAAATCCCCCATCCCCCTCTTTTCCCCCTTTCAAATATCACATAACACATATATCAAGGTTCTTCAATCTATTCAAGTAATGAAAAATCAAAAACTATCCCCCCTCCCCTTCCTTTCATTTGTATTATTTTGGGAAAAATTATTCTTTTTTTTTTTTTTTTTCAAATTCTTTATTCATTTTTCATTTTCTATCTAACATCAAGAACACAATATTACATCATTAAAACCCTGTAAACATGAAAAATGATTCTTACTCATTACAATAAGTTGTTAATGGCCCCCACACATCTTGAAATTTCCTTTCTGAATAGATATTGTTCTTTCCATCTTATAAATATGACACACTGAATTCCACCAAAAACTATAATTCAATCTACTCCAATTCTTCCAGTTAAATGTTATTTGTTGTATGGCAAAACCAAAAAAACTCTATGGAGTGACGATGTTCCTAAATGGACTTTATTTGAAAGTGTCAAAGTTCCAAAGGTACACTGAAATCATCCACATAAAATAATTTCATTCACATAAAAATAAATCATCCACATAAAAGCTTTAAAGGACCTAGTCCGCTAGGGATACAGGACCCAACACAGTCCGCGTTTCGATAAAAAGTCTTCTTCAAGGGTCCCTTTCTATTGCAAATGCAAGCAATATCTCACTTCCGGCTCACCACACAATTGTTTCCCATGTATTCACTTTTATAGGACCCCCAGGGACCCCTGAAAAAGACTTTTTGTAGAAACGCAGACCGTGTTGGGTCCTGTATCCCTAGCGGACTAGGTCCTTTAAGGCTTTTATGTGGATGATTTATTTTTATGTGGATGAAATTATTTTATGTGGATGATTTCAGTGTACCTTTGGAACTTTGACACTTTCAAATAAAGTCCATTTAGGAACATCCTCACTCCGCAGAGTTTTTTTGGTTTTCTCTGGATTTTTTTCTTTGTGGATATTTTGGGGTCAATTCCTTTTGTTTTTTATTTGTTGTATGGCAACTCCTGTTAGGATAAGTAAAAGCTTATTATTGTTGGTAGAAATTTGGCTCTTTGCCCTCAGACATGCCAAATAAAACTGTATCATATGATAAGGCCACATGATTTTCTAAAAGACAATTTACTTGGCCCCAAATTGATTTCCAAAAGTTCAAAATAAAAGGGCAATAGAACAATAAATGATCGAAAGTTACTACTTCGAGATTACAATGCCAACATTTATTAGACTTAGAGCAATCTAATTTTTGTAAACAAACAGGGGTCCAGAATGCTCTATGCAACAGGAAAAACCATGTTTGCCTCATAGATTCGGACAATGTACATCTCATCCTCCAAGACCAAATTTGTGGCCATTGAGATGCAGTAATTTGATGCTTAATCTCAATGATCCAAATGTCTCTAAGACCAGTCTTTGGGTTTTTTATTCATATATCCAGATATTAATGTATACCACTGTGTGGCCTGGAGTCCCAGAAAGCCCGCCTGAAAGCACAAGAATTCTAAACTATATTGATTAAGATTTTTCCATTCAGAGAACCCTGCCTGAATGGCCTGCTTCAGTTGCAACCATCTATAACTTTGTGATTTATCAAGTCCAAATTTTTGTTGCATCTTTGAAAAATCAAGCAGTTTGCCATTAGAAATAACATCATCTAAGATACGTATACCTGCTATAATCCAATATTTCCAAACAACCTTAAACCTGCCAATTTGAATCTTGGAGTTCAGCCATATAGTTTGATTTGTAGATTTTTGTATTGGAATAGGTGTTAAATTATTGACATATCTTATAGTTCTCCATGTATCTATTAATATTCTGTTTTCTTTATACACTCTAGGCATTTTTTTTTTTTATTTTTTTTTTTAAATTTTTATTTATAGATTTTCCATTCTTACAACATCTGAATCATAGTATATATAATTAATTATTACATATCTAGTATACTATCATTAATAAATCATAGTTTTTAAAATATAATATGGTAAAGATTATACATTAACATAAAAATATAATTCCTTCCCCCTTTTTATATAACATGTTTCCAATAATTTATCAAATCCCACCCCATTCATATATAATTTTTATCAATGTGCTAAGAAATCTAATCATTAGAATAATTAGTCAATGGTTGCCAAATTTTCTTGAAATTAAGAAGATTCCCTTGTTGTAACGCTAATACTTTTTCCATTTTATAAATATGGCAGACAGAATTCCACCAGAACGTAAAATTTAATTTGGTATAATCTTTCCAATTTTGAGTAATTTGTTGCATGGCGACTCCTGTTAATATTAATAATAGCTTATTATTATTTGCTGAAATCGGACTCTTAGTTCTCATTGCAGTGCCAAATAATATGGTGTCATATGAGAGTCCTACATAATTCTCTAGTAACTTATTAATTTGGGGCCAAATTGAATTCCAAAATGCGTTTACACAAGGACAGAAAAAAATTAAATGATCTAACGTCCCTATTTCCAATTTACAATGCCAGCATCTATTAGATCTAGTACTATCTATCTTTTGCAGGCGCGTTGGGGTCCAGAACACTCTATGTAATAAGAACAACCATGTTTGATTCATAGATGCTGACTTTGTAGATCTTAATCTCCAGGACCAAAATCGTGGCCATTGAGACTCAGAAATTTTCTGACCAATCTCAATACTCCAAATATCCCTAAGACCTGTTTTCTTTTTTTTTATTTAAAAATCCGTATATCAGTTTGTACCATTTTGCGGCTTGGTGACCCAAAAAATCCGCCTGGAAACATAGAACCTGTAGACTATATTTATTATTAAGATTTTTCCATTCAGGGAACCCTACCTGAATGGCCTGCTTCAATTGCATCCATTTAAAATATTGTGTTTTATTTAATCCAAATTTATTTTGCAATTGTGAAAAACTAAGCAGTGAACCTTCTGAAATGATATCATTCAATGTTCGTATTCCTGCATTTATCCATTGTTTCCAGACGATTTTAAATCCGCCAATTCTGATCCTGGAGTTTACCCATATTGATTGATTTAGAGATTTAGCAATAGGTTCTGGTGACAGATTACTGATGTATCTCAATGTTTTCCAAGTGTCAAATAAAATTCTGTGGTCTTTGTATCTTTTAGGCATTGTTATAGTTATTAACTGTTCTGGATATAAAGGGAACAGGAGCCGCCATTCTAAATACAGCCAATCTGGTACATTTTCTAAAAGATCTGGGAGGATCCAATACATACCCTGTCTTAAAATATAGGCTTGATGATACCTATAAAAATTTGGAAAATTTACCCCCCCTTCCATAATTGGTCTTTGTAATGATACTAAAGCGATTCTTGGTCTTTTCCCATACCAAACAAATTTTGTAAGAATATTGTTAAGTTTTTTATAAAATGACCCCTGAAAAAATATTGGTATCATACTCATTTGGTAACAAACCACAGGCAATACCATCATTTTAATTGTTTGAATTCTTCCCCACCAAGAAAGATGTAACGGATTCCATTGCTCACACATTTCTGTTATTTTTTTTAATAAAAGTTTTTCATTCTCTTTGACTGTATCTTCAATTGTATTTTTGATCATAATTCCTAAGTATTTAATTCCATCTTCTTTCCAAATAAATGAATATGGATCAAATAATCCTTTGGTACAATGAACATTGATTGGGAGAATTTCAGATTTGTTCCAATTAATTTTATATCCAGAAAAAGTACCATATTTTTCTATTAAATTAAGTATACATGGAATAGTAGTTTCCGGTTCTCTTAAATATAATAATATATCATCTGCATATGCAGATAATTTAAATTCAAAACTGGTAAATGATATTCCCTTTATCTCCCTAGTTTTGTTTATTGCAATTAATAAAGGTTCTAGGACAATATCAAAAAGTAAAGGAGACAGAGGGCATCCTTGTCTAACTCCCCTGTGCAAGTTAAATCTATTTGATAAATTATTGTTAATATATAATCTTGCTCCAGGAGAGCTATACAATGTCTGAATCATTTTAATAAAACCGGATCCTATACCAAACCATTGTAAAGCTTGGTATATAAAATTCCATTCCACTCTATCAAAGGCTTTTTCTGCATCTAAAGATATTAAAAAAGCTGGATCATTTATATTTTTTGCTAAATTTAATGAGTGGAATGCTAATCTAGTATTATTTGATGAATGTCTTTTAGCAATAAATCCTGTTTGATGTACATCAATAATGAAAGGAAGAGCTTTTGCCAATCTTAATGCTAATACTTTAGCCATTAATTTATTGTCCACATTCAATAATGAAATAGGCCTGTAATTTGAAACCAGAGTAGGATCTTTGTTTGGTTTTGGTAAGACTATAATTATCGATTCTGCCATAGTACCAGAAATATTTTCATTCTTTATTTGATATTGATACAAATTTAACAGATGTGGTAATATGATATTTTGGAAAAATTTATAAAATTCAACAGTATACCCATCTCCACCTGGAGCGGATCCAACTCTAAGAGACTTCAATGCTGTTTCTAACTCTTTTAAAGATATAGGTTCTTCTAAACTTCCTTTTATATGATCTGGAATATTTGGTCCAATAAATGAATTTAAAAAAGTTAATCCGTCTTGTTCTTTATTTTTATAAGAATTAGAAGTGTATAATTCTTTGTAAAAATCAAGAAATTGTGTTATAATATCTTTTGTGTTGGTATGTGTGTTACCTTGTGTATCTTTAATTACAATAATCTTAGATTTTCTTTTCTTTACTTTAAGAAAATTTGCTAATAATTTCCCCGCTTTATTTGAATTTCCATAATATTGTACTTGTTTATTGAAAATGTCTTTCCTCACAATTTGAGAAGAAATCTCATTATATTTAACTTTTAATTTTAATATTTCTTGTAATGTATTATTTTCCCATTTCTCAATTAATTTATTTTCTAATAATTTAATTTGCTTTCCCATCTCAAGAAATTATTTTTTTTTTGTTTATTAATAAATGTTGAATATGAAATAATATTTCCTCTCATAGTTGCTTTAAAAGCATCCCATAAGATCTCAGCATTAATAGTATCTGATTCATTAAATTGAAAGAATTCTTGCATTTTTATTTTAAAATCTTCAAGAAATTTTGTATCCGCTAGTAAATCATTATTGAATCTCCAAATTGAATCAAAGTTTTCAACATCATAATTTTGAAGATTAATCCACACACCAGCATGATCTGAAATTATAATGGGATCAATTACTGCTTTTAATATACGCTGCGCTATATTATTAGAAACAAATATATAATCAATTCGTGAAAAGGATTTATGGACCTGAGAACAAAAAGAAAATTCCTGTTCATTAAAATGAAGAATTCGCCATATATCTACTAAATCACAAGATAGTATCAAATTATCTAAGCCTATTGATTTCATAACTTTACTTGGTTTTTTATCCAAAATCGGATCCATTACAGCATTGAAATCCCCTGCTACTATTAAATTAGATGTAGCCAGTGGTAAAAGTAATTGTTGAATTTGTTTAAAAAACTCCATTTGATTCGTATTAGGAGCATATAAATTGAATAAATTCAGGGTTGTATTTCCCAGAACCATTTCGATATGTACCCATCTACCTAAGGGATCATAATTAATTAATTTAAAATCTGCATTACATTTTTTGTTTATTAGAACAGCCACTCCAGCTTTTTTCTTTAATGCCGGTGCAAATAAACATTTAGAAATCCAACCTCCAGATAATTTTTTTGATTCAATTTCCGAAAGATGCGTCTCTTGAATGAAGTAAATGTCCGCATTTTGATTTTTTAGGAACGATAATAATTTCTTCTTCTTAATAGGATGATTTAAACCATTGACATTCAGCGAATACATTTTTATATCCATCTAATTAATAATTATGTTTTAACCAATATTCTATGATAATTTACAAGATTAGATCCTAGCACATTCAATAAAAATTTATCCCCTATCCCACCCATTATTATCCCTCCC
This sequence comes from Geotrypetes seraphini, assembly GCF_902459505.1. NCBI lineage: Eukaryota > Metazoa > Chordata > Amphibia > Gymnophiona > Dermophiidae > Geotrypetes > Geotrypetes seraphini. The sequence goes on from NC_047087.1 coordinate 295,229,023, forward strand.
CCCCCACCCATTATCATATTCTGATCTGGAACACGCATTGGTCATGCAAAACCTAAATCTCCATCCCCAGGCAACTAATAATTCATTATATTATTTTAAAACATATCTCTAAATTCAATACATTCTTTATACTTCCACCCTTATATAATTGAAAATTATATCCATTTAATCTATAAGATTTTATAAAATTACTAAGAGTTATATATATTTGATTCATAAAATTAAATTCAATATCATGCATACATGTAATATAATACTCTTAATAAATAAACATATTACAAATATAGCTCTTATTCTCTATATATCTGTTATTCATCATGTAAATTAAATATACCCATTTTTATAAAAATATTAATATTAATAAATGCATTTCAATCATTTTCATAGATCATCTTCATAATGAATTAATTTGAATGATTACTTGAATAAAATATACATTTTATATCAATAAATAAATTTTATAATGAACTCCTATTTTATTAATTATCTACCAATCAATTAATCAATTCCTTATTTTTCCATAATAAGTTAATATGACTAAATAATTGAATTAAATATAAATTTTATAATAGACACCTATTTTATTAATTAATCCCTTCAATAAATCAAATTCTTATCTTGTATATATTTCTTAAAATTACAATCTTCTTACATAGAATTAAAATATTGTTTTTATAATAAATTAATATATTTCATTTTTAAGTCTTATTCTCAATATAACAAATTTTCCTTTCAATAATATTAATAATAAATTCATTATAAATCATTTTCATTATTCATTAATCATAATAAGTTAATATGCTTATATAATTGAATAAACTCTCTATTCTGATTAAAATATATATTTTATATAAATAATTTAATTTTATAATTAATTTATATTTTAATAATTAAAAAAAATTTTTTTTTTTTCACTAATATTAATGAATGTGGATGCATATGTTTTATTAATAATTAATTTGATAAAATAATATTATATTATTGCATCCAATATATCAATAAATTATCTTTCCATTTAGTAAACATTTCTTATGTCTTATTTATTTTATTTTTTTTTAATAATCTTCTTTATTTTTCCCTTTTTTCCATCTTCTTTCTTCTTTCTTCAGCTGAATTGTTCCTTTTATTCTGTTTTTTATATAAACATAGGTTCTTCTTGTGTCAAAAATTCTTTCAGTTTTGCAGGATCTTGAAAGTATATGGATTTATTTCCACTGGATATTCTCATAGTGGACGGATAATATATTCCATATATGTAACCTTTTTCTTTTAACTGCTGTCTGAATGTGAGGAATTGTTTTCTTATATTTGCAGTATATTTAGCAAAATCTGGAACTAAAATCAGTTTTGATCCTTTATAATTTAAGTTTTTATTTGCTTTTGCCATTTTTAATATTTCCTGAGCATGTTGGTACCTTAATACCTTGAATATCAAAGGTCTTGGAGCAGCCTGGTTTACTGGCTTTCTTATGGGGATTCTGTGGGCTCTTTCTATCTCTAACGGCCATTTTGAATTGAGCTGAAGCAGTTTAGGTAAAAGATTTTCCAAGAATTGTACAGGATCTCCTCCTTCAATATTTTCAGCCAGACCTAAAATTCTGATGTTCTTTCTTTTTCCTCGGTTTTCCATATCCACCAATTGATTTTTTAAAGCTGCTACTTCTTTTTTATCTTTATCATACTCTTGTGTGAAGGATTCAAATTGCTCCATTTTTTCTTCCATCACTGCCATTCTCTGTCTTTCGGTTTGAATCTCTTGTTTCATGTTGAGAAGTTCTTCTTTAACTTCAGAGATTTTACTAGCATTTTCAGTCAGCATCAGTTTTATTTTGAACAGTTCAGTCTTAATATCGGATTTTTCAGTGAGTTCTTCAGCTTCCATCGGGAACGGCACACTCGATGGTGACAGGGGAGTTACTTTTGTTCTTTTTGCTGATATACCCGATGTTGAAGGCTTTTCAGATTTTCCCTGCTTCATACTTGCCATTTCCGACGTTGTTTTATGTTATTTTTATATCGATCAGACAAAGTGAAAGTTTTATTTTTTTCCGTTTGTTGCCTGGATACGAGGAGCGCTGCGGTTAAGCTGCCATATCGTGCGCGCTCCAAGCCACGTCCACTCTAGGCATTTTAATACCAAGAACATGGGAGAGTCTGAGAGGAAACAAAAGTTGCCATTCCAACTTCAACCAATCTGGGAGCTTATCCATGAGCTCTGGGAGGACCCAATACATACCCTGGCGCATAATATAGGATTGATGATACCTATAGAAATTAGGAAAATTTACCCCACCCTCTGCAATTGGCTTTTGTAAAGCAATTCTAGCAATTTTACCTAGCCAAATAAATTTTGTAAGAATACTATTTAACGTTTTATAAAAAGACCCCTGAAAAAAAACTGGTATCATACCCATTTGGTAACAAACTACAGGCAAAATCACCATCTTAATAGTTTGGACCCTGTGATGTTTTTGGAGACTTCTTTTAGCATCTTGCGGTCTTGCTCTGGGGGTCAACTTGTTGGCAGTTGTTTGGAAAGTTCTCCATTTGTACACTATTTTCCGGACCGTGGAATAGCTAATGTCAAGTTCTTTCGAGATCTTTTTAAATCCCTTACCAGACTTATAAGCTGTTACCCTCTTCTTTCTGAAGGCCTCAGACAGCTCTTTTGATATCACCATGGTGTTCACTCTCACCACACCAGTCATGAGCACACCAAATTAAATGTTTGAGGTTTAAGTAGAGCAAACCTCCTTTAAAATGCTGAGTAACGATGTTCTAATCATGTGCATCTGATGTGATACACCTGTGTGTGATTTCAGTCACTTTAAGTTGGAGGATATGTAAGGGGTATCCTAATTTATTCCTCAGTTAGAATACATATTTTTGTGGATATCTTTTGTTTCATGAGTAAATCAAAGAAACGTTTGTTGTTTACCTGCAATTCATCATTTTCTTTTCCAGAGATAAATAAAGTAAAGATTTGATATCGATATGTGAACATTTCTTAAGAAAGAACTGAATATTTCATGGGGTGTGCTAATTTTTTCACATGACTGTATATGGTCAAATTTCAAAATACTAGTGATGAAATGTCCTGTCTGTCCAAATTAGATTATAAGTTATTTTAGGCAGGGACAATCTATTGAAAGTTAAATGTACAGCGCAGCGTATGCTTTTCAGCGCTAAAGAAATTATAAATAATAGTAATAGTAATAGTGGCAACATTTTGAGCAATTTGTAGGATTCTCTGATGCTTTCTTTGAAGTTCTCACTTAAAGGCTATTACAGTAGTCATGGTTTGGATAACATGAGGAAGAACCTAGTGAAGCTTGAGGAATGGTCTAAAATTTGGCAGCTAAGATTTAATGCTAAGAAATGCAAGTATAGTTTTGGGGATGGAGTGGGATTTGGGCATGACAGAATGTGGTGATCCAAACAGGTTCATTTATCTATTTATTTTTAAAATTTATACACTGCCTAGAAGCAAAGCATTTCCCATACAAACATACATAACATAAAATGGGCCTTTTAAAATTCTACAATACATAAAATACTTCTTCCCTAGAAGGATGATTCAGTGCGGAGAGAAGAATGGCCAGTAGGAAAAAGGGGGGTATTGATGCTCCTGCATAAGACCACGTTTAGAAGTGGTGGAAACAAAGACAATCTAAATTCAAGAAAGCTTGGGACTAGCATATGGGATCTCTTAGGGCAGGGGTGTCCAATCTTCCATGTTGAAAAGATCATACGCCGAGACTGCTTTTGAATCAAATAGTTTTGAATTTTCTTCATGCTCTGATCTTTGATAGAAAAAAACAGTATTAAGCAGGATATAAGCAGAAGGCCCATACCCCAATATGTATGCCCAGGTACATTAGATAGAGATGTGAGCCCACCAGGACAGATAGGGAAAAATACTTGAGTACCTAAATGTAAACCACTTAGGCTATAAGTGGTATATAAATACTAAAAATAAATAAATATATGACATCCTTTTGCTTGGGATATATAGATAATAAAAGATGAAGCTGAATGATAAAGAAATGTTTTAGAGATACAGTAAAAAAAGAATACTGCTTGGTTAGCATTACTGGCAAGTAAGTTTTTAAATAGATGTTTTGTCCCAGCTGCTACTTCTTGCAAGATTGGGTAATCTATCCCAGATCCTAGAGCAGGTCACTGTATCTAAGCTAACATGCTGTTATAAGAAGTGTTTTTTAAAAAAAAATAATGTTTATTGAAACAGCGTTATAAGATGTGTTGCATTGTTAATATTTGAAAATCAATAAAGATTAAAAATAAAAAATAAGGGGGGCGTGGCTTGGCACGCGCGATACATGGACGTGTGATCGTGTCGCTCCGTTCCCCAGGCAGCAATTTATAAAATAATATACCTTATTTTGAAGAAATTTCAAGTTTGGCTTGTATCGGGAGGTATATAAGAATGGCGAGTACAAGGCAGGGAAAGATTGATTCAGCTTTCGCGAATGCTGGCACGGCAAAGCGTCTGAAACAGGATATGGTTGCCGCAGCTAAAGCCCCGCTTCCGGATGAAGAGGAAAGTGGGAGGAAAGAAATACTGGCGGAACTGAAGAAAATCTCACAACAAATTCAAAAAATGCGGAAAGCATCAGTGAAGTAAAAGAAGAGGTTTTAAATATAAATAGACAGTTGGAGGCAGTGAATCAGAAAATGACCATTTTAGAATCCAGAGTGGAGCAGGTAGAAATGACTGCAGCACAAACAAAGAAAGATAATAAACTGATCAGAGAACTGCAGAAGAAACTGGTGGACTATGAAAATCGTGGAAGGAGGAAGAATATAAAAATTATTGGTTTGGGAGAAAATTTGGAAGGTGAAAATCCGATACAATTTCTGGAAAATTTACTTCCAAAACTGCTTCAGTTAAATACAAGGTTCCCATTAGAAATCGAACGTGCCCACAGGATTCCTTTCAAACGGTCAGCTGGAAATTCAAAGCCTAGACCTCTGATTTTTAAACTGTTAAGGTTCAGCCAAGCAATGGAAATCCTGAGTCTGGCAAAAGCAGACAGAAATTTAAACTATAAGGGATCTAAGATCATATTTCTGCCAGACTTTGAAAAAGGCACTGTAGCTGTGAGACAGCAATTTCTTCAATTAAGAGCACAGCTGAAGGAAAAAGGTTACAAGTACGGGTTATACTACCCGGCAAGAATGAGAATTTCTTCGGGGAACAAATCACTTTATTTTGATGACCCGGAAAAGTTGAAGAACTTCCTTACAAATCCAGAACCTATGTCTATGTGAAGTTGATCAGGAAAGAAGAAGTGAAGCAGATTGACTGTTTTAAAAATTCATTCTAGATCCTGATAATATAGTTTAGTTAATGGAAACATCAGGGTATAGTGGCAAAAGGGGATAAAATAAAATATATTAATAAATAATAGATATGATAGTAATGGATTATCAATTTAATAATAATATATATTGAGGGATAAGTATTAAAATATTAAATATGGGGATAACATTGAGTTATGAAACTGAATTTGAATGCTATTAAAGGTAAAGGAATTTTTGGAGGGTTCTTTAAGGTCAATATATTAATTGATTTATAGGTATGATATAATAAAACATTTTTAATAAGTAGTAGATATGATATAAATGAACAGATATTCTTGAAAGAAATAGAGATATATGAAATTAAATGAATTTGATATGAAATTAAATATTTTAAGTAAAAGTTTATGTCTTTTAAAGATTGTAGGGTATGGATGGGGGTCATTAATTTAATAAAATAAAATATGGTGGGATAATTATTAAAACATTAAATATAGGGATAACAATGAATAATGGAATTTAATTGAATACTATTATAGGTAAATGAATTTCTTTAGATGGTTATCTAAGGTCAAGATATTAATTGATTTATAGGTAGGAAAATATTTGAATTGAATAGATTTTTAATAATATATAAAATGAGATGAAATATTTTTAAAGGCTGTCTGGGGGGAGTGTGGGGTTGCATTTCCTATGTGCGTTACAAGTTTATCCATTTGGAGGGAGGGTTTGGGAGGGATAGGGTTGGGGGAAATATTAATAATTTATTTAGTGATGAATTTGGGGGAGAAAGATGAAGGGCAATTGAATATTTGGAGGGAGGGAGGGGAAGGGAGGGGGACTAAAGGATTATTGAATATTTGTTGCAGAGTACATTTGGAAAAGAAGAGAAATGAGAGTTTAATGGATTTAATATTGGAAGTTATGAATGCATGGGTTCCTGATCATTTGATAATAATTATAAATTATGATATTATTAGAATGGATATATATGTTAAAGATGATTAAGTTTTTTTCATTGAATGTTAATGGCCTCAATCATGTGATTAAGAAAAGGAAAATTAGATTTCCTTAAGAAACAGAATTCGGACATATATTTCATACAAGAGACGCACCTATCGATTAATGAATCTAGGAAGCTGGAAGGTGGGTGGATTTCCAAGTGTTTTTTCGCGCCAGCGAATGGGAAGAAGTCAGGTGTGGCAATATTAATAAGTAAGAAATGTTCAGCAAATTTTCAAATGGTTGATGCAGATCCCTTGGGAAGGTGGGTACATATCAAAATGAGCATGGGGAATAATACCCTTGATTTGTTTAATTTGTATGCTCCAAATACTAATCAAATGGAGTTTTTTTAAAAATATGCAAAAAATACTATTATCACTGGCTGCTTCTAATCTAGTGGTGGCTAGAGATTTCAATGCTGTAATGGATCCGATAATGGACAAGAGTCCAAGTAAAATATTAAAATCATTAGGGTTAGATAATTTGTTTCAATCTTGTGATTTAACAGATATATGGCGTATTCTTCATTTTAATGATTGGGAATTTTCCTTTTGTTCGCAAGTGCATAAATCGTTTTCAAGAATTGATTATATATTTGTTTCAAATAAAATAGCTCAAAAAGTGAATAAAGCCATCATAGATCCGATAATTTTATCTGATCATGGTGGTGTTTGGATTGAATTACAATTGGATGAGCAAGTGGAGGCAAAGCCGATTTGGAGGTTCGATAATGCTTTGATTGCAGATCCAAAATTTATTGATGAGTTTAAATCAAAAATGAATGAGTTCTTTCAAATTAATGATTCTGGAGAGGTTAATATTGAGATGGTATGGGATGCTTTTAAAGCAACCATGAGAGGTTATATTATTTCATACTCAGCTTATGTCAGAAAACAAGCTAAGAAACAATTTTATGATTTAGAAAAAGAAATTAAAATTTTAGAAAAAAAATTAATGGATAGGTGGGAACATAAGACATTACAAATTTTGTTAAAAGCTAAAGACAAATAATATGAATTATCTTCAAAGCTTGTTAGAGAGGATTTGTTTTATCAGCAAGCTCAGTATTATGGACATTCAAATAAGGCTGGAAAGCTATTAGCAAATTATCTTAAGGCAAAAAAAAAGGAGGACAAAAATTGTTATAATAAAGGGGAATTATACACTACAAATGAGCATATTTTAAAACAGTTTCTTGCTTTCTATAAGGATCTATATTCTTCAGAAAACTATAGAAATAAAGAACAAGATGGTTTAAATTTTTTAAATTTACTTGATGGTCCAAAAATTCCTGAGTATATAAAAGGAAGTTTAGAAGAACCTATATCTCTAAAAGAGTTAGAAGAAGCATTGAAATCTCTTAGAGTTGGATCCGCTCCAGGTGGTGATGGGTTTACAGTGGAATTTTATAAATCATTTCAAAATACTCTTTTACCATATCTGTTAAATTTGTATAAGTATCAACTGACTAATGGTTGTATTACAGGTACTATGGCAGATTCGGTAGTTATTGTTTTGCCAAAACCAAACAGAGACCCTAATTTGGTATCAAACTACAGGCCTATTTCATTAATTAATGTAGATGGGAAAATTATTGCTAAAATAATGGCGTTAAGATTGGCAAAAGCTCTCCCGTACATTATAGATACTCATCAAACAGGATTTGTTGCAAGGAGACATTCTTCACATAACACTAGGTTGGCGTTTCATACTTTAAATTTAACAAAAACAGTAAAAGATCCGACGTTTATGGTCTCTCTAGATGCAGAAAAGGCCTTTGATAGGGTAGAATGGAATTTCATGTATCAGGCATTGGAGTGGTTTGGGGTGGGATCTGGATTCATTCAAATGGTTCAAACGCTGTATAGCTCCCCTGATGCAAGATTATATATTAATAATAGTTTATCAGATAGATTTGACTTGCGGAGGGGGGTTAGGCAGGGTTGTCCTTTATCTCCGTTGCTTTTTGATGTTGTTCTGGAACCCTTGTTAATTGCTATTAATCAAGCAAAGGGGATAAAGGTATTCCCTATTCAAACTGGGAATATAAACTGTCTGCTTATGCAGATGATATTTTACTTTATTTGAGGAATCCAGTGACCACCATACCATGCCTACTTGAATTGATAGAGAGATTTGGAAAATTTTCAGAATATAAGATCAATTGGAGTAAGTCTGAAGTTTTACCGCTTAATGTTCACTGTGTCAAAGGATTATTCGATTCATTCGATTTTGTATGGAAGGATGAGGGCCTAAAGTATTTAGTTATACTAATCAAAAATAATGTTGATGATACAATAAAGGAAAATGAAAAACTTTTACTTAAAAAAGTTACAGAGATGTGTGAGAAATGGAATCCATTGTATTTATCATGGTGGGGGAGAGTTCAAACTATTAAAATGATGATATTGCCTGTAGTTTGCTATCAAATGAGTATGATACCAGTTTTTTTTCAGGGGTCATTCTATAAAAAGTTAAATGGTATTCTTACGAAATTTGTTTGGTTAGGTAAAAGAATTGCTTTAGTATCTTTACAAAGATCAATTATGGAGGGAGGGGTAAATTTTCCAAATTTTTATAGGTATCATCAAGTCTATATTCTACATCAGGGTATGTATTGGATCCTCCCAGAGCTCATGGAGAATGTTCCAGATTGGTTATATTTGGAATGGCGACTCCTGTTTCCTTTTCATTTTGTTCATTTGCTTAGTATAAAAATACCTAGAAGATATAGAGAAGATAAAATATTTGTTGACACATGGAAAACATTAAGGTATGTTAGTAGCCTGTCACCTATTCCAATTGTTAAATCTTTACATCAATCCATTTGGGTAAACTCCAAGATCAAAATTGGCGGAGCGCAAATCGTTTGGAAGCAATGGATTATTGGGGGTATTCGTACCTTGAATGATGTTATTTTAAATGGATCACTGCTTAGTTTTTCACAATTGCAACACAAATTTGGTCTGAATAAAAATCAAAGTTTTAAATGGTTGCAATTGAAGCAGGCTATTCAGGAGCGGTTCCCTGAATGGAAGACTCTTAATAATCAATATAGTTTAGAATTCCTTTGCTTTCAGGCAGATTTCTTGGGTCACCAAGCCGCACAGTGGTATAAATTATTAAGCGAATATGTGAATAAAAAAAAGAAAACTGGGTTGAGGGATATTTGGAGCATTGAGATTAAGCACCAAATTTCGGCATCTCAATGGCCATGAATTTGGTCTTGGAGAATAAAATCAACAATGTCGGCATCTATGAGACAAACATGGTTGTTTTTGTTGCATAGAGTGTTTTGGACCCCAGTTCGCTTACAGAAAGTAGATAATTCTAGGTCTAATAGATGTTGGCATTGTAAACAAGAAGCAGGGACTTTAGATCATTTAATTTTTTTCTGTCCTTGCATAAATGCATTCTGGAAGTCAATTTGGCCCCAAATTAATTTGTTATTAGAAAATCATGTTGCCCTGTCCTATGATACAATTTTATTTGGCACTTCAATGAGATATAAAAGTCAAATTTCAGGATCCAATAATAAATTATTATTAATATTAACAGGAGTTGCCATTCAGCATATAACTAGGAATTGGAAAGACTATATAAGTCTGAATTTTACGTTTTGGTGGAATACAGTGTGTTATATATATAGAATGGAAAAAGCTATAGCATTACAAAATGGGAACTATAATAATTTTAAAAAGATATGGGGGCCATTAATGGAATATTCAAATGATTTGGCACCTTTACAAGACTGATTGAATATATAATGAAAAAAAATAGAATATGATAATGAATGAAATATAGAAATGGGAGGGATGGGGGTGGGATATTTCACTAATTAATAAGATGTATGGTTAAGAAGGAACAAGTGATTGTGTATAATATATTGTATAAAATTGTAAACTTGTTGGTGACAAAAATTTTTTATGAGATTAACGAGTCTGACTGATAGTACTTCCTATGCGTGCCACAGAAATCAGGCCAAAGACGATGTAGGAGGAACGTTGTATTACTGTTTCCTCTTTGCCACTGCTGCTCACACCCAGAGAGCTGCCTTGCCCTCACTGCCGTCACCCACCCCCAGAGAACTGCCATTGCCATCACTGCCCATCCCCAAAAAGCTGCCATTGCCGCCACTGCTTTTGTTGCCATCACCCACCCCCAGAGCTGCTGTTGCTGCCCATCCCCAGAGAGCTGCCTTGCCATGGTCCACTATAGCCCCTCCTTCCCACTAACCTTTTACAGCAGTGCGAGTAATTAAAGCAGAACATTGCAAGTAAGCTCACTGGCTCCAATCTCTCTCAATACCTTTAGTGCATGCTACACTGGAACAGGAAGTTACATCAGCTGTTATAGTGTAAGAAGGGACTGAAGAGACCACGAGAGGCTGTAGAACAGGCGAGCTTGCCGGCAGTGCTCTGCTTTAATCGTAAACACTGCTGAGGGTTATAAAAGATTAGTTAGAGGGAGGGAATGAGAACAACTGACCCAATCTGACCTTGGGGGGGAGGGAAGGAGGGAGGAGAGAAAAACAGAGACCCGACCACAGGGGGGAGGGAGGAAGTAGAGAGACATACCTAACCACCGAGGGAGGGAGACAGACCCAACCATGGAGGGAGGGAGGAAAAGGGAAAGAGATAGGGAGACCCAACCAGTGAGGGAAGGGGGGGAGAGAGAGAGAGAGATCCAACCAGGGAGAAGATAAGAGGGGGGGAACACTCAACCACAGATAGAGGTGGGGGGGACCCAACCACTCAGACAGAGAGAGAGAGCCAACCAGGAAGGGAGGAGAGATACCCAACCATGAAGGGAGGGGGAGAGAGACCCAACCACGAAGGGAGAGAGAGATCGAGAGTAGGATCACAAGAAGATTTGCTGGAAGAAAGATGTGCAGACGAGGAGATAGGATCATGTTTGAGAAGGCTAGATTCTGGAAATAGGGATGGAAAAACCAAGGGAAATGGTGACAGAAGGGAAGGAGAGAAATGATGAGCTCAGAGTGGTAGGCAGAGGGAGGGTAGGAGAAGGAAGAGAGAAGGGAAGAAAGGGTACTCATGCACTATAAAGGAGGAAATGTGAAGGGGCGCTTTATGCAATTAATTGTGTGATTAAAAATTTTAATCGATGTACAGCCCTAGTCTAGATGCAACCCTCTTTATTGCTGACAGGAGTGAAACTATGAGCATGTGATTTATAAGTCATTATAGTGTTGTTAACGTTAGGGAAAATTACTAATGAAGTAAGATTGACCAGAAATCACATGACCAATGAACCAAACATGGACCTAGTGGCAAAAAGCAGTCATATGCAATTTATCATTGTATCTTAATAAAGTAAATGTATTGTAATTGGAAGATGTACTAACTTATGTAATGAATAATAATTAATAAAAGGGCCTGCAGCCCAAGTCTCAGGGAGACCCTTGGTCTGGATTCTGCCAGTTAGCAGATCACCAAGACACCCATTAGGGCTCTGACGTTTTAAACTACAATTTGTATCTGTTATTCCTTGACCTCCATCAGAGATGGAAGAAAGGGCTGGGGGCTAGGTATTCACAATAATCACTTTATCAATACTGAAGATATCTGGAGTTTCAGTAAAGAAGTTTGAACGAAGACTGGTGCCTTCTCAGAAGGGTTATGGAATTGTTCTTTCATGCACAACTTTTGAAACCATTGCATGAGGCGACAGAAGAATTTTGAAGGATGATGACCTGGTGAACTCCACAGAATCAGCTGATCTCAGTGTTGAATATTTTTTTTCTTCACTTTTACTTAGAAACATGATGGCAGATAAAGGCCAAATGGCCCATGCAGTCTGCCCATCTGCAGCATCCACTATCTCCTCCTCTCTTTAAGAGATCCCACCTTCCTGTCCCATGCTTTCTTGAATTCAGACAGTCTTTACCAGGAAACTGTTCCATGCATCTCCACCCGTTCTGTAAAAAAGTATTTCCTTAGATTAAGAGCCTCTCCTTTGCCTCATAATTGTTAAGGATCTGACTAAGGCAGTTTTTTGGGCTTGCATGGACATGCACACAAATCCATAATGCTTTTGGTGATGCAATGAACAGAAACAAATGATAGAGACTGTGGGTTTCATCATTAGGTTTCTTTCCCTGCAGGTTGGGCAAGATCTGAAGCCTGCACTATAAAAAAAAGAAAAAAAGAAAATAACTTTCTGCAAGAAAAAACAAGCTAAAAAAAAGGACCAAAATTGTCAGAAAACAAGAAAGACAACTCTTCAATAGGCAAGTAGAGAGATATTTGTTTTGGTGCCCATTTGGCAGAGCAGAAACCCCAAAACAAAACTGAGAAGAGTGTTGTACATGCTCAGAAGTTTACACCAGTTTTGAGCTCTATGAGCGCTGTTCGCTGTTCTATCAAATGACTATCTATTTATGTGCTTGATTCAAATCCTGCTTTTCAGTAGAGAACATGCTCCACTGGTACTTACAGTATCCACCTGCCGTAGTACTGTTCCCTCTCCAAAAAACAAAGGCTTCCGTGCATCTACTAGGATAAGATCAAAATAGGACTGCCAAGGCCGATGTGGACTTCCTGACTACAAGGGCAAAGAAACAAAACAAGAAACAGATCAGCAGCTGCAGGTATTGTGCTACTGTATAAGGCATATTTCTCATGCATGTCCTCCATTACCATGACAAAATACTCTGAATGCAAGCACCAAAGTATTAAGGGGATTTGAATAATAGTTTGGTTTTTTTTCTAAAGGAATAATAAATGAATATTCTTTGGCAAAATATTTGATTTGTTTAGTAGTAGAAACTGAAAACTTCTTTTTATCTGAAAGGTAATGTAGTTAAAACACTACCGTGTTTCCCCCAAAATAAGGCAGTGTCTTATATCAATTTGGAGCCCAAAAAACGCACTAGGTCTTATTTTTGGGGTATGTAGATGATCATCTCACCCTTTCTCTCCTTCACTCCAATTTTTCCTCTTTCCTTTCTCTACCCATGTGCAGCATCTTTCCTCCCCTCACTTCTATCCCCCTGGGCAGCAGAATCCTTGCCCATCTTCTATCCTTCCCTCCCTTCCATCCCTTGTGCAGCAGAACCCTTGAGCACACACCCCCACCCCCACCGTGCAGCCGAACCCCCCGACCCTCCATCCTTCCCTCCCATTTGAACCCTGCTGGCTGCAAGCGAGCCCTACATACCTTCATCCAAAGCAGCGTTGAGCTGGCAGCACTCTAAACAGGCTGCTTCAGCCTTGTCCGCTGAGGAATTCCTTCTGCCAAGCTACTGTTACTGATGACATCATCAGAAATGTGGCAGAGTGAATTCCTCAGCGGAGAAAGCCAAAGCAGCCTGTATTCAGGAGTGGCACAAAGATATCAGACACCCTAGATATACTTTCAGCCATGCACCCCCTCCCCATAGGTAGTTCAAATCCTTATAAACCCCCCCCCCCCCACCTGGGACAGCTGAAAGGTCTAACCCTCCCACTTTATTTTTTTTGGGGGAGGGGAAGGGGGAATCCAGTCATCCTCTCTTCTTCCGTCACCTATCAGATCCTTCAATAATTCATGATCTCCCCTTCCTATTCCTATATCCCCCCAGAGTCATGTATTTTCCCTTCCCCTCTCCTAGGTGGCCAGTGTCTCTTCATTCCCTCCTTCCTCAGGTGATCAGTATTTCTTCTTCCATTCCCTACTCCCCCACCAAAAGGCCAGCATCTGTCTCCACTTTACTTCCCCCAGCCCAAGTGTGCCTGTTGCTGCACCTCCACATTTGTCTGGACTGGAAGCATCAGTGCGGCATGGAGCCTTCCAGCATAGTCCCACGCTGAAGACCTGCCATGTCCTGCTGTCCCCTCCAAAACTGGCTTCCTGTCAGGGAAAAGGGAATCATGACATGGCAGTGCTAGAGTGTGGGCTTGTGCTTGCGTAATGACCCTGCATTGGACTGATGGTAGCACTGAAGTAATGCTCTCCTGCCTTGTGGAAGCCATGTCATCACTACCCCCCCAAATTCTGCTGCCCTGTAAAATCACAAGATACACAAAACAGAGAAAATATTCACTAAGTTCATCAACCATTTGCATTGGAAAAAAATATCCAAGTGTACCACATAAAGAAAGATTAGATTCTTACCTCAATAATCTTTCTTGTAGATGTACTAAGTGGTCCTGAACCATAAGGTTTTCAACATGAACTTGCAAATTGTTTGCAGAAAACTGTCAATTAGAGAATGACACGGTGAGCGATCCCCGCGGGGAGCCGCGGTCTGCTATGATTTGCTCGCAGGCTATGGAGACTTTCCAGCCGAATTGCCGCAGACACGGGAACAAAACTTTTCACCGCCCGCAAGAACGGTGAAAAGATTTTTCCCTGCAGGCAAATTTACCCCCTTCATTGTGACCCGCGAAACCGCGATTTACCGTGCCTGATCCTTTGTTTCCTCCGGCGGCCATGCTGTCTCCTCCATTCCAGCTCTTCATCACCACGTTGCCGCATTGACTCCGCTCCCTTTTAATGTGCTGGCTCCTGATTAGTCACCTCTTCCTGCTCAAGCAGTGAGGGGACCAATCGCTACTGCCACACATGATTTGAAAACCCCATTTAATGAGTTGTAGTGGCGCAGCAGTAGCGATTGGGATTTTGGAAAGGAGCTGCGAGGACTGGAGTTGCTGGAGTCGCTGCTGCCTGCTTGGACTGGAGTTGCTGGAGTCGCTGCTGCCTGCTTGGACCGGAGTCACCACGGACTTGAAGCTGAAACTTCGTTTTAGAACTCGTTGTAAGAGGTAAGGTCCTTCTGCTTGCCTGCCCAGGGTTCCTGAGGGGAGGGGAGAGGAGGGGGAGGGTTCGGTTCGGTTGAGATGCTCTTGCAGCACGGAGCTGGTTCATTTTTTTTTTTTTAATCTGCTAGTACAGGTTGTGTTTTGTTTTTGTATAGTTAAGTAAGTTGTAAAGAATGTTTCCTTTATACGTTAATAAAGATAAGCATATAAAATCATACCTGTTTGAGGCTTTTATGGATGCTGCGGTGACGGGGCGGTGAATGGGATGGCAGTGGCGGTGAAGGGGCGGTGAAAGGGGTGGCGGTGACGGGGTGGTGAAGGGAACAGCTGTGACAGGGTGGTGCAGAGGTTGGTGGGCCAGGGACGGTGCAGTGACGGAGAAAGATTTTTTTCCCCGTGTCATTCTCTACTGTCAATCTTCTTTTCAATTCCACCTCCTTCCAGGGAGCTGCTCCTGCCCCTTTAGTTCGTACAAAACCAATCAAGTAGCATTGTAATGAAAGACATAACCGGAAAGAGGAACAGGGAAGAATCTCCAACAATACAATTCAGTTCTGCTCTGTAATAAACATTACCAATGAACATTATAACATTCAAACAGCTGCTATAAAGCAGATACAAAAATGTGTGCAACCAGCACTAATATTATATAGAGCTCATAGCTACTTGCATGTTCCGCTATCAACAGAGACTTGAAGCAGACTATATACTTGAGAATGTTTCTTTTATTTATTTATTCTCTCAGCTCATCTGAAAGACAGAGGTTTCTCCAGCTCCAGACTGATTCCGATGCAGAGGGCAGGGCTTCAGGAACACTATATACATCTACAAGAAAGATTATTGAAGTAAGAGCCTAATCTTTCTTTCTAGTGCAATGTGTCTAGTGGTCCTGAACCATAGGGATATACCAAAGCAGACCCCAGAGTCTAGGGCAGGCCCACTGAGTCTAGGGCAGGCCACGAAAGCAGTGTTCTTCCTGGCTGTTAAATCTACCCTATAGAACCTAGTAAAAGTATGGAGGGTAGACCATGTAGCCGCTCTACAGATCACCTCAGGCAAGACAGTCCTAGTCTCTGTCCATGAGGTAGCAACTCCTTTGCTGGAGTGAGCTTTCAATGTAATTGGTGGTGGCTTATCGAAGCCCACATACGAAAAGGAAAAGGTCATTTTAATCCATCTGGATTAAGGGAGGCTTTTAGACGCTGGCCTCCCTTTCTTGGCATGAGTGGTCAGAACAAAAAAAGTGATCCAATATGTGTAACTCATTGGTAACTTTAAGGTAAAAGAGAACAGCTTGCTTGACATCCAGCAAATGCAATGCCATGTCCTTTTTCTTTGACCCTGTAGGGTGGAAAGTGGGTAAATGGACTTCCTGTTTAACATGGAAGGCCGACACAACTTTCGGGTAAGAAGGATGGAACCATGCGTAAGGAGAGTCCTGCTTCCATAATTTTGAGGAATGGCTCCCTGAAGGAAAGAGCTTGGAACTTGGAGATTTATCTCACCAACATAATCACCACCAAGAACATCATCTTGACCTTAAGATCCAGAAGGGAAGATTCCCTTAAGGGCTCATACAGAGGTCCACTAAGACCCTGCACTTTCAATGATCCGACTGACAGACCCTTCTAAAGTCCCTGTCTTGACCTCTCAATATCTTCAATGATAGTCAAGCAGTTTAACACTTTTTAGGCTTTTAGCCTAAAATACTACCAAGCCTAGACTCCGTGTTCCTTAAACAGGTCTGTTTAATATCAATTTAGAACAAGCATGTACACAGTTTGTAGATCTTACAGCAGTTCTTCCTCACAGAGTCCACATACTCAACTGACACATCCTATACGTAGAGGAAGCAGGAATATTTTGCATAGTCCTATGCAGGGTTGTCTAGAAGTAGGGAGATCCTGGATTCTCTACAAGGAGAACTGTTCCAGCAGTTGTTAATGAAACCCATGCGGGATAGGGTTATACTGGACTTAGTGCTTACAAATGGGGAAAGTGTATCTGATGTTACAGTGGGTGATCATGTGGCATCCAGTGATCACTGCATGGTAAGGTTTAATATTAAGATGGGTATAGAGAAGGCTCATTCAAAAGTAAAGTTTCTAAACTTTAAAAAAGGCTAACTTTGAACGGATGGGGGATTACGTAAGGAATTGTCTGGTTGGGAACGTCTGGAAGGAGTATAAATGCAGTAGGCAAAACAGAAAGGAGTTATTGTAAGGGCAACAAACCTTTCTGTGAGGCAAGTAAATAAAAGTAAGAGGAAAAGAAAGCCACTTTGGTTCTCAAAAGTAGTAGCTGAGAAGGTAAGGAATAAGAGGTCAGCTTTCATAAACTACAAAAGATCGCAGAAAGATGAAGACAAGCAAAAATATCTAGAAAAGTTAAGAGAGGCTGGTTGAGTAGTCAGGAAAGCAAAGATACAAATGGAAGAAAAAATAGCAGACACTGTAAAATGGGGAGACAAGATATTTTTTTTAGATATATCAGTGATAGAAAGTGCAAAGTGGCATTCTGAGACTCAAAAGTGAAGGGGAAGAATATGTTGAAGCTAAAAAAGAAAAAGGCTGAATTGCTTAAAAAATATTTCTGTTCTGTGTTTACGGTTGAAGATCCGGGAGCGGGACCGCAGAAGACAAATGCGAATAGGGATGGAGGAGTGGTAGACCCTTAAAGATTTTCAGAGGGTTGTGTTACTGAGTAGCTAGCTAAATTAAAGGTAGACAAAGCAATGGGGCCAGATGGTGTACATCCGAGGGTGCTGAAGGGATTTAGGGAAGTTCTGGTGGATCCGCTGACTGACCTTTTCAATGCTTCTCTAGAGTAGGGAGTGGTATCAGAAAACTGGAGTGGTCCCTCTACACAAAGGTGGAAGTAAGGAAGAAGTAGAGAATTACAGGCCAGTAAATCTGACTTCTGTGGTAAGCAAATTAAAGGAAATGCTTTTAAAACAGAAAATGGTGAAGTTTAGAGGTAGGTCTTATAGAAAAAATCTAATCAATTTCTTTGACTGGTGACCAGAGAATTGGATAGAGGGAGTGCGCTAGATGTTGTGTATTTAGATTTTAGCAAAGCCTTTGAAAGTGTTTCAAACAGACGTCTAATAAATAAACTGAGTGTCCTCAGGATGGGCCCCAAAGTGATGGGCTGGGTCAAGAACTGGTTGAATGGAAGACAACAGAGGGTTGTGGTTAATGTAGATCGCTCTGAGGAAAGGGATGTTACCAGTGTGCCTCAAGGTTCTGTTCTTGGGCCTGTTCTTTTTAACATTTTTGTAAATGACATTGCTGAAGGGCTTTTGGGTAAGATTTGCCTCTTTGCGGATGATATCAAAATCTGCAATAGAGTAGAAACCATGGATGGGGTAAATAACATGAAGAAAGACCTAGCGAAGCTTGAAGAATGGTCTGAAATTTGGCAGCTAAAATTTAATGCTAAGAAATGCAAGGTCATGCATTTGTGCTGCAAAAACCCGAAGGAAAGGTAGTTTAGGGGGTCAATCTGGATCTTTTGAGGTTACTGCTGCTTTTTTCTCTTCTGTGGTGGGGGCTTGGAAGAAGAGGATGTTGCATGGTATTGTCTCTTAGAATCTGTTTTGAAGCAGACTTAGATTGTTGACTCTTAGTTTTTGTTCTGAGTCAGCTTTTAAGTAGCAGCCTCTATCACTGAAGAGTTCAACCCTTCAGGCATAGAATTTTGGCTAAACGGTTCTGAAGATTAATATCCATGTCAGAGACTCATAGCCAAACAAGACACCTCATCATAATGGACATGGCCAATGCTCTGGATGACATTTCAAAAGCATCAAATATTGTCCGTGCCATATATTTTTTGGTTTGTAGAAGACTGTTATCTGCTGAAAATCCTTAAAGATTTTCTGGGGGAATATATTACTTGAAGTCAGCCAACTTCTCTACATGATGTTTAAAATAAAATGACACGTAGAAGTTGTATTTAAGCATTCTATTGGCCAACATAGTTTTGACAGAGATGAAAATCAAATTTGTCCATAATACGACCCTCCTGTTCCAGTGGTGCAGAAGCGTAAACTCTGTTAATGGAGATTTTTTTTAAGGGTCAACTCCACAAACAACGATTGGTGGTGTAGTTGCAGTTTGTCAAATCCAGGACAAGAAATTATTCTGTAGAGTGAATCAATTTTTCTTGGGACTGCAGTAACAGAAAGAGGAGACTCAGTTTTGAAAGAGGGCCTCCTTAAGAAGATTATGCAATAGTAACTTAAGAAGTTCTTTAGGAAGTTTGTCATAATCTAAGGCATCAAGGAGCTCTGCCCTGGGCTCAGAATCAGCCTTTAATTTGACAGTGAGGGCCTTGCCTAAGTGTCTAATATATCTAGTAAAAGAAAATCCTTCAGGAGGAGATCTTTTTCTTGAAGGAAGAGGAGATGGATCTGAAGGTATGCTATATGACTCAGGGGCAGACAAAGTGGGCTCACACTCAAGAGTCAGTATGGTGATGTGAGAGAACAGAATCAACTGCAAGAACCCCCAGGTGACTCTCGGTAAGATGAAGAATGTAGTAGAGAATGATAAGAACGAAAAGACAATGTTCCTCGATGTCTTCGGTACTGATCTGATGAAGAGGAGCAATGGGAAGTTCTCTTATCCTTGGAAACATGGGATTGACGCGATGTAGAACAACGATGCATTGAGGCAGAGCATCTAGTTGATGAAGAATGTCAATGTGTCAAAGGAGGACACTGATGCTTGGATGAAGAGCATCGCTGTTGCTATGTTGGAGATCGATGCCTCGATGGAGCACGTCAATGTCTACTGGCAGATTGATAAGAAATAGACTGACGTTTCAATGGAGATCTGGAATTGGTACCCCGTGGCCTCGAGATTCTATGCTTAGGCTGGGCTGGTACCGAAGGAGTTGATGCTAGTACCGGTATCCCATGTAATTTAAACATGTCACCGATCTCCCTCCTGAAAAACTCATTGAGTTGTTCTTTGAAAAGCTGCACCAGTACCCTTGGCTCAATAGCCAGTACCACTGGTGTGGCAGGATGTTGAGGGGTGGGTTGCCTTGAGGAGGATGCATGCCCTGAAGGAGACACAACCTGTAGAGATAGAGAGCGATGGTTGGCCTGCTATTGAATGCAACAAGCATTTTGTGAGCGCTTTTATAGGTAGAACAGCATGTGCAGGTGTCAACAAGATGCTCAGGGCCCAAAAACTGCAAATATCAACTATGTGGGTCAGTGATTAAGATAGGCCCACTGGCACCGACAGTACTTTTTAAAAATGGTCAACGGTTTCGACATGAATGGAAAAATTGCAGTGCCAAAATTAAACTCAATGATGAGAAAATAGGAAAAGCCTGCCTAGAAAATAACACGAAGGCTGAAGGACCAAGTAACAAAAAAGAAAAACATATTATTTTCTTTTAGTCTTTTAACTAAGAATAACAAAAGTGAAGAAAAAAATGGCCAAAGGCCACTCGATAGTAAAATGTTATGGGTTGAAGGCAATGCAGACAGGATGAAGTCCAGAAAAAGAACTTCGCTCCGTAGATAACGAAGAACTGAGGAACTGTGAGCCAACAGCGGGTGGGAAGGCACTCGCACATGTGCGATGCGGGCAGTTGAAAAAGTTTCTTAAAACTTAAAGTGACAGTTCACTTTTAACACTGTCTGTAGTGAGCTCCATGGATGACATCACCCACATGTGAGAATATGCTGCCTGTTTGTCCTAAACCTAGAATAATAGTGGATACTGTGGAGGGGCAGACAGAATGGGCCATTTGGCCTTCATCTGCCATCATGTTTCTATCTTTCAGTTTCAATATGATCTGCTTCAATTTCTTGGAATCATCACTTCCAAAGATTGTTTCTGGTATGATTATCACACCTACATCCTCTTAAATAAAGACCACAGTATTACCATGTTCCCCGAAAATAAGACACTGTCTTATATTAATTTTGGACCCAAAAAACACACTAGGTCTTATTTTCGGAATAGGTCTTTTTATTTCATGTACAATGATCATCTCTCCCTTCCTCTCCTCCACCCCAATTTTTCCTCTTTCCTTTCTCTCCCCTACATGTGCAGCATCTTTCCTCCCCTCTTACCAATCCCCTTGTGCCTTCCCTCTGCAGCAGCTTTCTATCCTTCCCTCCCTCCCTTCCCTTGTGCAGCAGAAACTTTGCACAGCTTCAATCCCAACTGCCTTTTTAGCTCTTTTTTCTGTAGCGGGCAGAGATTCGGAGAGCCTGCTTACGCTAACCCAAGCCCTCTCTCCAAGGGTTCCCACCTACGGGAAAGCAGGAAGTTACCTCAGGGAGAAGAGTGAGGAGTTGACGGGAGCAGGTAGTCCGAATTGCTGCCGCTTCTGTTGTAGAAAACTTAAAATGCCTGGTCGCTGACTGGAGACGAGTCGAAACAGCAGAACATCGCTCCTATGAGAAAGGAGTGACGAGTAAGGAAAGAAGGCATGTGGTTCGATCACCCACCGCAGAACAGTAACCTCAACAACCTGCCAAAACAGACCAAAAGACCCGAAATGGAGTCTCGCTTCACTTTCTAACAGGACCGTCAGCCAATGGTCTCCTACGTCTTTGTAGACAGAACTTGCAGTATATCGAATAAAGCTTTTTTTTTTGGTACATTAACATTGTTATCAAAAGTAACATTTAGCAAACAGTACGAAAGAGACCAACCACCAAAAAAGAAGCTTATATACATAGCATTGCCATAGATTTCCTACCTCCATGCTTTTCTTCTGACCCTCCCCTAGATTGCACTGCTTGATTGAGGCAGCTGGGGGGGGGGGGAGTGCTGCTGATGGTGAATCCAGTGCTTCAACTAGGGCTTATTTTTGGGGTAGGTCTTATATTAAAACCTACCCGAAAATCATGCTAGGGCTTATTTTCGAGAAAACACGGTAATTTGGTGTTTCATCTATTGACTAGTCTTTTTTGTGGTACAACTGATTGACTGTCTTGCAGATTTTTTTGCCTCTAATATACTAGAAAATGTTATCCTTAGTTTTTACCCATTATGGCAAACTTCTCAAATTTAATATATGTAAAATATAATTCTAATTCCATATATCATATTGTAATAATAACATTTTTAAACATCATCATTTATAATAACCTAATATGTATAGGAATTAAATATCTATGTTATAATAATTTCCACACTCATTTAATCAAATCTAAAATAATTTTTTTTTTTTTTCCAATTAATAATAGCAGTATTAAATATATATGCAATAATTCTATAATAGTATTCAATTCAATTATAATGTAAATTTATCATAACATCCAATATATTAATAATAATTGAATCAAAAATTATAAAATATTTTTTTTTTTTAAATGGATGGAATAAAATCAAAAATTAATTTAAGTCATAAAATTCAATATATTGTAATAAAATTTGAATCAAAAATTGTCATTCTTATTTTATCTTGCATTTTCTATATCCTTTCTTCAGATGAAACTTCCATTTTATTCTGATTATATGTAGACATTAGTTCCTCTTCTTTTTTCTTTCTTTATTTCCATCTATTTTCATTAGATAAATTTGCTTTATTCTGCTTTATTATGTAGACATTGGTTCTTCTTGTGTCAAAAATTCTTTCAGTTTAGCAGGATCTTGAAAATACATAGATTTATTTCCTGTAGAAATTCTCATTGTAGACGGATAGTAAAGACCATACATGTAGCCCTTTTCTTTTAATTGTTGTCTGAATGTAAGGAATTGTTTCCTTATATTTGCAGTATCTTTAGCAAAGTCAGGAACAAAAATCAGTTTAGATCCTTTATAGTTTAGGTTTTTATTTGCTTTTGCCACTTTTAAGATCTCAAATGCTTGTTGGTATCTTAATACTTTGAAGATCAGAGGTCTAGGAGCTGTCTGGTTTGTTTGTTTTCTTGTGGGGATTCTGTGGGCACGTTCTATCTCCAACGGCCATTTAGAATTCAGCTGCAGCAGTTTAGGCAAAAGATTTTCCAAGAACTGTATAGGGTTTTCTCCTTCAATATTTTCAGCTAAGCCAAGGATTCTAATATTCTTTCTTTTTCCTCGATTCTCCATATCAATTAGTTGATTTTTTAAGGCTGTTACATTTTTCTTTTCCTCTTCACACTTTTGTGTGAAAGTTTCCAACTGACAGATTCTTTCCTCCATCACAGACATTCTTTGTCTGTCAGTTTGGATTTCTTGTTTCAGGTTAATCAACTCTTCCTTCACTTCTGATAATTTGTTGGCATTATCAGTCAGCATTATTTTGATTTTAAATAATTCCGCCATGATGTCAGCTTTTTCATTAATTTCATCTGCTTCCAGCGGGATTGGTACGCTGGACGGCGATACAGGGGTTACCTTTGACCTTTTTGCCGACACTCCCGAAGTACAAGGTTTTTCATTTTTTCCTTGCCTTATCGCTGCCATTTCCGCCGTTGATTTTTATTATTTTTAAGTCGGACAAGTAAATAAATAGTTTTATTTTATTCAGTTGTTGCCTGGGACTCAGGAGCTCTGCGGTTAAGCTGCCATATCGTGCGCGCTCCAAGCCACGCCCCGAGATAGGTGTCTTTGTGCACCCTTAGGTGTGGGAGGGTGCCTCCACTTAGGTGTTGCTAGGTGTCCTAAGAGTTTAGCGCCAAACTCTTAAATTGTTTAATGTTTGGGGGGGGGGGGGGTTAATGGCTGAAAACCAGCTTGGTCAATTTCCATGCCAATTAAGCCAATAAATAAAAGTTAGGCACGGATCCCTAATGCAGGTGCCATGGTGCTTCTTTTTTATTTTCCTCACCTGGTCTTGTTTTTTGTTCTTTAAAAGTTATTTGTTGCCTTTAATAAATTATTTCACTGCATCATTTAATCATGCTGAAATTAATTTGGTCTTGACTTACTGTAAAATGTAGAATACAATTTATCTGGTATTCCAAGGTAATGTTTTTAAACAATCACCATGTCTTCTGTAAACTTTTAATTTTTGTACCTGCTCCTTTTGTTAAAAGGTTATTCAGTTTCATAATATAAATATCAAGATGATCTTCAAAAATACCAGAAAACCAACATTAATTAAAAATAAATTAAAACATCACACGTACCTTTGGTCCATGCGGGAAGTCAAACAAGTAAGTCATAATTTTCTGGAAAAAAATATATTACTCATTACAAAACATGTATTGTACAGATTAGGGCTGTACCAAATATTTGTATTCAATTCAATCCTGTCCCGAATACATTATTAATGTTCAGCTAAATAGAAACATAGAAACATAGAAATAGACGGCAGATAAGGGCCAAGGCCCATCCAGTCTGCCCACTATAGCGATTTAAATTTGAATATAAATAATCTGGGGCTCTACTGTGCTGAATCCTACTGAAATAAACACTTGACCCTTGATTTCATGTTGTTTCTTTTATTATTTGTTATGTTAAAGCTCAATGTCTATTATTGGTATTCAGTATTTGTATTTGGCTGAAAAAGTATGCGGAATGACAGCAACAAAAACAGTGTCTCAAATGCGAAGCCTCAACTGCTAGAAAGCCTTGCTTTAAATAACAGGTGACATCACTAAAATATTACTAATCTGCATAAATTTCCCATAAGTCCAAAGTAGGAGGAAAGTAGCACATTCAGAAATATAAAAGGAGCCGAAAAAGCTGGCAACAGAAATGATTAAATGGCATGCCAAAGTATATGAAAACCAAACAAAAACTGCAGACAATGTACATGATGCAGGCAAGAATTTATTGTACCAAAAGTTAAAATGCAGTAATAAAAAACTGCAGTAATAAAAGGTTTTTTATTACTGCATTTTAACTTTTGGTACAATAAATTCTTGCCTGCATCGTGTACATTGTCTGCAGTTTTTGTTTGGTTTTCCTGTTTTGGTGGTTTTTCTGCAGATTCGGTTGGATTTCTTTTTTTGTTGCTCTTTTGTATGCCAAAGTATATTGAATTTCTGCCTGAGCCTGAGTCTTCTGAAGGAATTTGTTCTATGGCTTGAATATCTAGCAACAATGATAAAGCTGCTTGGACTTCTACCTTCTCTGGCCAGACCACTGATGAAATCTACAAATGGGGAAAGGCAAAGTAATAGCTGGCACCCTGAACACCCAGAAAGACTGCTATTGATGCCTAACAGCCTGCACTTAAGCTTCTGATTAAGTCAAGGAAGTGATCAAGTACTATGGAACTGGAACCCTGATAATCTCCAGGACCTAGAGGGTGATCCTTATCTGTTCCCAGGCCTCCACATAGTCTGAGAGCTGACCTTCAATCTTCAGAGGAGCGGCTTGAGGACTGGCATCATTATGTTTTTTTGGCTGCACTGTGAAGCAGGACTTCAGTCAAAGAATGAACAAGGGGTAAAGTAAAAACTCACTTATCAATGAGATCTGGGAAGGTGAATTGCCACTGATTTGAAAAATCCAGAAAAACTAGACTAAACAGTACTCACAAGTTGCAATATATACTGTATTTTTTGTTCTATAAGACACACCCCTCCCCCCGTAGAGGAGGAAAAACCAAGGAAAAATAATTCTGCCCACCGCTCTGCCCTGTATCCAGTCCCCCCTCTGGTGGTCTAGTGGTAGGCCAGGACAGGGTACAGGGCAGGTATAGTGGTAGGCAGGCAGGGCTCCAGGCAGGCCCCCCTTACCTTTTTATTATTATTATTCTGGTGGTCCAGTGCTATAAAGCAGAAGAGGATGCCAGAACTTACCCCCCTCGAGACCAGGTCTGGAAGCTGCCGGGACACACAGGTGCTTCAGCCCCTCGGCTTATAAAAGTTAATACTCAGGGATAAAGAGACTATATAGGACAAACCTACATGTAAGGTCTCACCATCCAATCACTGCAATAAACTCTTAAAATATCTGACCGGTAGATCTCGAAGACAAAATGAGTCGATCGCAGAGCTTCATGATAGACTCGCATTGCCTTCACAATCTACCGGGCCGATCAGCCTTCCTTCTCCCTTCCTTCTCAATTCTGCCATCGGAGAGGAAGTTCTGGGTAAAACTCTTTATAGTTTATAAATCTTTCCTGGCGAGCCGCATGTGGCCCCTGGGCCACGTGTTCGAGACCACCGTTATAGAACTACCTTGGGAATGGGTCAAACAAAGGGGATGGGGATGGGAAATATCTCACATATATGCAGCTGTGTGAACAAATCCTTAAGTTCCTAAAAGACGGGAAGAGGACAAGGGCAAGTATTTGGGGAAAATGAGAGGGAAGCAACATTTGATCACCTGCTTTTAAAGTAGAGCTTGACAGTAGAAAATGAACATAAAATGTTATACTGATAGAATGATACATTTACTAAGTTAAAAAATGTTTTTCAGATAAAGACAGCCTGCTGGAGACATTTAGGCATATCTGGTGAAACTGTCTAAAAATTCACCTGTTTTAGAATGAGATGATGGGGGCAGTAAGGGAAGTGTTGAAGATTAGCACAGAAAAGCAGATGAGAGAGAAAGATGCTGCTAAACTGGATAGCCTCAGGAATGGAAGCAGACAATGCTCTAGTCCTCATGTATGTGGACATGACTGCTCCTATAATGATGGCAGAAAGCTGAGGCAAACTGAAGTTTTTCCAATAGGCAGGGCATTTGGTAGATTAGATCATATATATTTGATGCTAAAGCCAACAGCAATTTACCAGGATAAAACAGAAAAGACTTAGCAGCAGTAGGAACTCTTTAGAGACAGCTTCAAATGTAAAAAGGAAATGTGTCTGAGTAGAAACCCCTAGAAGGATAAGTGGATGGTTTGTATGGTGTTAAAGACCCTGAGGGAGCAGAAGAGAATTGGGGTGGGGGGAATCTAGGGATTAGAACAATTTGAAAATTTTAATAGGCGTTTGAATCTCCGCTTTCTAAATTTTCCTCAAACTTCAGGAATGTTACCTATTGATTTGCTGAAAAGATACCTCATTGAGAATTTGGAAATTTCTTCAAAATGTATTCCTCCAATTAATAAAATTTATTACCTACCAAATAAAAAGATGCCTGATGGAAAAGGAGAGGTAAATGAAGATGGAAATGAGATTGGGAAAGTAAGAGAAGGAGAGACAAATGTGATAGATTTTGCAAATGTGACGGCTTTACTGGAACAAACGATAACATCTGAAATGGACAGAGCAACATTACTAGTATCATTTGTCTTTGAACAGGATGTGAATATGATTATGAAATTGTTTTTCAAAAATTCCCAAAAATTATTTGGGGGTCGGAAAATATGGATATATCCTGACGTAGCTAAAACCACACAAGAACGAAGGAAAGAATTTCTTGCAATGCGACAACAGACTATAAATATCGGAGCAACATTTTTATTGGGGCATCCATGCAAATGCCTGGTTAGGTACTTAGGTGTTAAATATGTTTTTTTCTCTCCTAACCATCTGAAGGAATTTCTAGATGTTAAGCAGATCATCAAGGATTAAGGATTAAGGGATAATAATAGTAATGGGTGCTAGATACATTAAGCCTTTCTTTTTTGTATTATTCCTCTAAATTTCTCTCTAATTTTAGTTTTGGTCATCTCCTGCTTATTGTGGTCTAAGAAGGGGTTTATCATCATGATGTTTCTGGTAAAAGTATTATTGTGTTAAAATTTTTTTTCCCTGTATTTAATGTAACAAGAATTAATTCTTGTAAAATAAGAATGTATAATTAAATAAATAAAAAATTACAAAAAAAAAATAAAAAAAAAAAAGAACCAATTATTGTTGCTGCAACTAGTGTGCAATTGTTCTGAGAAATTTTTCTAGAGGACCAATATCAGGATTTCTTGGACTTAGGAGCCTCTGTAGGTACATAAGAGTTCACCTTCTTCAGAAAGGGCAGATATAGTCCCGCTCCACAAAAGTAGAAATAAGGAAGAAGTAGGGAATTAGAGGCCGGTAAGTCTTATTTCTGTGGTAAGCAAATTAATGGAAACACTTTTAAAACAGAGAATGGTGAAGTTTCAGGAATCCTGTGGATTATAGTACCAGAGGCAACATGGATTCCTAGAGATAGGTCTTGTCAGACAAATCTGATCAATTTCTTTGACTGGGTGACCAGAGAATTGGATAGAGGGAGTGTGCTAGATGTGGTATAATTAGATTTTAGCAAAGTCTTTGACAGTGTTCCACACAGACATCAATGTGATCTCATGAGGTGCTCCAGCCCCTCCCGAAGCAAGGCTTGGATCTGTTTCTTGAAGGCAGGCACAGAAAAGATGGGGGCAGTGCCAATGTGGCCACAGCCTGAGAAGGTGTCAGTGCTGATTCAAGAACTAGGTCTCAGCCTCAGGAAGACTGGTGGGTTGGCACCGCTACCATGGTGGTGGAGGGCCACGGTGCTGATGCTTCTCAGGTGTCAACAATGTCAATGCCCCAGAGCTCCTGGCACCACATGCCAAGGACCAATGGCAATGCTTCTTTGACATTGCACAGTGCTTGGCATCGGGCTCCTCTGCTGTTGAAAAGAATGATACCAAATCCAAATGCTTCCTCAGTGTCAGGTCTGAGTGAACTTGATGATTCGTGGGCCCACCAGCACTTAGCTTTGAGGCAGGCATAGATGTCCTTAGTGTTGGAGCATTGCTAATGTCCAGTACAGCTCCTGAGGTAAGACTGATGCTCTCAATGCTGAAGGACTTCTAAGGGCAAAGATCCTCTTTCAGACCACCTGCCTAGATTTCACTGTCCTCTTCTGTATTTGAGAACAGAGAGTACAGGTTAGAGGATAATGGTCCCTGCCTAGATACTTGAACTCCTCATGTTGGTCACTGACCAACATGGTCTGAGTATACAAAGTACACTTTTTGAACCCACTGTCTGGCTTCAGTGACATTGAAGAAAAAATAGATACAGTAAAATCAAATGACTTGGTGGTGCAGGGAGGACAAATAGACAGAGACCTGGCTGGAATCCCAGGCCTAAAATAGAAGGTAATCAAAAGTGCTGAAAAGCTAAATGAAGGGAGGGAAGGGGAGTAATGGTCAGACACTCTAAAGCAGGGATCTCAAAGTCCCTCCTTGAGGGCCGCAATCTAGTCAGGTTTTCAAGATTTCCCCAATGAATATGTATTGAAAGCAGTGCATGCGCATAGATCTCATGCATATTCATTGGGGAAATCCTGACTGGATTGCGGCCCTCAAGGAGGGACTTTGAGACCCCTGCTCTAAAGAGAATACAGTGCAGGAAGGCACAATGAATGAAGAAAAACAAGACAAAAACCTGAAGAAAACTGTACCATGAGTAGCACGTGTCTGACACATCCTCAGAGAGAAAAGGATTGGTGGTCTCTTGTGACTCCAGCAGGTGGGAAGGCACTTATTGTGCGGGTCTACCAAAGACTTCTTAAAGGGATAGGCACCAGGGCTCTGTCAGGGATGCCATCCACATGTGAGAAACTGCTTATCTACTTACTGCACAGGTTCATGTGATCTTTGAGCACGTGTGATCTGAGGCTGAAGTAATGAGAGAGGCATTCTTACAATGTGCAAGAGCTGAAAGTAAAACAAAAATCCTTCGGAAAGAGAGCTCCTGCTACTTTAAGCAGGTGCTACGTATGAGTGGAAAGAGATTAGGAAGGTGATGGTTCATCTGCTTCCATTACTAGAACCCTTGGTGAAGCCTTTGTTTCTTTACTGATGAAGCACTCTCTTCAGAATGTGCGGTTAAATGTGGTCTAGAAGCTGGAATCTTAGTTCTCTTGGAAGGAGAGGTCCTCTTATAATACTCTGGGTTTTTTTTTAAATTTGTCTGGACTCTTTCTACAGTCAGAACCTTTGTGTAACTGAGTGACTGGTTTATGTAATATCTACACTGAGAGCATGGTACTCATCATTCAGTTCCAAACTTTGGGACACAGTACCAACACCAAGATATTGGCATGGATGATTCTGCACCAACTCTTTATATGCTTGATGGTACAGAGGATCTGCCAGATATGAAGTGCCTCTGTATCAAGAACTCAATACTAATGTTGAGTTTCCTAATGTTAAGCTCAGTACCAATGTTGAGTTTCAAAACATTAAGTTTCATAGTAACTAAATTCTCATAGTGCCACTCCTTTTCAGAGCCATGAAGCTGAGAAATAGTGCTAACTTTTTGATACCATGCTGATGAATGTTCAATATTGCACAGAGCCTTGATATTCCCTGACCATGACAGGACAACAAAAGCCACTGTGTACAGGATGGATATCATACTCCCTAGATCAGGAATAACTTGGATTCTATCATTTATCAGCATATTTTGCTTTGTGTTATAGTTCTGTGTTGCAAAATGTTCTGCCAAATTTAGCATCGTAAGGGAGTGGACCCTTGAAGATATCCTACCACAACTATAACAATTCTTATCATTGACTAGTCTAAGGCAAAGAAGCTGATTTAACAACCATCTGCTGTGCTAATTTTCTTATTAGAAATAGGGAACCTATTGAAACCTGGCTTGACCTTGGACATACCTAACAGCAGACCACCCAGCTGAACTCTATTGCTCTATAAGATAGGGGGAAAAAAGAAAAGAAAATGGGGACTTCTTTTCTGGAGGTATACATATGTTTTAAATAATAGAAAATGAAGACAAATTAAGAAAATAAAAACAAAGATGGAAAGACAAATTTTTAGCTGTTAAGCTGCAAGGATAAAAGACCTATGGGAATGGTCATTGGAAAGAGTGGAAAAAAGATAACTGATGTACCTTTGCAGAGGTATCCTGCATGGGAAGGTACGTGTATACTCAGAAATGTTTTATAGTTATTTCTGAACGCTTAGAGAACTACTTTATTTTTTATGCTATCATATAATATCACCCACTTGCTTGGCCGATTCATCCTGCCTGTCAAATGAGAATTTTTATTTAGTTTTAATGTTCAAACTCTTTAAAAAGTTTTTTTTTTTTTTTTTTTTGTAAGTTCTTGTTATAATACATCTTGGATAATTCTTTTGTAATCCGCCTTGAACTGCAAGATAATGGCGGAATAGAAATCCCTAATGTAATGTAATGTAATACATACTCTAAAAGTTAAAGCACACTCATGTTACCAAATAGGCAACAATCCTTCAGACATGCCCTTATGCAATAATCCTGTTCTTTAATCCATTGTTGCTTGGAATTTAGGTTTTAAAGCAACTTAAAGTGAATATATATGAAAAGGACAAAACCTAGAGGTAAAAAAAAAACCTAACTTATAAGACAAAAGCTGGGTATTCAGTTAACCCGTCACCAGTTAAAATACTGTGGTTCTCATCTGTGAATCTCAAAAAGTTGCATAAATATTTAACACTTACGTCAGTATATTTATAGTCACTGTTGGTTGCAAGAAATACCTTCCCAACTTCATTCATACGACTCAGCAGCAAAGGCAGCTTTGCCTAAAATTAAATAAATGTAAATTTCACAGTCTGACCACACCACAATGCTAGAATAGAAATGCAAAACAAACTAATGAACACCTTTCCATTCCAATGTACACTAAAATATAAGAGGTAACACAGGAGCTAAACTTACGTCTTTAACCACATATTTCTCCAGGTTTTCCAATGTCTTTTCTTTTAGAGATCCCTAACACAAAAAAATAAAATGTTGTTATTAACACTACAATGAGCAAGATTGTCTCATATCACCTTCACTTTTATATACAGTAGACTCTGTTAACCGAAACACAAGCAACCAGAAATAAAAATCTAAGAAATAATGTAATACTTTAAATAAAAATGAAAGTAAAATCATTTTCTGACGGGAATTTAAGTGTAAACTTGGCACACCACACCTAAGAATGCCCACGCTTTGCCTACCACATGTCCGGTAGTTTGTCTGGAATAGTTTAAGGTATGGCTTAGGATGGAATATGGTATTATTTATTTATTTAAGACACTTAGGTCCTGATTCTGCAAAACGTGTCTAAAGTTAGGCGCCGTTTAGGTGTCTAAGTTAGGTGTCCCTTTGTAGAATCGCGCTCAGCAATGTTCAGCACTGTTTAGTGTTTAGTCTAACTTTATAGGCATCCTTTAGAGCACTGTTCTTCAATCGCCAGCTCCGCGGACCAGTGCCGGTCCGCAGGAAATTTCTGCCGGTCCGCACAGGGCCGGCAAGATTAAGGTGACCATTTTCAGACCTCCTGTCCCATTGTCCCTACTCGGGGACAACAGGACAGGCGATCATTTCCTGTCCCTACCTGTCGCACAAAAAAAAAAAAAAAAAGCCTCCCTCCTTCCTTTCCCCTGGTCCCCTGCTCTTACCGCCCTGCTGCTGCTGCTAAAGTTTGACAGGAAGTCTTCTGAGAGGACGTTCTGGGCCAGCCAATCCTGCCTGGCTGGCCCAGAACGTCCTCTCCAACGTCAGAATTGACGTCGGAAAGAAGACTTCCTGTCAGCTTTAGCAACAGCAGGATGATAAAAGCAGGGGACTGGGGGAAAGGAAGGAGGGAGGCTTTTTTTTTTTTTTTTTTTGCGGCAGGGAGGGAAGGAGGTAGGCAGGCAAGCAGGCTGGCTTTGGCCAGGAAGGGAGGGAGAGAGGTATATAGGCAGGCAGGCTGGCTTCGGGGGTGGGACAAAGTGTGGAAGGCAGTGAGAGGGACATAGGAAGGAGGCACTGGGGGCACTAAAGAGATAGGAAGGAGGCACTGGGGGCACTAACAGGAAGGGGCACTAAGGACATGGGAAGAAGGCACTGGGGGCACTAAAGACATGGGAAGGAGGTACTGGGGGCACTAAAAACATAGGAAGGGACACTAAGGACATGGGAAGGAGGCACTGGGGACACTAAAGACATGGGCAGGAGGCACCGGGGGCACTAAGGACATAGGAAGGAAAGAGGGAGGGAATAGAAAGGGACAATTCTTGGGCCTGAGTGCAGAAAGAAAGAAATGAAAGAAAGGATACACAGACAGAAGGAAACGCAACCAGAGACTCCTGAAATCACCAGACAGCAAAGGTAGGAAAAATGATTTTATTTTCAATTTAGTGATCAAAACGTGTCAGTTTTGAGAATTTATATCTGCTGTCTATATTTTGCACTATATTTGTCTATTTTTCTATAGTTACTGAGGTGACCGAGCTCGCGGAGATGGGGTGGAAATGGGTTTTTTTAATTTCAGTCCTAGTAGTTTGCCGGTCCACAAAATAATTATTTTATTTCTGCCGGTCCACGGGTGTAAAAAGGTTGAAAAACACTGCTTTAGAGAATCTGATTTTAGATGAGATTTAGACGTCCAAACAATGTCCTTAATGTTATATTTTATTATTATGTTATTAGAATGGCAATTTTGTGCTGTTTTTCATTATAATTGTAGTACTGTGAATTTAATCTGTTTAATGTTCTTATTTATTTCTCTTTCATCAGAGAGTGACTGGGATTCGGACCAGCAACATTAGGGTAGAAGGCCGTAGGTTTAACCAGTGTGCTACAGAGTGAGCTACCATGTTTCCTCACAAATAAGCCCTACTCCAAAATATAGGCATGATATGGACGCCATAGGTCACTCAGTGTTATGTAATGAATCTAAGGATGCCCAAATTAAGTCATTGCCCAAACCACGCCCATTCCATACCCACGCCTACCAAGTTAGGCACAAGTTTTAAACATGGGCGTCCATGAAATTGTGACTGCGTCTACAAAGTGGCATCTATGTCCTTTGGGCGCTAAGTACCAATTATCACTTAAGACCCTTAATTGGTTCATTAACCACTTAGATTGGACACCTAAAGCATGCCTAACTTTAGGCATAACTTAGGCACCCTTTATAGAATCGGGGCCTTATAGCCCACATATCAACCATCTATGCAGATAACAATGATACATAAATAATTAAAACAAAACATAGCAGATTATTAAAATAACAGCATACAATAAACAACTTACACATGTGCCTTAAAATAAAAATCCAAGCAATTACAAGATTACAAAGTAACCAAATTTGAAAAGGCAAGTAAAAAAAAAATGGGCTTTCAAACTTTACTGAAAGGCCAAAAAATTAAAGGTCAGATAGATAGAATCTAGAACAGAGTTCCATAGTAAAGGTTCAGCTACTTGGAACATATGTGATCTATTTGCAACTTTGGAGACACAATGAAGAGTGGGAAGAACCAAAAAACCTCACAGCAATTTTTTTTAGGTACATCAGAAGCAGAAAACCTATGAGGGAATCTGTGGGACCGTTGGATGATCAAGGAGCAAAAGGGGTGCTCAGGGAGGATAAGACCTTAGCGGAAAGACTGAATTAATTCTTTGCTTTGGTTTTTTACAGAAGAAGATGTAAGAGATCTAACTGAACTGGAAATGGTTTTCAAGGGTGATGATACGGAGGAACTGAAAGAAATCTCAGGGAATCTGGAAGATGTACTAAGCCAAATCAAGAAGTTAAAAAGTGATAAATCGCCAGGTCCGGATGGTTAACATCCCAGAGTACTAAAAGAACTCAAACATGAAATTGCTGACCTGCTGTTAGTGATCTGTAACCTGTCACTAAAATCGTCTGTAGTACCTGAAGATTGGAGGGAGGCCAATGTTAAGCCGATTTTTAAAAAGGGCTCCAGGGGAGATCCCGGAAATTATAAACAGTAAGCCTTACTTCTGTGCCGGGCAAGATGGTAGAAACAATTATAAAAAATAAAATTGTGCAACATGTAGACAAACATGATTTAAAGAGACAGAGTCAGCATGGGTTCAGCTGAGGGACATTTGCTTGACTTCTTTGAAGGTTTGAATAAACATGTGGATAAAGGTGAGCCGGTTGATATAGTGTATCTAGATTTTCTGAAAGCTTTTGATAAAGTTCCTCATGAGAGGCTCCTGAGAAAATTAAAGTGTCATGGGATAGGTGGCAAAGTTCAGTTGTGGATTAGGAATTGGTTATCAAATAGAAAACAGAGGGTAGGGTTAAATGGTCATTTTTCTCAATGGAGGAGAGTAAACAGTGGAGTGCTGCAGGGGTCTGTACTGGGACTGGTGCTATTTAACTTCTTTATAAATGATCTGGAAATTGGAACGATGAGTGAGGTGATTGAACAGTTCAGTGTCATCTGTAAATTTAAAGTTGTTAAAACGCATGCGGATTGTGAAAAATTGCAGGCGGACCTTAGGAAACTGGAAGACTGGGCATCCAAATGGCAGATGAAATTTAATGTGGACAAATGCAAAGTGATGCACATTGGAAAGAATAACCTGAACCACAGTTATCGGATGCTAGGGTCCACCCTGGGGGTTAGCGCCCAAGAAAAGGATCTGGGTATCATTGTAGACCAAGGGTAGGGAACTCCGGTCCTCGAGAGCCGTATTACAGTCGGGTTTTCAGGATTTCCCCAATGAATATGCATTGCGGTGGCGGCCAAAAAAGGAAACAGGATGCTAGAAATTATTAAAAAAGGGATGGTTAACAAGATTAAGAATGTTATAATGCCTCTGTATCACTCCATGGTGCGACCTCATCTGGAGTATTGCGTTCAATTCTGGTCTCCTTATCTCAAGAAAAATATAGTGGCGCTAGAAAAGGTTCAATGAAGAGCGACCAAGATGGTAAAGGGGATGGAACTCCTCTCGTATGAGGAAAGACTAAAATGGTTAGGGCTCTTCAGCTTGGAAAAAACACGGTGGAGTGGAACGGATACAAGTGGATTCTTTTTTTTTTAATTCTTTATTCATTTTATCCCCTACATCAAGTGTATAAATAGTTGACATATAGAATTGTATATATCTCTTGAATTTCTTATCATTTTAACATTAATATATAAGATTTAACCCCCCTCCCATACTATATACAATCAAATATATCATATAAATATTCTTATCTAATGAATTAAATATTTAATCGAATTCAGAAACATCCCCTCCCCATCCTTCATTTGCACTTGTACTTATATTGGAAAAATGGTATGCATTCATTCATTGCAATACTTTGTCAATGGCCCCCAGATCTCTTTAAATTTATTATAATTTCCTCTTTGTATCACAATTATTCTTTCCATTTTATAAATGTGACACGAGTTCCACCAAAAACAGTAATTGAGTCTACTCCAATTCTTCCAACTAGATGTGATATGTTGTATGGCGACTCCTGTCATGAACAGTAAAAGTTTGTTATTTTTTGATAAAATTTGGCTCTGTGTCCTCATTGACATACCAAATAAAATTGTATCATAAGATAAATTAATATGTTCAGGAATTTTCAGACCATTAATTAATTTTAAAAATTCTAATCCATCTTTTTCCCTATCATCATAAGGCTCGGAAGAATATAAGACTTTATAAAATTTTAGAAACTGACTTAATATATTTCCAATTTTAGTATATATATAAATATATATATATATATATATATATATATATATATATATATATATACCCATTTTCATCTTTAATTGCAATAATTTTTGTTTTCCTTTTCTTTGCTTTAAGTAATTTACCAATAATCTTCACGCCTTATTTGAGTTTCCATAATACAAAGTCTGTTGGGAAAACAAATGTTTCCTTACCATTTTTGAGGATATTTCATTATATTTACCTTTTACTTTTAATAACGCTTGGAGATTATTTTGCTCCCATTTTTCAATTAATTTAGACTCCAAATTTTTAATTTCTTTTTCCAATTTAGAAAATTGTTCTTTAAGTTGCTTTCTAATATAAGCTGAATATCAGATAATATTACCTCTCATGGTAGCCTTAAATGCATCCCATAATATTTCCACGGAAATTTCTTCTGATATATTAATTTGAAAGAAATCATTCATTTTTAATTGAATGTCCTCAAGAAACTTTGAATCAGAAATCAATGTATCATCAAATCTCCAAACAGATCTACTATTTTCCTGTTCAGCAGCTTTAAATTCAATCCACACACCACCATGATCAGACAAAATGATTGGATCTATGGAAGCTTGTGTCACCTGTTGAACCAATTGATTTGAGATGAAAATATAATCTATTCTTGAAAAAGATTTATTAACATGCGAACAGAAAGAAAATTCCCGATCATCAAAATGAAGTATCCGCCATATATCTTTCAAATCACATGATTGAACCAGATTATCTAACCCTAATGATTTCATACATTTTGTAGGTTTTTTATCCATCAAGGGATCCATAACAGCATTAAAATCTCCAGCCACTCCAATATTAGAAGCAGCCAGTGGGAGTATCAATTGTTGTAATGCTCTAAAAAATTCATTTTGGTTCGAGTTAGGGGCATACACATTAAACAATGCCAGGGTATTATTTTCCATGCTCATTTCTACATGTAACCATATGCCCAGGAGATCAAAATCAATTGTTTGCAAATTAGCTGTACATTTTTTATTTATTAAGATGACAACTCCAGCTTTTTTCCCCACTGCAGGATCAAAAAAACAATGTTTCACCCAATCTCCTTCCAATTTCTTTGATTCTATAGCTGATAGATGTGTTACTTGTATATAATATATATAGGCATTTTGTTTTTTCAAAAAAGTAAGCATTTTTTTCTTTTTAATTTGATGGTTGAGGCCATTAACATTTAAGGAAAAGATTTGAATTTCCATTGTATATATTATCTTCAAAATATCTAATCCAATAAAAATATGTAAAAATAATTAGATATTTATGAACATATACCATTTTCCAAAAATTAACCCTCAGAACATAAAATAAAATTATCTCTATCCCATTATTTCTATACTTCCCCCTCCCTCCCTGTGACTAAATCAAGACTCAATTGTTATGACCACCAGAGAAAAACACTCGACGTGTTTGGTGTCCAAAGGCTGAATGAGGGATTAAGGCCCGAACTGAGGAGAAAAATAAACGCTGAAAAACTCAACGAAAAAGAAGAACTAAGTAAAAAGTACTTTTATACTAAAATAAGAAAAGAATAATAACAAACAGGAAGGCAAACTCATTTGGACAACTTCTTCGCTACGCAGTAAATGAACAACTGAGGTACCGTGACCAAACATTATGCAGGAAGGCACTCACACGTGCGCGGTGTGGGCAGTATCGAAGCTTAAAGTGACAGTACACTTTAATACTGTCTGTACCAGGCTCTGTGGATGACATCATGTGCAAATGCTGAAGATAGTTATGTGCAAACACTGAACGACAGTTCTCCCATGTCTTTCTCAATAACAGACTATGGACAAGTTCCTGGAGGAAAACTCAATGGTCTGTTATTGAGAAAGACATGGGGGAAGCCACTGCTTGCCCTGAATCGGTAGCATGGAATATTGCCACTCCTCGGGTTTTGGCCAGGTATTAGTGACCTGGATTGGCCACCGTGAGAACAGGCTTACTAGGCTTGATGGACCACTGGTCTGACCCAGTAAGGCTATTCTTATGTTCTTATTAAATTCAATCAGTATTCATCAATATGAACATGAGAATAGCCTTACTAGGAAAGACCAATGGTCCATCAAGCCCAGTAAGCCCCTTCTCACAGTGGCCAATCCAAGTCACTAACACCTGGCCAAAACCCAAGGAGTAGCAATATTCCATGCTAAGGATCCATGTCAAGCAGTGGCTTCCCCCATGTCTTTGTCAAAACAGACTATGGACTTTTCCTCCGGGAACTTGTTCAAACCTTTCTTAAAACCAGCTATGCTATCTGCTCTTACTGCTTTGGAGCAAGTTGGATAGGTCTTTCTGTGCTGAGCAACAAGGCGAAGGAGCTGCTTCTGCTAATCATTCTTTGTGAGACTTGAATTATACTGCTGCATGAGGCAATTGCTCTTTCAGAAGAATTGTTGACTACTGTCATTTATGATGCTGACTGCTTCAAATACTGGTAGTTTGGATCATCTCTCCAGTTTACAGGATCTATAAGCAGAAATTGTTGAGCCTTTTCTTGTCTATTTGTGTCACAAACGCTAAAGAAGACATAAGTTCTCTTTGTTATACATGATGCCAGACTAATGGGACTGAGTGACTCAGGAGGGCAGTCAAGACGTTTCACCAAACTTGCGGACTGTGGAAGCAGAAGGTTTGCCACCATCTTGGATTGGCCAGACCAGCTAAAATTTTTGATAAATGTTGTTGATACAGCCTTGGCAACTGCCTTGTTCATGGATAAAACTCTTCATTTAAGAGGCAAGAATACTCAATAGTCCCTTTCCTTAAAATTTTAGGAGTTATTTTGGACATTCATCTAACTCTGGGGGAATACACTGATATACTTGTTAAAAAATGTTTCTCTGCATTATGGAAACTGCGTTCCATTAAAAAATATTTTGACCAGCACTTCCTTCAGACTATTAGTTAAGGCATTAATTTTGTCTATTCTTGATTACTGTAATATCATTTATTTGGGACCTTATAAAACTATTCTAGGAAGATTAAGGCTGATCCAAAATACAGCTGTCCACCTAATTTTTGGATTGAAAAAACAGGAACATGTCAGCCCTTATTACCATCAGCTGCACTGGTTCTCCACTGTCCCCATTGCTCTTCAATGTCTACATGTCCTCACTGGGCACGCAGCTCACCCAGCTGGGGATAAAACTATTTAGTTATGCAGATGACTTTACGATTATCATCCCATTCACTAATTCTGTCTCTGAAACTATTTCCAAAGCTTCAGAAGCCATAAATGTGATGAAACAATGGATGACAAACTTTAGGCTCAAACTTAATTCAGAAAAAATTACTTTCTTTGTTGCTTCACCGCATCCGCTTGACACTAAATCACCCCTTTGTATCAATAGCCTATCCAGCCTTCCATAAAGATACTAGGAATAACTCTGGATCAATGCCTAACCATGCAAGACCAGGTAGACTCCTTAATCAGAAAGGGATTCTTTACTCTCTGGAAACTCAGATCCATTAAAGCTTATTTTGATATATCGGCATTCAGAACCCTAGTCCAATCCCTCGTACTAAGTCTGCTTGACTACTGTAACATCCCCTATTTGGCAATTTCCCAAAAGAATATGCGACGCCTACAGCTGATGCAAAATGCAGCAGTTAGACTGATCTTTGGACTAAAGAAATTTGACCACGTGACACCCTACTACCGGCAGCTACATTGGCTGCCGATGGAGGCACGCGTAAAGTTCAAATTTGCCTGTTTCTGCTTTAAAGCATTACACGGACTTGCCCCTAAATACATTACTGACCTTTTCTCCTTCTCAGCCAACAGACAAAAGAGAAGTTCACATTCCAACTTCGTTTCCCCCCCAGTGAGAGGTTGCAAACTGAAAAAACACCATGAACACCTTCTCTCACACCAAGCAGCATCATGGGGTAAAGACCTAGAACAATTACTTTCGCCCTCTACTTATGAGGAATTTAGGAAACGTCTAAAAACACACCTGTTCCTAAAGCATCTAGACAACTGATCTATTTATCTCTCTCCCCTAAATAGCGATTATCTTGTCCTATTGATCACTTTCTCCTCAACAATGAATTTCCTGTCCTTTTAATTCTCTTTCTTCTAAACCTCTTGTAGTCAGTCAATTTGTACCTTTGCTCAATCTTTTGTAAACCGCATAGAACTTCACGGTACTGCGGTATATAAGCTGTTATTATTATTATTATTATTTAAACAACAATAAAAATGTCAACAGCAGCTTCAAAGAACAGCTATTTAGTATCGAACCAATATTAAGTAACAAGTTTCTAACCACATTACCACATTGTCATAAATAGCCTAGCCCCATTATGAGTATACTGCAGGACCAAGAGCAACCTCTAAATTTGTCCCAAACTACTTCACATTTTAACTATATCTTATCTTGTGGAGGCTTGTTCTTATGGACTACACTAATACGCAGGTAAATAACCTCTTATAAAAAGAGCTGGCAAAAAAATCTACCAAAGTGCTTTGGCATCAAGGCATATTTTGCTGGTGGGTAAATAAAGAGTCAGCACATACAGGTATAGATTACAAAACATCTAAATTTACATGAATACCTTCATACACACATTCATGAACAGCAGTTTTCTAGCAATGCTTAATTCAAGGCTATTCCTTCTACATATGCTAATATTTTATAGCAGGTACCTTTATTAAATAGAACCTAGATAGTGAGGAGTAGTGGCTCGTGGCCAGCAGGGGGTGATGCTTATGGGACGGTAATGGGAATGGATGTCAGAACATGATAAGTGCAGTATTTTTTGTGGAGTTTTTTCTACAAAAGCGCCTGTTTTTCGTATGATTCTGGGTAATTCTAGTTAGATACATCTGTGTCAGTTAGGGACATGCCCAAATAGAAACGTACGGAAAACGGGTGAATAAAAATCTAAATATAATGTAGCTAAGGCCAGAAAAAAACACACCACAGATTAATATAAGGGAAAGCATAATAATATCTGTTTATGTACTTTGCTGTTGAGCCAAATCATGGTGGAAATCATGATTACATGGAATCCATTTTGAGTTTCCAGGTCTTTGTTCCCAGCAGGGTGGTGTTAATTAATACCACATGTGCTTGCTTTAGACTGGTAAAGAAAGATAACATGTCCTAAACTAAGAGATAAAATGCATTAAGTATGAATGGCCGAGTTATGAATGAATGGGGGCCCCTGGAGTGAAGTGTATGACTGTGTTGTTTTGAAAAACATATTATTGTATATATCTTTGCAACCTAAAGAAATCCTACAACATCTGGGAGTAATTAAGTCATAGACTCCTGCTCTTTGTGTGTGAGACTGTTAGCTTAGGAGGAGAGGGGGACCTGCCCCCCTCCTCCTCCAGACTAAGGTTTCTGTGTAAAGCTATATAGTGTGAACCTGTCAATTTAGGAAGAGTTGAGAACTTTTCAGCACCATGTTAATAATTGTAGATTCTCTTGAATAATGTTATAATGTTAATTCAGAAATCAAAAGTAATTTTCTAAAACTTTGTGAAATTTTGAAACGTGGAGGAATTTTCCTGTGTCCAACTTTTAAGACCACCCATATTACTTTATTGGTTGTTATACTGATGATGTCATAATGAGCCAACAGTATATAATAGAAAATCTGGAGCTATTAAGACGAGACCGTTATGAGAAGGCCAGCATTTGGCCACTATAACGATCTCCCATTAGCGCAACTGTTAAGCAATTATGCTTGAGTCTTTTGATCTCATAATGGAAAAATAGAAACAATAATTCAATAAATCTTAATTATCATTTTGAAAACCTTGCGCTGGTGTCATTTTGCATGTGTTATTATGTTCAAACCGAAGCTTTCAAAGAGGCGTCGATGTCCCTTGCTCAATTGGTGCTGAAACCCGGGAAAATTCGGGATTTAATTCGACGCCTTAAGCTGAGGTCCTTCATAGAAACTCTAGTGAATAGAGATTTTCTCATGGGTGTGCAACAAAAGTGTATTAAGTCAGGTTATCATTGGATAATTGACTGGCTGCGCAGGGAAAAAATGGCGGCAATTAGAGACAAAACAGGACCGGAAAAATGGAAAAATTGTGAGTATACGCCTGTTTTATGCTTCTTTAAGATATAAGCAGGAAAAAAATTTTTTTTTAACAATAACAGCATGCTTGTAAATCTGTAAATAATTGTATACATATGTGTGTAGGGTGTGAAGTTAGTGTAAAGTAAGTTATGTTAATGAAAACAAAAAATAAAAAGTACAACAGAAAGAATGTAAAAGCCCAGTGGAACAGCAAAGGTGGCTTGTAGCTTTTTTAGCTGGTGGTCCACATTGCTAGTTCCTCTGTGAAAATGAGGGGGGAAAAAACAAACCCTTGCCGTGCTGGCATTTTTCCATCTGGCTTTTGAACTGAGCAGTGCCTGTCTGAAAGAAAAAAAAGAAAACTCGTTGCGAATGTATTTGTCTCTGCTGATGGAGAGAGTTTTTGAAACGAAAGAAAAATTGTCTTTCTCTGTTTTCTAAACTTCCAGGCTGTCTCTTTTTCTCTGAACTAACTTGTTTTGTGTCTCAGAAAAACGGAAAAGTTAATGGCGTCTCGCTGGTGTAAAAAGTCCTTTCTCTGTGCAGTTCCTTTGTTTGAAAGAACGGGCTGGGGGATTTTCACCCCCATCTTTTTCCTCCCTCAATGCATTTCGGTGCCTATCACGTGAGCTGGAAGGCGGGCTTTTTGAGTTTCTCCTTTGTTCTCTACCAGGCAGAGGGGAGAGGGGAGGGGAAAATTCCACAGCATGGAGATTCTTTGTCTGAAATTCTACGATTTTCCAACTCCAGGTATCAATTTTAAAATTCTGTTTAACTATTAGCTAGCATAGGAATTTAAAATTAAGGATGTGTGAATATCAGGACCTAGAACAATGTGGTCTCTCTCTGATAAAAACTTTACCATTAACAGGGAAATGCATGCTGTGTTCAACACGGAATTTCTTTAAAGAAATAGTTTTGTTTGCTGGAAAACAAGAAGTTGAATATGTGGATTTAAGTTCAAAAGGGTTTTGGCAGTGTAGTTTATATAGCTAAAT
This sequence comes from Geotrypetes seraphini, assembly GCF_902459505.1. NCBI lineage: Eukaryota > Metazoa > Chordata > Amphibia > Gymnophiona > Dermophiidae > Geotrypetes > Geotrypetes seraphini. The sequence goes on from NC_047087.1 coordinate 295,272,459, forward strand.
GATCCCTGCGGTTTTAATAACAATGGAGGTATTTTGGTAGCGTGTCAAAAGTTGTTAGATGTAGCTTCACTTTTAAGTGTTGAAAGAAAAGAAATGTAGGATCAGAAGGAATTGGAAGGTGATATTTAAACGAGATGGTTAAGTGAACAGGAAAAGAAAGTTTAATAGCTAGTTTAAAGGTCTAGCTGTTTTCAAAGCAGGAAATTGAATGCAAGGTATGTGAGAGAAAGTTTTGTGAAATCTGTTAAGGAAAAGTGATGGAATATTTTTAGTAGTGAAAGAATACGTTTGTGCTCAGAGAAAGATTTATTCTAGCAATAGATGCCATGCTTAAAAGAAATATTGTTTTTGTGACAGTGTGCATAAGGGAAAAAAGTTTTCCCTGCCTTTGTATTTTTATCTCAGGGTTCAAATTAGTTCTGAATATGTATTTTTGTTCCCCTGCATGGTTTATAAGGTATTTTTAGGAAGTGATCAATGTTAATATACTTTAAAATTAAATTGGGAAGTTTAAAATAAAAAGATTAACAAAAATAGAGGTTAAGTACCTATATTTTTTTGAAAATTGAAATACATGTGAAACAAAGGGCTTGCTAACCTGGTTAACGGTACTGAACAATTATAATAAATTTTTATGTAAGTGGATGAATTCGGAATTGAATTTTACTTAATTTTTACTAGTAAGCTCTTCAGGATAGGAACCTAATAAAGAATATGGATTGAGAATAATTCCCTAGTGTTAGGAAAAAAAAGTCTAATATTACCATGTAGAGAATGGGTCTGCATGTTTAAAGTTTTCCTGTGACCCAAGTTAAAGGGAGACGTAAGCCTAAGTCAACCCTTAGTACCCTGGAGTATTGGTAAGCTGTTACCCCGATCCTCAGCGGCACCACTTGGAGCTCAAACCACTCTCATTGCTCCAAGCTTTACGTGTCAAATCGTCACTGGATCGTTTACGTTATAAACGTTATAATGGATACTTTGAATAATAGACTGAATCCACGTATTAGCACTGACTTTCTATTCCATTTGGCTGAATGGGTAATAGGGAAGAATTACTTTCTGTTTGAAGGGGTTTATTACCAACAAATTCAAGGAGTCGCCATGGGGGCTACGTTAGCCCCGTCAGTGGCAACTTTATACATGGGGCGGTTTGAGGACCGTGAAATTTATCCATCTAAATATTTTAAATACATCACCCTATGGAAGAGGTTTTTGGACGATGTTTTCTTTTTGTGGGAAGGTCCTGAAGCAGAGCTTTTGGAATTCTTTGAGTGGATCAACACCAGAAACCCTAATCTCCAGTTCACCCCTTCTTTTAGCAAATGTCAAATTGAGTTTTTGGACATTCGTATAGTTAAGGATGAAGACAGACTAATTACTCAACTTTTTCGAAAACCTGTGGCCCGCAATTCTTTGTTACATTTTTCCAGTCACCATCCTTTCCATTTGAAATTTAACCTCCCAGTGAGCCAATTCCTGAGGGCTCGCAGAATATCTTCTGATGACAATGATTTTAAAAAAGCTGCTGCCGAGTTAGCTAGGCGGTTTAAGGCTAGGGGGTACCCTTCAAAATCTATAAAACAAGCCTTCACAAGAGCGAAATATGCGAACCGAGATCTATTGCTGGCAGAAAAACAACATGAAGATGACACTGATAGATTAATATGTGTACTCCCTTACTCCACAGCAGCTAAAGAATTAATATCTCTCATCAAAAAATACTGGCACATATTGCAAGTCCACCCCATATTCCCTGAAATTCCCATGTTCTCCTTTAAGAAGGGGAAGACCATAGGACAGGTCCTTATACAACAAAAACTGGGTAACTATAGGGTACAAGTACAAGGTACACATATGGAGTGTGGACACTGCCAATGGTGTTCCACCACAATTACGGGAGCCTCATGGAAAGACCCCCAGACTGACAAATTAATTAAATCTAATAAGGATACAAACTGTCAGTCAGCTAATGTAATATATGTGATAACTTGCCCGTGCAACCTGGTTTACGTGGGCCGTACGTCCAGGCCCGTGCACATTAGGTTGAACGAGCATAAGTCGCGCGTTAAGACTAAGAACCTACAAGCTCCAATGGTGGAACATTTCCTGGATTTTTTTTTTTTTTTTTTTTCAGTCAGCACTCATGCCTTGTATTTTAATTCACTTTTTAACCTTTATGCTAGCTTTCAATGCATACTTTTGGTGTCAGTATTTTAGAGACTTTCAATGCATACTTTTGGTGTCAGTATTTTAGAGACGGCATTTTGACAACTGACCTCTTTATCTTTAGTTTTAATTTTTAGTGTCTATCGATCTGTGACACTTCGGTTTTATGTTTTACATTAGCTTCCCTCTTTTAATAGTGTATTATTTCCATTTTAGATAAGTACAGTTTCTAGAGTGGTCCATATTAGATGTTATTTATACCCAAAGATCTCCAAGGTACTGCAGTGTTCTTACATCTCATTCATTTTATTTAGTATGTTTGGGTGTGTTATATCCTTTTTAAATTTGATTATTGCTCTTCTAGTTGCTTTTTTGTTTAATTTTAAGTATACTGTGAGACATCGGTCCATTTTTAATAAAATATATTTAAATAATACATTATATATTGTCTCTACTGTTTAAATATATTTTATTGCTTTGTGGCTATTGACTATATAGTGTTGAGATACATTAATTGGTTTTGACCTGTTGTTTTAAAAAATTTTCTTTTGTTAAATATATGTTTCTAGTGACAATACGTATATATAGATTTTCCTACTCCATTGATCACAACACATTGATTTCTAGGGATAATACATTGATTTTTTAATTACTTAATTGACATTACTTAATTTGTATTTATCATCTTTTAATTATTTAATTATTTATTTTTGATTCGTTAATATATGAAATGTTATTATGGTTATTTTTATATGTATATGATATTTGTATGATAAACTTACATGATATTAGTTAATTATAAATTTGTATTATTTTTGTTGTTAGATTTATTAAATTATATCTTTGTTGTTAGATTTATTAAATTATATGTTTGTTTGCATTGGCAAATTGTTGTTTCTTTTAATATTCTTAATATGTTTTTATATTTTCTAATATTTTGAATGTATTTAATATTCTTATTAGTATATATTATATTATTATTGTGTTCATATGTTTTTGTTTGCGCTTATATATTTTATACATTACCTATAGACTCCTGACGCAGGCCGTAGGGCCGAAACATGTACATGTCGGGTCGAGTATTTTTGGAAGAATAAAGAATAACCTGATTGTCCAGATGAGTTGAAAGACATTTTTATTTGTTGCACCTTTCTTATTGGACAGTTCCACTTGCTTTTATTACTGGATAGACAACACAGCATAGAACAGATACGTTGGCGAGTAATTGAAAGTCTGGATATTGGATATGATGGGGGGGGGAAATAGTGAAGAATGGCTAAATTATAAGGAACAGAGATGGATTTATGTACTAAATACAGTATCTCCTAATGGTTTGAATGAAGAACTAGAATGGGGCACGTTAATCTAGTCGTAACTCTGGGTGGTTGTCAGCCTCTTTAAATGAGTATACTATAGCTTTAAAACCGGCAAGTAGTCCCGTGACGCTGTTGGCCACGTCACCACGTAGGTACAGTGGTCTTGGGTTCTGCTCTATAAATATCCTGTAAAAACGCCGCCGCCATTGCTCTTGATACAGTGGTCAGAGTTTGGCGGCATTTATATGGAGGTAAGACATGTTTAGTAGTTTTAGGTCTTATGAAGATAGATGGCCTTTACTGCTATCTTTAGAATGTGAGTAATTCCTGTTATTGTTCTTATGGACATAATTTACTGTCAATTTTATGTCCGATAGGGGTTCCTTGATAAAGCTTGAATGCGAAACATGTCGGTGTTAACCCCCTGCCAGAGACCACAGAATTAAGCTAAGTAACATGCTTAAAAATTATCTTGAAAAAATGTGAATAGTTTCAAAAAAAAGGAAAAAAGATAAAAAGAATAAGTTTATAACGTAAACGATCCAGTGACGATTTGACACATAAAGCTTGGAGCAATGAGAGTGGTTTGAGCTCCAAGTGGTGCCGCTGAGGATCGGGGTAACAGCTTACCAATACTCCAGGGTACTAAGGGTTGACTTAGGCTTACGTCTCCCTTTAACTTGGGTTATATAGATTAGTTTACCTTGGTATAAAGTGAAAAAGTGCTATTGCATAATTGAATTAAAGTTTTCCTGTGGCCATATTTGGTACCACAGGACCCTGAAAAAAGTCTATTTAATCTGTGTGTTTTGTGTTTCAGTTAAGAAACCTCCTTTGAATTTTTTCACGTCAACACAGAGACTGGGACTCTGCGATGCAAGAACTAGACCTGCTTGCAGAGGGGAGAAACCACGTGTTTCTTTGTCCTTTTGTTAATGACCATGTGTTTCCCTTCCAGGACCTACACTGACCAGCAGTACCACATTCCACCTGTGGAGAACACAGAGAAAATTCCGAAGCTGAATTTTCGGCGGGAAGTTCAGTGTTCCTTTGTCTTTGTTCAACTAATTAGATGTGCTTATTTTTCAGTTGTAACAGTACGGGTGTGTTTTCCAAAAAGCAGTTCCATAGTTACAAAACGGACGAGCTTGAATCCTGAAAACGCTACAGCATGAACTTTTAAAGCCATTATTTCAATTTCACTGAAATTAATTTAGAGACTCCGACCTTACAAGTTGCTAAAACTATTTACAAAAGACATTTCTGGACTCAAAAAAAATTTTGAAAGCAAAAACGATTTTATCTTAAACCACCTTACTTTAAATCATTTCATTTGAATTAGGTTTCTGAACTTTAATTATGCTTTTGCATAATTCAATAGACTTATTATGATATTGTGTTAGCAACTGTATTTTCTTTATCATTGTCCTCATGCATTGTTCTCAGAAAATATTTTGTTTATTCTGTATTTAAATTTTATTTCATATTACTGTATTCCATACACAGTATGGTTTAATTGGGTTTAACTGCTGATATCATCAGTCCTTTTAATGATTTTAATTTAAATTTGAGAAATGAGTTCTTGCAACACACACAGAAAAAGAAAGATTATATCTGATGTGCATTCACTGAGTGCATTATCTGCACATGGGTTACATTTCCATATTAAGCATATATTTGGGTTTTCTTAACACTGTGCATTATTTTACACATTATTGATTTAATTCCAGGTACTATAACAAAACACATTTGAGCATAGGGACCAATTAAGTTAGATAATACTGAGGTTCTCTTTATTTTAGGGAAATCTAGGGATATTTGATATGGTTAAAATATATCTAGGGTTCTATTTTTCTGTAACTATACTTTCTCTACATTTCTGACCTTTTTAACTTCAAAAGTATTGGAGTTTCATGAATACCTCTATGAATAAAACAACAGACGCTAGTTTAGTCTCTGCTCTAGGACTATATTTGCTCCTAGATCAGACACTGTCTGTATAGTTTCCTAAATGGCATGGTTTAGACAGCAACTTACATAAATGTACACCTGAATGGGTTTTATCTAGGATAGTGGATGGGATTTGCTTGCATCCTCACTAGAGAATTCAAGTACGCTTTGGGTAAGATTTTCTAGGCCTTTGCGGGCCTAGGTAGTACATTTTTCTGACTTTTGCTATCTAATTGGCATTAAAAGAATATACTTGCACAAACACACAATGATCCATAAGAAGAACCGTACCCAAAGTAAACCCCAGCGCCACAGATAAGACCACGAGCTCAGTTATGAATATTACTTCATAAATTCAGTAATATTCAAGAGGGGATTGAGGAGTAGTGGCTTGTGGCCAGCAGGGGGTGATGTTTATGGGACGGTAATGGGAATGGATGTCAGAACATGATAAGTGCAGTATTTTTTGTGGAGTTTTTTCTACAAAAGCGCCTGTTTTTCGTATGATTCTGTGTAATTCTAGTTAGATACATCTGTGTCTGTTAGGGACACGCCCAAATAGAAACATACGGAAAAACGGGTGAATAAAAATCTAAATATAATGTAGCTAAGGCCAGAAAAAAATCCACCACAGATTAATATAAAGGAAAGCATAATAATATCTGTTTATGTACTTTGCTGTTGAGCCAAATCATGGTGGAAATCATGATTACATGGAATCCATTTTGAGTTTCCAGGTCTTTGTTCCCAGCAGCGTGGTGTTAATTAATACCACATGTGCTTGCTTTAGACTGGTAAAGAAAGATAACGTGTCCTAAACTAAGAGATAAAATGCATTAAGTATGAATGGCCGAGTTATGAATGAATGGGGGCCCCTGGAGTGAAGTGTATGACTGTGTTGTTTTGAAAAACATATTATTGTATATATCTTTGCAACCTAAAGAAATCCTACAACAACATCTGGGAGTAATTAAGTCAGAGACTCCTGCTCTTTGTGTGTGAGACTGTCAGCTTAGGAGGAGAGGGGGACCTGCCCCCCCCTCCTCCTCCAGATAAGGTTTCTGTGTAAGGCTATATAGTGTGAACCTGTCAATTTAGTAAGAGTTGAGAACTTTTCAGCACCATGTTAATAATTGTAGATTCTCTTGAATAATGTTATAATGTTAATTCAGAAATCAAAAGTAATTCTCTAAAACTTTGTGAAATTTTGAAATGTGGAGGAATTTTCCCGTGTCCAACTTTTAAGACCAACCATATTACTTTATTGGTTGTTATACTGATGATGTCATAATGAGCCAACAGCATATAATAGAAAATCTGGAGCTATTAAGACGAGACCGTTATGAGAAGGCCAGCATTTGGCCACTATAACGATCTCCCATTAGCGCAACTGTTAAGCAATTATGCTTGAGTCTTTTGATCTCATAATGGAAAAATAGAAACAATAATCCAATAAATCTTAATTATCATTTTGAAAACCTTGCGCTGGTGTCATTTTGCATGTGTTATTATGTTCAAACTGAAGCTTTCAAAGAGGCGTCGATGTCCCTTGCTCAATAGGTGCCTACCCAAAGCACCTTTATATAAAACTACCTTCCTAAGGTAGTGATAATTTTTATAAAAGGAAAACTGTAAAATTACTTTGGTCATCCAAAACCCCCCTCCTCAAAAAGGATGCACCATCGACAGAATGCAAAATTGTAGATTTCATCATTATGATTAGATCTTGCAATGACACAATTACTCACTAGATGGCAATGGCAAATCGCACAAAAAGCTATCATTTCATTTCAAAAATACTGTATAAGGAAGATCTGGTTTGGGTGGGTAAGAGAGATACCAAAGGAATACATATTACCTTATAATGGACCCAATCAACTGCATCTCTGACATCCTGAAACATACTCCTAAAGGACATGAAGAGATCACCATCCTTAAAGCCTGTTTCACAGCTGCAATAAGAATGAAAGTGAATAAACTGGAGTAGAGAAAACTGATATTTATTTATATAATAATAATAATTTTATTTTTATATACTGTCCAACCATATGGTTCTAGGCAGTTCACATACAATACTAAAAATATACAGTCAATGATTAAAAATATAATGTTCTAAAAAATTAACCCGGCGCTGAGTTGCCCAGATACTCTGATCCGAAAAAAAAAAAACAAATCGGAAAGCTAATATGACAACACCCCCCCCCTGTTCCCCAAAGCAATAGAGTCGGTCTTAGAAACCCCCCTGCTCCTGAAGCAGCAGATTCGGTCTGACAGCCCCCTCCTTCCCTCCATTCCCCCAAGCAGCAGAAAATTTAAAAGGACCAATATGTATTGAGTCTAGTCCCATACAAAGTGAATTTAAAATTAAACTCCTAGGAGTCATCCTAGACAAAGAACTCAATTACCACGACCAAATTAGCGCATTAACCCAAAAATGCTTCTACAAACTCAGGATTAATTCGCTCGATAATATCCTTCCTTGACCCCCCCTCCATTCACATTCTGACTCATTCCCTTATCATTTCACACATTGATTACTGCAATTCTCTATATCACGGCATAACAGAAAAGATATCTGTAGACTAATTCAAAATATTGCCATCAAACTCATACACAAGGCAAAGAAATATGACCACGTCACCCCACTCCACCACGAAGCTCACTGGTTACTGATATTGCATCGAACAACATACAAGATACTCCTACTTGCTTTCAAATTAAACTCATCCATTCCCCAGCCTTCCTAGATAAATATCTTATCCCCTATGCCACTTCATGGGCTTTAAGATCTACTACTGTTAATGAGAGCCTTACTCCAAATATGAGGGGTCAAAATAATGTGAAACTACGAAATGAGACCTGCTCTATATTCTCCAGATACTTGTGAGGAATGGGTCTGATTAAACCATTTAAACAAGTGTTTTTAAAGTATTGAAAACAGAGTGTCACATCAGTAAGTGGGAACTCGTGTGAAAGATTTTATACGAGTTCACCAGGGTTCAATACTGCCAAAAAGCACTGGAGTGCCTAGCAGACATCACCCACTCACATCATTTTAAAACACTAGTAATCAGAATTTACTAACTATTCCCCCAAATAAGGAGATCTTCTATACTCGCAATACTATATTTTCCACTACAGCCCCTGCACTCTGCAATGCTCTCCTGTCTGACATTTGACTTAAAAAATCCCTCGTTAAATTTAAGAGCAAACTTAAAACATTTTTATTCAGGGATGCATTTCAAATATGAGATAGGATCATATCCCCTGCGAACTCCACTTAAGTTCAGTGATGAATGAGAACTGCTTTTAAGAAGTGACACCCCTCCCTTGTTTTTCCCCTCCCTCTCTTTTCTTCCTCTTAAATTTTATTTTTATTTCGATGTATTTCTCATTGCCCCAACCCTAGTACCTCTCATACCAAATTTGTCTTTGTCTCGTCAATCACTTAATGTATTTTTTGCTCCATAAGACACACTTTTTTCCCCCAAAAAAGTGGGTGGGAAAAGGGTGCGTCCTATGGAGCGAATACCCAACCCCACCAGTTACCTTATTTAGACCGCTGACTGCCTCTCGCCCGCTGCTGCTGTTGCTACTGGTCGCTTGCTGTCGCCGCAAGTAGAGGAAGGGAAAGGCCAGGTGGGTGCAGTGGTTGCACACCGCCGGCTCAGAAGGCTTACCCCTGATGCCGGCTCAGAAGGCTTACCCCTAATGTCAATTCTGACGTCGGACAAAAGGTCCAATTGGCATAAGGGGTAAGGCTTCTGGGCCAGCAGCGTGCAATTGCTGCACCTACCTGGCCCTTCCCAGCAATTTGTTTTGTTCAGAGGGAGTGAAGCACCACTGGCTCCCCACTCATCCCTCGCTCTCGGTGCCACGCTGACAAGTTCAACCCGCTGCTTTAGCCAGGAGTCTCCATCCCCCCCCCGCTGCTTCGTTGACGTGTTCTTACAGTGGCAGCAGCGGGAGGCAATTAAAACCAGTGGGTGAGCAAGCTTGGGGGGGGGCGCAGAAGAGGACAGAGGCTGGAAGGCAGTGAGGGTAACATAGGAGGGAGGGAGGCACAATTGTTGGATCTGAGTTGGTAACTTTCTCAATCCAGTCCTTTCTAGGGCTTGAATGCAGCCACTGCTAGGGAAGATTTCTCTCCTTTGAGATCCTCGTACTCTGGGACCTCCATTAATGAATCTTAAACTGGAAAAGATATACTCATGGATGCCTGGATCTCATCCCTGTGACTCAGCAGCCCTTCCCTCTCTTCTCAGGTAGCTCAGCCCTAAGCTGCTGAGCCCAGGGCATCCTAGAGGCTATAGTTCCTTCTCTCTCTGATTAGCACCCCCTGCTGCCTGGTGGTATAATCTCATCATTATTGAGGGAGAATCCCTGACTCTTTCACAACTATTTTCCATGGAAGATGTTTAAGAGATGAAGATGCAAGTGGTTCAAAAGGAGGCTTCAACAGAGTAGAAAGTAGAACATTGAGATCCCAAGCAACTGAAGAAGACTTGATTGACAGTTTGATATGAAAAAGACCTTTCATGAATCTTGACACTAAAAGATGTGCTGATAAAAGTTTCTTATCCAGAATAGCACTGAGATGAACTCTGACTGAAGTAGTTTTGAGACCAGAGGTAGTCCAGAACCAGTGAGAGAGGACAAGTGATTGGATCTAACAAATTTGTGAAGCGAGCTCACCTAAAGCAATAACAGCGCTGTGTAGAAGCTTTTCTAGAAGCTTCAATGATGGCTGATATTGGTGCAGAAAATGGGAAAGACTCTACCTCTTATGAGACAGATACCATGCTGGAAAGATTTTGAAGTGTGATGAGTTTCTATATACTGTTCTGTAGGAGGAGAGGGAACCATGGTTGGTGTGGCCACCGAGGTGTTATAAGTATCATAGTGGCTTGTTCTTGGCAAAGTTTGAATAGAGTGCTCCCAAGTAGAGCAATTGGAGGGAAAACATAGAGGAAGTTGTCTTGTCAGTCAAGGAGAAAGGCATCGGACTCCAGATGATTGGGAGTGGAACAAAAGACTGGAAACTTGCGACTGTGAGAGGACGCAAAGAGATCCACTTGTGGAGTCCCCCAGTCCTTGAATATCTGACATAAAACAGTTGAACTGAGTGACAACTTGTGAGATTATAGGAATCTGATGCTAAACCTGTCTGCTAAGATATTTTGTTCTTTAGAAGAGGCATAATGTGATCAAATTTACTTTTTCCTGTGATTATTTTTATTGCAGTATTTTGTATTATTTGTAATCTTCTAATTTCTTTTTGAGCGATGCCCTTGTAAAGTGAATTACAATAATCCAATTTAGATATTATCAGGGAATGTATTAGTGTGTTCAATGATGAAGCATCCATTAAGTTAGCCAGGGATCTAATCATGCATAGACTATGAAAGCAACTTTTAACAACTGAATTAATTTGGTCGTTGTAAGTAAGTTTGTTGTCGAGAACGATACCTAGAATTTTTATCTTATCAACCAACTAAACTGGAGAATTTTCTATACAGATTGTGGATGGAGTCTCAAGTCCTTCTTTCCAGAGGAAGAATAAGGATTTCATTTTTGCAATATTCAAGGATAACATGCTTTCCTGAAGACAATGTTTTATTTTTGAAAGTTTTTGGTTAATGTTATGAATTTCCTTGTCAGATTCAGAGTTGACTGGGTGAAAGAGCTGAACGTTATCAGCGTAGGCGAAAACAGAAAATCCTATGAATTGATACAAAGTTAGTAATGGTGCTGTGAAAATATTGAACAGAAGAGGAGAAAGTATAGAACCTTGAGGAATACCGTAATTGTTAATATAAGTTTTTGAAATTGAGTTATTAAAAGTGATCCAGGGGACCGTTCTGAGAAGTAAGATTCAAACCCTGACAAGACTTTATCACTAATGCCGATAGGCTCGAGCCTTTTTAGTAAGAGGTGATGATCAATCGTGTCAAATGCTGCAGATAAGTCCAAAGATATGAGGATCATGGATTGATGATGATCTAAAAAGTAAAGGATAGTTGAAGTCAGGCCTATTATAGAATGTTCAGTTGAATGTTTTTTTTCGAAAACCTGTCTGATTTGGGTGAAGGACTCTGGTTGTCTCAACAATTTAAACTTTCCCTTCCTTCTAGGAAAGGAATTAAAGGAGTCAAGAACTTTAGCTTTTCTTTGGCTTTTAAATTTTCTCAATTATGGAATCAACTCCCTTTAACTTTGAGATGTCCTTTCCAATTCTTCTGCAAATCTGTAAAAACTTTTTTATTTGCTAAACATTTTGAAAATTAATCTTCTTGCAATTTTTAGTATATTTTTTTAAAATTATTGTTAACTGAGTCGAGCTTCCTCTGGTTGATGACCTGGTATATAAAGCTAAGTTTTAGTTTAGTTTTAGTTTAATTGATTGAACACAACTTTTTCAGTTAATTTAGCGAGGAAAGGGATGTTAGCTATGGAATGATAATTTGAGTTATCACTGTGGTTTCCTTTCGGGTCTTTTGGAATAGGATGCATAAGTGATTCTTTCCATGACTTTGGGGGAGACCCAGAAAGCACAGTTACTTATGGTAACAGGTATTATCCAGGGACAGCGGGCAGCTATATTCACATATGGGTGAATTCACCGACGGAGCCTCGCAAGCAGAAGCCTCGCAAGCAGACTTGCTTGAAGAAACTAGAAGTTTCAAGTCAGCCGCACCGCGCATGCGCGAGTGCCTTCCTGCCCAGCATATGGTGCATCTCCTCAGTTCAGATAGCTAGCAGAGAAGCTAACCAGCGGAGGTGGGTGGGTTGTGAGAATAGCTGCCTGCTATTCCCACAACCCACCCACAATAGCTGCCTGTGCTTTATCCCAGGACAAACAGGCAGCCTATTCTCACATATGGGTGACCTCCAAGCTAACCAGAATGGGATGGTGGGAGCGTTGGCAATTTAGGAGAATAAATTTTGTAATACTGTCTGGCCAAACTGGCCATCCCGTCTGAAGAAAACATCCAGACAATAGTGAGAAGTGAAAGTATGAACCGTGGACCAAGTAGCAGCCTTGCAAATTTCCTCAATAGGTGTAGATCTGAGGAAAGCTAGTGAAGCTGCCATTGTTCTGACTTTATGGGCTGTGACTCTACCCTGTAGTTGTCATCCAGCCTGGGTATAGCAGAAGGAAATACAAGCAGCCATCCAGTTGGAGATGGTACGCTTAGAGATAGGATGTCCCAACTTGTTTGGATCGAAGGAAACAAAAAGTTGATGAGCAGTTCTTTGAGGTTTGGTGCGTTCCAAATAAAAGGCCAAAGCACATTTACAGTCCACAGTACGAAGAACTGATTCTCCAGGATGAAAATGAGGCTTTGGGAAAAACACTGGAAGAGTAATGGATTGGTTGAGATGAAATTCCGATACCACCTTAGGAAGGAATTTAGGATGAGTACGGAGGACCACCTTGTCTTGATGAAAGACAGTGATAGGTGGATCAGCAACTAAAGCTTGCAATTCACTGTATATAGTAATATAGTAAGTGAAAGCAGTCTCAAGGATAGTATGACGCAGGATCTGATCATGTTGGAAAACTGGTCCTCAACATGGCAGCTGGGCTTCAACGCTAAGAAGTGTAAGGTCATGCATCTCGGTAGCAGAAATCCATGCAGAACATACACCTTGAATGGAGAAGCACTAGCTAGGACTTCAGAAGAACGGGACCTGGGAGTAATCATCAGTGCAGACATGAAGGCTGCCAAACAAGTAGAGAAGGCCTCATCCAAGGCAATGCAAATGATGGGATGTATCAAGAGAAGCTTCGTCAGCCGCAAGCCTGAAGTCATAATGCCACTTTACAGAACCATGGTGAGACCTCATCTGGAATACTGTGTGCAATTCTGGAGGCCGCATTACCGTAAAGATGTGCTTCGAGCCGAGTCGGTCCAGCGGACGGCCACTAGAATGGTCTCCGGACTCAAGGGTCTATCATACGAAGAAAGACTGGGCAAATTGCAGCTCTATACTCTAGAGGAGCGCAGGGAAAGGGGTGACATGATTGAGACATTTAAATACGTCACAGGACGTGTCGAAGTGGAAGACGACATCTTCTTTCCCAAAGGACCCTCGGTCACAAGGGGGCACCCGCTCAAACTCAGAGGAGGGAAATTTAATGGTGACACCAGGAAGTACTTCTTCACAGAAAGGGTGGTGGATCACTGGAACAAACTTCCGGAGCAGGTGATCAAGGCCACCAGCGTGCTCGACTTTAAGAATAAATGGGACATCCACGTGGGATCCCTACGAGGGTCGAGCTAAGGAACTAAGTCATCAGCACTCAGACTTAATGGGGTGGGTCAGTAGAGTGGGCAGACTTGATGGGCTGTAGCCCTTTTCTGCCGTCACCTTTCTATGTTTCTATGACTCTTCGAGCAGAAGTGAGGGCAATGAGAAACACCACTTTCCAAGTGAGATACTTCAGATGAGCCATAGACGTTGGTTCAAATGGAGGCTTCATCAATTGAGCAAGAACAACATTGAGGTCCCAAACCACAGGAGGCAGTTTGAGAGGAAGTTTGACATTGAAAAGTCCTTTCATGAATATGGAAACCACCGGATGAGCAGAGAGGGGTTTCCCTTCAATAGGCTGATGGAAAGCCGCAATTGCAGCCTTGCACTGAGATGGACTCGGATCGATGCAGATTTGAGACCAGAAGTGGATATGTACAAAAGGTAATCCAAAACAGAAGATAAGGAGAAATGTTGAGGCTCCTTATCATGAGAAAAACACTGCGTAGAAAATCTAGTCCATTTTTCATGATAGCATTGTCTAGTGGTAGGCTTCCTAGAAGCCTCTAAAATGTCTCTGACAGATTGAGAAAACTGAAAAGAAGTCATGTTCAGAGTTACTAAGCTGTCAGGTGTAGAGACTGCAGGTTGTGATGAAGCAGAGATCCCTGACTCTGTGTAAGCAGAGATGGAAAAACTAGTAGAAGGTATGGCTCCCTGCTGCTGAGTTGAAGTAGAAGGGAGTACCAAGGTTGTCTCGGCCACCGAGGAGCAATCAGAATCATGGTGGCATGATCATTCTTCAACTTGATCAGAGTCTTGAGAATGAGAGGGAATGCATACAGGAAGAGATTCGTCCATTCCAGAAGAAAAGCATCTGCCTCGAGGCGATGAGGAGAATATATCCTGGAGCAGAACTGAGGCAATTTGTGGTTGTGGGGAGCTGCAAAGAGATCTATCTCAGGCGTTCCCACTGTGAAAAAATGTGATGAAGAGGCGAGGAATGGAGTGTCCATTCGTGAGGTTGCAGAAGACGACTCAAGTTGTCCGCCAAGCAATTTTTCACCCCTTGGATATAGACAGCTTTGAGGAAGGTGTTGTGGCGGATTGCCCAGTCCCAAACCTTCAGAGCTTCTTGACAAAGGGAGGAAGATTCCGTCCCTCCCTGTTTGTTGACATAATACATGGTGACTTGGTTGTACGTCTGAATGAGGACTAGCTGGTCGTGAAGAAGATGTTGAAAAGCGTTGAGAGCCTTGAAAATCGCTCTGAGTTCCAACAGATTGATGTGACATTGACGATCTGTACTTGTCCAGTGGCCTTGTCTACGGAGACCATCGAGATGAGCGCCCCAAGCATTGGTCGAAGAATCTGTCGTGAGGACTTTCTGATGGGGGGCATTTGAAAAAGCAAGCCTCTGGAGAGATTGGAAGAGAGCATCCACCAACAGAGAGACTGCTTCAATGAAGGAGTGACTGTTATATGTCGAGAAAGTGGGTCGCAAACCTGCATTCACTGAGATGCCAGGGTCCACTGAGGAATTCTGAGGTGAAGTCTGGCAAAAGGAGTCACATGTACTGTGGAGGCCATATGACCCAGGAGTACCATCATGTGTTTCGCTGATATGGAAGAGCGGGAAGACACTGTATGACACAGTTGAAGGAGAGCTTCCAGACGTTGTTGCGGAAGGAATGCTCTGAGTTGGATAGTGTCTAGAACAGCTCCAATGAACTGTAGATTCTGAGAGGACTGAAGTTGGGATTTGGGAAAGTTGATTTCGAATCCCAAACTTTGTAGGAACCACGTAGTCCGTTGGGTCGCTACAATAACCCCTTGAGATGTTGAATCTTTGATGAGCCAATCGTCCAGGTAGGGAAATACCTGAAGACCCTGGTTTCTGAGAGCTGCAGCTACCACTACCAGGCACTTGGTGAACACTCAGGGAAATGAAGCCAGGCCAAAAGGCAGCACTCTGAATTGATAATGCAGATTCCCCACCCAAAATCTGAGATATTGGCAGGAGGCCAGATGAATGGGAATATGAGTATAAGCCTCCTTGAGATCCAGAGAGTATAACCAGTTGTTCTGATCTAGGAGGGGATAAAGGAATGCCAGGGATAACATGCAAAATTTTTCTTTGACTAAAAATTTGTTGAGAGCCCTGAGATCCAGAATGGGTCGCAGATTGCCCGTCTTCTTCAGAACAAGGAAATAACAGGAGTAAAACCCCCAGTTCTGTTGTTCCAAAAGAACTGGTTCGATGGCATGAAGATGAAGCAGAGCTTGAGCTTCCTGAAGAAAAAGAGCAGTCTGGGATGGACTGGAAGGATACTCTCTTGGAGGGAGCTCTGGTGGAACCTGAGTGAAATGAAGAGAGTATCCTTCCCTGATGAGTGACAGCACCCAGAGGTCGGGTGTTATTGTCTCCCATCGGTGGTAAAAATGATAGAGACGACCTCCAATAGGGGGAAGATAATTCAGAGACAGAATGGTGGAGGTTATGTGCTGTTTTAAACAGTCAAAAAGGCTGCGTAGCTTTAGGTGCAGCAGAAGGGTGAGATTTCTGTTGCTTCTGATTCTGCTGTTTCTTAGGAGGAAGGCGAGTATAAGGAGCCATCCTTGGAGCAAAAACGCCTCTGGTAAATGGGAGGAGGGCGTGTAGGCTTGACAGGATCTGTCTTTGGCTTAGGCTGACAATAGAAGCAAAGGATTTTTCATGCTCAAGACAATTTCTTGCTGGCTGCCTCGATAGAGTCATTGAAGAGGTCACTGCCTGCACAAGGAATATTAGCCGAGCGGTCCTGAAGATTAGGATCCATGTCAATGGTACGAAGCCAGGCAAGGTGACGCATTGCTACAGAACAAGCAGCTGCCCGGGCAGACAACTCAAAGGCATCATAAGACTGAAGTAGATGTAATCGGAGTGGTGATAGAGAAACGATGACTTCTTGAAATTCAAAGTGCTTTTGAGTATCTAAATAAGAAATTTAGGTAGAAGAGCAATGAGGAACTCAAAATTAAGTGACAAAATGGAAATTGTAATTGAGGACTTTAGAGGACATCATGGCATTTTGATAGATACGACATCCAAATTTGTCCATAGTTTTCCCTTCTCTTCCAGGAGGAACTGTAGCATAAACCTTGGAAGGATGGGATCTTTTCAAGGAAGACTCCACAAGTAGGGATTGGTGAGATAACTGTGAATTCTCAAATCCTTTACAATGGAGAGTTTTATATCTGGAGTCTCATTTGCCTGGAACAGCTGGAATTGCATAAGGAGTCTCCAGGCATCTGGTAAAAGTTTGAGACAAAAGCTTGTGAAGAGGAAACTTAAGTTACTCTGCCGGAGGTTGAGGAAGATGCATGACTTCGAGATACTCCTTAGAGTATTTGGAACCAGCATCCAATTAAAGGTCCAAGTCAACAGCCATCTGACGAAGAAAATGAGAAAGATAGCTGTTCCGGTAATGCCTTGCATCGAGAAGGACTCGAGGTCATTGAGGCAGCCTGGGTCGAAGATGAAGCTTCGGCTGGAAAAAAGGCATTAAAAGAATAGGGAGACTTGGATGAGTCAATTGAAACCGCTGAATCTTCAAGGTGTGAAAGTGGAGACCTCGATCGAGAAGTCGGCGGACTAGTAGAAGTAGGTGTAGATCGAGGCTTAGTTGAAGAAGGACGCTCTTTAGAAGAACTATGCCTGGAAGGATGCCTCGATGAAGGCTCGATCATCGGTGAGAACGGTGCTTGGAAGCAGATCTCGAAGATCGAGGAGACTTCACCCCGGAGAGAGAAGCAGCCGATGCCACCAAAGAATGGATAGGACTGGAGGCTGTGGATCGAAGCTCCAGAGGCTTGATGGAAGAACCTCAATGCACTCCCAAAGACTCTGCTCCTTGTATGGAGTGTAAGGATTCCTGCCAAGGCACTTGCAAAGAATCTGCTCCTTGCTTCACATGCTTAGATGCCAGATCAGACACTCGCAGAGACTCTGCTCCCTGCATAGAGTGTGTAGACTCAGACTGAGGCATAGGAAGAGGCTTGACCTCGCGGGAGTCTGCAGAATGCCCAGGCTGGATTAGAGCAGCTAACTTTGGTCCCATTTTGGTGAGGAACTGAACAAATTGCTGCTCTAACATGGTCTGGAAAGAAGCCGGCAAGGATGGATCCGCGTCAGAAACTGGACCACCTGCCTTGGCTGGAGGTTACACCGAGGCATTGGAAATGTGCTTCGACTTAGAAGTCTTAGGCACCTTAAGCACCACCGGTGGAACTATCTGCTTTAAACTGAAAGATAGGGGAAAGCCGACAGTCGACCACCGGTCGATGGCACGGATAGCAGGATGCCCCGACGAAGAAGCCAAGGAAAACTACTCCTACACAAGAGAAGACGACCTCACGGCAAATAAGGGAGAAAAAGCAGGAAGGGACAATTCAGACACAGGAGGGGACGACCACACAGCAAACAAGGGTGATAACACAGGAGCAGTAAAGGATACCGTAATTGAAACTACAGGGACGGCCAAGAGTAGAAGGACCAAACAGGTAACACGAAGGGAACTTAGATGTATGTATACGAATGCTAGAAGTCTAGGTAACAAAATGGGGGAACTAGAGACAATAGCAAGACATGACATATTGGATATCATTGGCATAACAGAAACATGGTGGAATGAAGAAAACAAATGGGACACAGTACTACAGGGATACAAGCTGTATAGAAGAGATCGAGTAGGGAAGAAAGGTGGAGGTATTGCTCTATATGTTAAGGAGGGAATAGAGTCTGTTGAAATGGTTACAACAGAAATGAAAGAGAAGCATGAGGCACTCTGGATCAAGATTCCTGGTCAATATGGCACAGATACGAAAATTGGCCTTTACTATCGTCCCCCAGGACAGGCGGAGGAAACTGACTCAGAAATGATGGAGGAAATCAAACAAAAATGCAAGACAGGCAATATAATTATACTGGGAGACTTCAATTTCCCAGGGATAGACTGGAAACTAGCAACCTCCAACTGCGGCAAGGAGGCCAAGTTCCTGGAGGTGCTAGGGGATTGCTTCCTGGAACAAATGGTAAAAGAGCCGACAAGAGGCAACGCCACCTTGGACTTGGTCCTAAATGGCCTCACGGGACCGATAACAGAAGTGGAAGTCATGGTTCCACTGGGAACGAGTGATCACAATGTAATTAACTTTAAACTTGACATCGGGAAAGGGAAACATGCCAAAACCTTAACCACCACCTTGAACTTTAAAAAGGGTAAATACGATCACATGAGAGCCATGGTAGAAAAACGACTCGAAAAGAAGGTGGACAAACTTGAAACGGTAGATCAGGCATGGTCCCTACTGAAAAATACTATCACAGAAGCACAAGATCTCTACATTCTGAGGATTTCCAAAGATCATAGATCAAAGAGCAAAAGAGAACCGGCATGGCTTACCAAACAGGTGAAGGAAGCCATAAAAGAAAAGAAGGACTCTTTCAAAAAATGGAAATACATAAAGACAACCGAAGCCTGGAACAAACATAAAGATGATCAGAAGAAATGTCACAAGGCAGTGAGGGATGCAAAACAGGAATATGAGGAAAAAATAGCCCAGGAGGCCAAAAACTTCAAGCCCTTCTTTAGATATGTGAAAGGGAAAAAACCTGCAAAAGAGGCAGTCGGACCCTTGGACGACCAGGGAAGAAAAGGGTACATCAAGGAAGATAAACAAATCGCAGACAAACTAAATTCCTTCTTTGCGTCCGTCTTTACGAAGGAGGACACCTCAACAATACCTGAAGCGGAGAAAGTGTTTGCAGGAGAAATAGAAGACAGCCTCACCACAGTTGAAGTGGACTTAGACCAGATATACTATCAGATCGACAAACTTAAAAGTGACAAATCCCCTGGACCGGATGGAATTCACCCGAGAGTCTTAAAGGAATTGAAGGTTGAAATCGGAGAGTTATTGCAAAAACTTGCAAACCTGACAATCAGAACTGGACAGATACCGGACGACTGGAGGATAGCGAACGTCACCCCAATTTTCAAAAAAGGATCGAGAGGGGAACCGGGCAACTATAGACCTGTGAGTCTTACGTCTGTCCCCGGCAAGATGGTTGAAGCACTGATCAAGGATAGCATGGTCCGGCACTTGGACGCACACGACTTGATGAAACCCAGTCAACATGGATTCAGGAAAGGGAAATCATGTTTGACGAATTTACTCCAATTTTTTGAGACCGTGAACGAGCAAATTGATAGTGGGAAGCCGGTGGACATAATATACTTGGACTTCCAGAAAGCGTTCGACAAAGTTCCACACGAAAGACTTCTCAGGAAACTACAAAGCCATGGCATAGAGGGGGATATACAAA
Source organism: Geotrypetes seraphini (assembly GCF_902459505.1). Classification (NCBI taxonomy): domain Eukaryota; kingdom Metazoa; phylum Chordata; class Amphibia; order Gymnophiona; family Dermophiidae; genus Geotrypetes; species Geotrypetes seraphini. The sequence continues at coordinate 295,292,520 of NC_047087.1, forward strand.
GATGGATAGGCAAATGGCTGGAAAACCGAAAGCAGAGAGTGGGCATAAATGGGAAGTTCTCCGACTGGGAGAAAGTGACTAGTGGTGTACCCCAGGGCTCGGTACTTGGGCCAATCCTTTTTAATATTTATATCAATGACCTGGAGGAAGGAACATCCAGTGAGATCATCAAGTTTGCAGACGATACAAAACTATGCCGGGCGATCGCAGGAGGATAGAGAGAAACTCCAGAGCGACTTGTGTCGGTTAGAAACATGGGCGGAGAAATGGCAGATGAAGTTCAATGTGGAGAAATGCAAGGTAATGCATTTAGGCAATAAGAATAAGGAATACGAGTATACAATGTCAGGTGCAACTCTGGGGAAGAGTGAACAAGAAAAGGACCTGGGTGTACTGATAGATAGGACACTGAAGCCGTCGGCACAATGCGCGGCAGCGGCAAAGAAGGCAAATAGAATGTTGGGCATGATAAAGAAAGGAATCTCGAGTAGATCGGAGAAAGTTATAATGCCGCTTTATAGGGCAATGGTCAGACCACACTTGGAATACTGCATCCAACATTGGTCTCCCTACCTAAAGAAGGATATAAAACTGCTGGAGAGGGTGCAGAGACGAGCAACAAAACTGGTGAAGGGTATGGAGAAACTGGAATACGAGGACAGACTTATAACACTAGGATTGTTCTCCCTTGAGAAAAGGAGACTGCGTGGGGATATGATCGAGACCTTCAAAATACTGAAAGGAATCGACAAAATACAGCAGAGAAGATTATTTATATTGTCCAATTTGACACGGACTAGAGGACATGAAATGAAGCTAAGGGGGGACAGGTTCAGGACTAATGTCAGGAAGTTCTGCTTCACTCAGAGAGTGGTTGACACCTGGAATGCCCTCCCAGATGAGATTATTGCGGAATCGACCGTCCTAGGCTTCAAGAGCAAACTAGATGCATATCTCCTTAAGAGAGGCATGTAAGGATATGGTGGACTATAAATTACGACAGGTGTACACCTGGCAGGGCCTCCGCGTGTGCGGATCGCCGGACTTGATGGACCGAAGTTTTGATCCGGAGATGGCATTTCTTATGTTCTTATGTTATCTGACCTGAGGATACAGGGGAAGATACAGCAGACATCATCGAGGAAAGAGCCGCTGCAAACGAGGAAGGTCTGTTGAGGCTCGAGGTCGAAGCAGTGGAGGCAGGAGGGCCCTTGGTCAAAGGCGAGACCGAGGTTGGCTTCAGAGTTGAGGAAGTGGTTGAATCCATCTGGAAGAGCTTCTCCACTGAAAGTAGATGACATTTAAGGGCTCAAGGTTGAAGAGTAGCACAGCGCTCGCACGATTTTGGATGATGTTGTGGCCTAAGGCTCTTGAGGCACTTGCTGTGTGGGTCCGTAAGAGAAATCGCATGCTGACACTGGCTACACTTCTTGAAACCTGTCACTGGCCGGGACATAGAAGGAAAAACAGCCGCTGCAAGGTCGAAGCCCTTGGGCTGCGGCCGAGTGGCCTGTCCCGGCAGCCGAATGGAAGAAATACATTTAAAAAAAAACCAACTAGAAATAAAATAAAGTAAGTACAGCGATTCGTGAAGAAAAATAACACAAACCACGATGAGAGAAGGCACAAAGTAAGTTAAATGCAGAGAGTCAAAGACGGAATTCTCGGCTCCGTGGAAAACTGAGAACTGAAAATGATAAGTAGTAGTAGAACTACTATGTTCCCAGGGTGCCAAATGCTGAAGACATCCAGAAACTGGACCCTGAATTCTTGAATAACTGACCGCCTATGGGTGTTAGGATTTAAAACTGGACCTTGGGCCTGGCACGTGTCTTAAAGCAACAGAAATCAGAAAGAAAATCACTGCAAGTACTATAAACTAGCATGTGCATACAGTTCCAGCAAAGGCTTTCCTTCTCTCACACAGGGTCTATGCTGATTCTCTTGGATTCTCTCACACTGCCAACTAAAAATTTAAATGGCACACTTTCTTCAGCTTCAGGGCCAGCAGTGGTAAGCTTAGTTATTACCTTGTCTCTACCTAACCTATTACAAACTACACAATTCCCAAGTCAGCAAATGTAATATAACTACAAAAAAATTCTGGTGTACTTCAATATACCACCCATTTTTCAGTAAGAGCACACACTTACCTTGAATATCTGTCACAGTTAGTGAAGAAATCTACTAAGCAAGCCAGAAGGTAGGTCTCTGTAAATAAATGGATCAGAAATAGAGTAAGATTTTGAGAACACAGTATTTTTTGAGCTGGATACAACATGGATTACAATTTATTTTTAGGGCTCTCTACTTTTATGGTTTTATTGTCAAGGATTAAATTCTTTACGTTATTTGAAATACAATGGAGAACTCAGAATACATGCTTTGAAAAGTGACTCCCTCCCTTCCAGCCCCCCCCCCAAAAAAAAAATCTAAAAATGCAACAGTGAACATAAACTGCTCTAAACCTACTATAATTCAGTGATTCAGGTACCACATTTTAAAATATTACTTATATATCCAAAACAGACTTTAAAATTTGACAAGACTTGTACTTATGACAATCGCTTTTTATTCCAAATTTGTGCTACCACAATGTAAAAGACAATATATTGGTCCAAGTAGTAAAACTGGGTTATGTTCAATCTTTATTTTATTGCCCTCATGAACAAAATGTTTAGGAGCAAGGAAGCCGACATGCTAGCAGTTTACGAAATGTATTCTTCAGCCCACACTTGGTAAATTTAGTGACATCTAAATTAACATCATTATGTCAGATTATGAAATATATACTTTGCCCAAAAACAATGAGCAAATCACAAGATCTTAGTGTTGGGAGGGGGGAGGGTTTCTATTGGAGGGTTTATGATCTTACAATTAATAATGGGCTTAGAGGGAGGGTGGGGGGAGGGTTGCTTTTATATTTATAAAGTATACCGATAAGATGTTCAAGTGGTCTATTTAATATTGTTAATATGAATTTTGTACACTTGATGAAAGCTTAAAAATGAATAAAGAATTTTTTAAAAAACAAAAGGCACAATTCTTTTGGCCAAAAGAAAAGGGATTTGAAATGAAAAGATAATTCCTCTGGTATAAAACTATATACCGGCATATATATATATGTTTTGTTTCTATTTTTTACTCTCCCTTACTTTGCTCAGTGAATCTTACATAATTTTCATGTAATCCATTTTGTGCTTTACCCTGGTAAAAGGTGGAATATCGTATAAATATAAGCTATTATATATATATATATATATATATATATATATTAGCTACAAAGGTTAAGATACTCTATTTAAGCTCAGACAAATTTTGGATCCCACTGGATAAAGACACAGCAAAGAGTTTCTCCTTGAGAGAAGTCATTTGTTAGGTAAATATAGGAAGAAACTCCCCCTGAAGTATCCCTTGGTCTCTTATGTGTTAAAGGTTTAAGAAAGCTGTATTATGAACTTCTGCCTTAAGTCAGTATTCTGTCTCTAATAATAGCCTTCTTTTGTGACAGACCCTGACCTGCAACTAATTTTTCCAGCCACATTGTTTAAGTTTTGTATAATAGTTAGATTGAGTCAGTTATTTAAGCATGGAAAAATTTTTAGTCAGGCAACTTAATGTAGGCCTATGAGGGCAGAAATGTGGACTCATATCTAAACTTGGAGTGTGTGGCGCAGTGGTTAAAGCTACAGCCTCAGCACCCTGTGGTTGTGGGTTCAAACCCAAGCTGCTCCTTGTGACCCTGGGCAAGTCACTTAATCCCCCCATTGCCCCAGGTACATTAGGTAGATTGTGAGCCCGCCGGGACAGACAGGGAAAAATGCTTGAGTACCTGAATAAATTAATGTAAACCTTGGGAGAACGGTATAGAAAATTGAATAAATAAATAAAACAAACTTACAGGACTGACTATGAATGGGTTTAATTCTTTTTGAGATGTTTGTATGGGATTTACTTAGATTAATGACTGCCAAAAAAAAAGGGGGGAAAGATGTGGGTAGATGCAATCTAGTTGGTCAGTGGAAAAAAGATCTGTTAACAGATTACTAAAACAAGAAATAGGTTTTAAAATTTGGTCAGATGTTTCACTGTTTTAGGGAACACTAGATGGACTCCTTCTTTCACATTTGGTGGCTGTAATCTGTACTTTCTTTTTATTGGGCTTGTTGATTCCTCAAATACATTTAGTGGAGGAGCATATGTTACTTGTCTCATGTTTTGTGACAGCAGTAGGAAACTTATGCACATTACTGGAAAGAGCAACTAAGTTTTCATGAAAGAGTAGTTCAGCATGGTTTGGGAAGAATATACCACAGAAAAACTGACATAGTTAAACAGAGACAAATATCTGGATTACAGTATTACCTGACAGTTTACAAACTGGTTGAGAAATGGATTTTTAAAACATTTCACTAGGCAAGTATAGCGAATCAACCATACATCCATATACAAGTCAAATTGCATAATGTAGATACAATAATATAGCAGCAAGAAAAAAAAATCACAGTTGATTTCCCTAAATTTTAAATTTTTATCCCTAATCTGCTAAGCATAACCATCCTCATCCAAATCCGTTCATTCCCTAATCATCCCTAATCAGTTTGTAAGGAGGTAAATAGATGGTTTCTAGTTAAATGCTCAAATATGGTCATATCTGGCAAATAGCGCCCCAAAAGCTGTGTGGATATCAACTGGCAGGTCCTTAATAAAAAGTTCCCATATTTAGTAGAAACACCAAATGTAGTATGCACACCTGTCAAAAGCAAGGACTTTTCCATCTAGAAAGTATCTAACATTCATTTCTTTCATAATTTTAAACTGATGGGATCACTGTCAATCCACTTACTTACTATTGCTTGATTTCAGTTGCTTAGCATCAAGTATTGAGATTATTACAAACTTTGTCTTAAAAGTCTCTCAAACCTTCAGGATATTTGTTCCCTAAAATAAACTTCATACTATCAAAACAGCAATTTTATTCCTATCAAACTTTCAAAATTGTTAATCTTAACAAAATAATATAACCTGGGAAATCAAAGGTACCTTCGTTCTATACATAGCTTGCCCATCCAAAAGGCCAGCACTGCATCTATAAAGAACATAAGGTCAATATTCAAAAACCTACCAAGCAATTAGGAAAACCAAATAAATTTACCCAGTTATCTGTAGCCCGATATTTCGCTGCATACAGCTTGTTTAATTAGTCGCTGATTCTAACTAAATCTTTTCACCAGCTAGATTTAGCTGATTTACTACCACCACCCCTTTTACTAAACTACGATAGCGGTTATTAGTGCAGGGAGCCACACTGAATGTTTTGTGCTGCTCCCGACACTCACAGAGATCTTATGAGCGTCGGGAAGAGAGTGGAGCATTCAGCGCGGTTCCCTGCGCTAATAATTGCTATCGCGGTTTAGTAAAAGGAGGGATTAGCTAGTTAATGCTGAAAACGAAAAAAGCTTTTCCCTCCCTTCGGCATCTGATCCCACACTAAATCCCCCATTTTATCACGCTGCGCTGCCAAGCAGTGCAAGCTAAATGCCAAGCCACCCATTCTATTCCTCTGGGCGGCTCAGAATTTATTTTATGTCGTGCTGCTTGGAAATGTGGCTTGATAAAAAGGGGGGGGGGGGAGGTATAAGATAGTGGCATCAGATTCTGAAAAAAGATACTCCTTCAGAGCCCTCCATCTAGATTGCCTCTGCTCTTTCTAGATCCATTTGGAGCTGCAACCCCCAGAACTAGAATCAATGCTACTTCCTATACATCTCTCTGGGCATCCTAGAATTAATCTGGCTCTATTTTCTCATAATGTTTATGATCACAATATATTAACACCCTAAAACAACTCTGCTGTTTGATGCATAATTGAGGCTAAATGTTGAACTTTAAACATTAAGTGAGAAACCATGTTATCCCAAAACCTTACTTCTAAGCTCACACAGTAGTAAAATATCTTATCACAAAACACAGTAACCCATATTTTAATGCAAACTGTCCAGTATGTAAAACTCTATTTCTATTTGTCATACTTTCATAAAAGGAACGTAGTGCCTCACCCCTCGAGTCACCGTGGTCTGGGGGAGTAGTGCGCAGCCCCACCCCTTGGGTTGCTGACTGGTGATGCAAACCGTTTCCTGTGGCATCGCCAAATATAGACCTGGGAAACATGGTTGTAGAAGTCTGGTCAGCAGTGGTGAATTCTCCTCCTTCTGGCAGCACTTCTTCTCTTGCTGCCAGCTCTCTCTGCCAGGCTGCAGGGACATTGCGATTCCAGGATGATGGGACAGTCAGCCAATCTCAAGACGCCAGTTGCTCAGTGGTGAGTGGCAAGGTCGGCGGTGGCAGCAGTAGGGTCAGGGTGAGGGCTGCAGGGGGAGAACAAGCAGCTGAAGAGCCCAAGGAGCACCGTCCAGCCACACTCCCCTCCCCCCGAAGCTGTCAAGGTGTTATTTGAATTGTTACACCCCATCTCTGACTGACATTTGATCTAATATTTTAAATATTTGCTGCTTTGCAGATCAGCAGAATCAAGTGGTATCAATCAATACAGGCAAGAAGAGAGCAGCAATGTCTTTGTATCTTATAATATGTATTTTTGTTGTGTACCCCCTGACTTTAACTATTTTGTATAATCACTTAATATTACGATAGGCGATATATCAAGTAACCATTAAACTTGAAACGTGAAATAATTGTTTTTATGTTTTACTTTGATGAATTAATTTGTAAAATAGGGTACCCACTATGATTTATGTACATTTGCAATTTATATTGGATTTATTAAATATTGATCCTTGAGAACAACATTCTCAAGATATGCACATCACTTAACAATGAATTATATTAAAAGTAGATACCCTCTTTTTACAATGCTCATCTATAGCACTTAACCATCGTTTAAAGACACAACCCAGGGTGTACAATGAAGGTTTTTGATGCTTTTTCTAATGCATGCATCAATCTGTCATATGCCCTGTCATTTTATTGTTACCAGCACAAATGAATACAATATGTCCCGAATCACTATTCATCTGCCAGTATCACATTCAATGAACTTATACACCAGAAAAGGTAAAAAATGTGTAATCAATAGGGCTGCACATTTAACATGCCTTACGCAATTAACATGTTAAAATTTCAACTTGCGTCAATAATTTTAACACGTTAATCACATCAAGCTGCTCTCTCCCCATTTCCTCCTCTCCTACCGCTACCCTGGGCTCTCCTTTAGCTTCCTTCCTGCTGCCGCATTCTCTCTTACCTCAACTTCAGCAGCCTTTTGTTTCCTGATGACTGCAAATCATCCCTCTAGTATCTCAACCCCTTCCCCCTGATCTTGCCTGTCTACAGGCTACTCCACTCTAGCCAGAGTCCACCCTCTCTAGTGTCCTGCCTCCTCTAACAATACTTCCCGTTTCCTGTAGGTAGGCCAATAGAGCAGTACAACTCTGGCTAGAGTAGAGCAGCCTGTATATAGGCAAGATCAGAAGGCCACCAGGGGGAGGAGGATGAGATACCGAAGGCGGGCAGCAGGAGACTAAACTAAACTAAACCTTAAGTTTGTATACCGCATCATCTCCACAATCGTAGAGCTTGGCACGGTTTAAAGGAAAAGGTGTAGAGAAGGAACTCCAATGAGGGTAACAGGATAGTAAAGAGAAAGTTTAGGGACTTAGTATAGCAAAGAGGAGGACATATTACATTTTTGAGAATAGCCAGGTTTTCAGATGTTTTCGGAAAAGTTGGTGGGCACCCAAATTCCGAAGTGGGGTAGAAAGGTTGTTCCAGAGCTCAGTGATTCTGAAGGAGAGGGATGACCCTAGTTTTCCAGGATGGGATATGCCTTTTAATGAGGGGAAGGATAGTTTGAATTGTTGGGTGGCTCTGGTGATGTTAGGATTCGAGGAGTTCCAAGATAGAGGGATAAGGGGAGGAAGGATGTCATGTAGGATCTTGAAAGTTAGGCAAGCACATTTAAAGTGGACCCTAGAGACTACTGGAAGCCAGTGAAGTTTGAACAGGAGTGGGGAGACATGGTCAAATTTACTTTTTGCGAAGATTAGTTTGGCCGCGGTATTCTGAATCCGCTGAAGTCTCTGAAGGCTTTTCTTTGTTAGGCTTAAGTAGATGGAGTTACAATAGTCCAATCTGGAAAGGATGATGGATTGTACGAGGACAGCAAAGTGTTGATGATGGAAACAGGATCTCGCTTTCCTCAGCATGTGAAGGCTGAAAAAGCATTTTTTACCAAGCAGTTGAGGTGGTCATTGAAGGATAGTGTAGAGTCAATAATGAAGCCCAGAACTTTGCTAGAGAACTCAAGCTGCAGTGTGGTGCCAGAGGACAGTGGGATGAGGTTGGGTAGCTGATCTAATTTTGGGCCGAGCCAAAGTAGTTTTGTTTTGGACTCATTTAGTTTCATTTGTACGGTGAGGGCCCAGGATTGGAGGCTTGTTATACATGAAGAAATGTTATCAGAGAGGTTGGTGAGGTTCGAGTCGGTCTCGAGGAGGACAAGGATGTCATTAGCATAAGTGTAAAGTGTTTCCAGGGGGGAAAGGTGGAGGAGTTTCAGGGAGGACATATAGATGTTGAAGAGAATGGGGGATAAAGGTGAGCCCTGCGGGACTTCACAAATCTGTTTCCAAGGAGAGGTTGAGGTGCCATTCATATTAACAGTGTAAGAGCGGGAGCGTAAGAATTTTGAGAACCAGTCTAGGACTGTAGAGTTAATGGCAATCTCAGAAAGTTGGAAAATAAGAATATCATGATGGACAACATCAAATGCTGCAGAAAGGTCGAATTGTAGAAGAACAGCAAACTTATTACGAGAATGAAGTTGTTGAACCTTTGAGATTAGTGAGGCTAATAGGAATTCGGCAGAAGTAAGAAAAGGGGGGGGGGAGGGGTTAGGGGAAAAAGCAGCAGGACTAACCAGAGAGAAAAATATGCCAATTGAGGGTGGGTGTAGCAATGAGAAAAATATGCCGGTCAGAGGGAATGGGAAAAAGACTCAGACCAAAGCATGGTGCCCTTGGATGGGAGAAGAAGTGGTATAGCGAGGAAGTATGGTGCCCGGAATCAATGTACCGTCCCACTCTTCCCCACCATTTGGGTGCTCCCCTTCCCCTGCATACCTCTTGAAATGTCCCTTTGCTACACTACTCGGGATGGGAGAAAGGATGAGATGGTCCCCATAAAGGGTTGGGGAGGGGAGGGGAGAGGAGAAGGGATGAGATGTCCCCATAAAGGGGAGGGAGATTAAGGAGATGGTGCCCATGGCAAGGAGGGGAAGGGAGATGGTGCCCATGGTGAGGAGGGGAAGGGAAATGGAGATGGTGCCCATGGCGAGTAGGGGATAGGAAGGGAGATGGAGATGGTGCCCATGGGCAAAAAGAACAAAATCTCAACCATAACAAGCTTAGAAATAAACTCCATCACATACCCCATTCAACCCAACCTAAAACTACTAGGGGTGATGATAAGACAGATGCTGTACCATGCAACTACAAATCAACAAAACAGTCCAGAAATTCTTTGCAGTCATGCATAACTTAAGACAAATCCAAAAATATTTAGACAGAAAACAATTCAAACTTCTGATCCAGTCCCTAGTCTTGAACTTCTAACTACTGCAACAACCTATACCTACCCTGCCCCGCAATCATGATAAAACAGTTACAAACAGTAGAAAATACAGCTCTCAGACTGATCTATTCACTGAAAAAGAGAATATATGGTGCCTGTGGAGGGGAAGGGAACAAAGAAGATGGTGCCCATGGAGGGGAAGGGAACAGAGAAGATTGGAGGAGATGATGCCCATGGATGAAGTGGAAGAGAAGAAATAAAAACCAGATAGATATGAGGAGGAAGAAATAATGGAAGGAAAGTTGAATGTGAAAGATGTATATAGGGCAAGATGTGACGAAAAGGAGGAAATAAAAGAAATAGTGAGTTGAAAGGATGCCCTAGAGCACAGCTCAGACAGGAGCAGAATCAGAGAGCAAAATGATCGGAAAAATGAAATCAAAGTTAAGAAAAATGATTTTATTTTCAATTTAGTAATTGAAAAATGTGAGTTTTGAGAACTTACATCTGCTGTCTATATTTTGCATTGTACAGGTAGAAATGTAGGGGGGGACAATTTGTGTGATTAATCATTTTAATCATGATTAATTGTGCAATTAAAATTTTTAATCAATGTGCAGCCCTAGAATCAGATTTAACAATGTCACCATTTCTAGAGTATATTTCCTTTAAAAGGGAGAGGAACCAAGTTGATTTCCGAGAAATCATATATTTAAAATAAAGCTAAGAACTGCATGCAGTCATGCAAATTAGCAGAAAATAGTACTGCAATACAAACTAAGATTGCAAGCCACTTGAGGATAGGGAGGATAGGAAGTAACATCTGTACCTGAATTTAACTCATCCTGAGCTACCAATGAAATGGAGAGAACTAAATCTAAAACAAATACTGGTAAATAAATTTTGAAGGCTTACCTGGTAGATTAAACAGTGTATTAAGAATATAAAATCTTTCTGTGTCATCTCTCTGAATAAATTTATTAGGATACTGTTCCCGAATATCTGGCCTGAAAGAAACCAGGAAATTAGTTTAAATTTAAAAGACCATATTGCCTTATTCAATTTCTCTCTTAGAACACCTGGTAGTGGTTTATTAAATGACACACTGATTAGAGCATACATTATGTTTTGTGGATCTTTAAAGGAAATAATCTATAAATTTGATGACTGTGAAAAAAATGAAGAGGCTTTTCATATCTATACATGATTTCAAGTGGACAAAGACTACCCAAGCAAATCACTCTGCACCTGGAAATCATAGATTTTATTCAACAAGAACTTTTTCGAATTCTGTACCATTGGAAAAAAGTAATCACTGCAAAAGGCTACTTGAGTCCTCAGTTCTCCCTTCCTTCCCCACCATCTGAGATAACCAATCACAGCAAAAGCTGCCATCTGTTGCCTGAAAATAAAGTCAATTATTTTTAAAGTAAATAACCAGTGGGGTATGAACAATTTCTTTGTCTGGGTGACCAGAGAACTGAATAGCAGGAGAGCATCAGATGTGGTGTATTTTGATTCTAGCAAAGCTTTTGACAGTGTTCCACACAGAAGTCTAATAAATAAACTGAGTGCCCTCAGTAAGGGCCCCAAAGTGACAGATTGGGTTAAGAACTGGTTGAGTGGAAGGTGACAGAGGGTAATGGTAAATGGAGCTTGCTGTGAGGAAAAGCACAGTTACTTACTGTAACAGGTATTATCCAGGGACAGCAGGCAGCTATGAGAATACAAGTGGGTGACGTGATCCAACAGAGCCCCGATGCGGACGCCTCACAAGCAGACTTGCTTGAAGAAACTCGAAGTTTCAAGTCGCCCACACCGCGCATTCGCGAGTGCCTTCCCGCCCAGCGCAGGGCGCGTCTCCTCAGTTCAGATAGCTAGCAGAGAAGCCAACCCGGGGTGTGGGTGGGATGTGAGAATAGCTATCTGCTGTCCCTAGATAACACCTGTTATGGTAAGTAACTGCTTTATCCCAGGACAAGCAGGCAGGTATTCTCACAAGTGGGTGACCTCCAAGCTAACCAAAGTGGGATGGTGGGAGAGTTGGCAACTTAGAGGAATAACTTTTGCAATACTGTTTGGCCAAACTGTCCATCCCGTCTGGAGAAAGTATCCAGACAATAAGGAGAAGTGACGGTATGAACCGAGGACCAAGTGGCAGCCTTACAAATTTCCTCAATAGGTGTAGATCTGAGGAAAGCCACAGAAGCTGACATTACTCTGACCTTATGGGCTGTGACTTTACTGTGAAGGGGTAATCCAGCCTGGGCATAGCAGAAAGAGATACAAGCCGCCATCCAATTGGAGATGGTATGCTTAGAGACAGGATGTCCCAACTTGTTCGGATCAAAGGAGACAAAAAGTTGAGGAGCAGTTCTGTGCGGTTTGGTGCGTTCCAAATAGAAAGCCAAAGCACATTTACAGTCCAGAGTATGAAGAGCTGATTCTCCAGGATGAGAATGAGGTTTTTGGAAAAACACTGGAAGTACAATGGATTGGTTGAGATGAAACTCCGAGACTATTTTAGGGAGGAATTTCGGATGAGTGCGAAGGACCACCTTGTCATGATGGAATACTGTAAAAGGCAGATCCGCAACCAACACTTGAAGCTCACTGACTCGTTGAGCAGAATTGAGGCCAATGAGAAACACCACTTTCCAAGTGAGATACTTCAGATGAGCCTTGTTCATTGGTTCAAATGGAGGTTTCATCAGTTGAGTAAGAACAATATTGAGGTCCCCAACCACTGGAGGCAGTTTGAGAGGAGGTTTGACATTGAAAATCCTTCATGAATCTGGAAACCACAGGATGAGCAGAGAGAGGTTTCCCTTCAATAGGGTGATGGAAAGCAGCAATTGCACTAAGATGGACTCGGATTGAGGTAGACTTGAGACCAGACTGAGAAAGGTGCAACAAATAGTCCAAAACTGAAGATAAGGAGGAAAGTTGAGGCTCCTTATGATGAGAAAAACACCAAGTAGAAAATCTAGTCCATTTTTGGTGATAGCATTATCTAGTAACAGGCTTCCGTGAAGCTTCCAAAAAATCCCTCACAGATTGGGAAAACTGTAGAGGAGCTATGTTGAGAGGAACTAAGCTGTCAGGTGGAGAGACTGCAGGTTGGGATGAAGTAGCGATCCCTGATGCTGTGTAAGCAGAGAGGGAAAAACTGGTAGAAGGTATGGCTCCCTGCTGCTGCGTTGAAGTAGAAGGGAGTACCAGGGTTGTCTGGGCCAGCGAGGAGCTACCAGAATCATGGTGGTATTGTCGGACTTCAGCTTGACCAGCGTCTTTTGAATGAGAGGAAACGGAGGAAACGCATATAGAAAGAGATTCGTCCAGTCCAGAAGAAAAGCATCTGCCTCGAGGCAATGAGGAGTGTAGATCCTAGAGCAGAACTGAGGCAAGCTTGAAGTTGTGGGGGGCTGCAAAGAGATCTATCTGAGGCGTTCCCCACTGAGAGAAGATGTGATGAAGGGGCGTGGAATGGAGAGTCCATTCGTGAGGCTGTAGAAGACGACTCAAGTTGTCTGCTAAGGCATTGTCCGCCCCTTGAATGTAGACAGCTTTGAGGAAGGTCTTGTGGCGAGTTGCCCAATCCCAAACTTTCAGAGCTTCCTGACAGAAGGAGGCAGATCCCGTCCCTCCTTGTTTGTTGACATAATACATTGCGACTTGATTGTCCGTGCGAATGAGGACTACACGGTCGTGAAGCAGATGCTGAAAAGCATTGAGAACATTGAAAATCGCCCTGAGTTCCAGGAGATTGATATGACACTGACGATCCGTACTGGCCTTGAGTACGGAGACCATCTAGATGAGCCCCCCCCAAGCGTAAGTTGAAGAATCGTTCGTGAGAACATTCTGATGGGGGGGCGTGTGAAAAAGTAAGCCTCTGGATAGATTGGAAGAGAGCATCCACCAACGAAGAGACTGTGTCAGAGCAGGAATGACCTGGATGTGTCGAGTCAGAGGGTCGGAAACCTGCATCCATTGAGATGCCAGGGTCCACTGAGGAATTCTGAGGTGAAGTCTGGCAAAAGGAGTCACATCACTTCGCAGTGTTCCCTCTAAGCTGAGCAGGTGTCCTCCAGCTGCATTGCTACCACTAGGGGGTGGAATATTTTCAGTCGCTAAGGACAGGTATGTTCCCTGGAGTCCTGCAGAACTTGCCTGTCCCTCACAATTGAAAAATGTGACAGTAAAACAGCACCCTCTATTGGTGAGACTGTGGGTGGAGGACTCCTGCTCAGCTTAGAGGGAACACTGTTAAAACTGTGGAAGCCATGTGACCCAGAAGAACCATCATGTGTCTCACCGAGATGGTCGGGCGAGAGGAGAACGAATGACAAAGATGGAGAAGAGCCTCCAGATATTGTTGAGGAAGGAACGCTCTGAGTTGGACAGTTTCCAGAACAGCTCCGATGAATGGAAGAGTCTGAGAAGGCTGGAGATGGGATTTCGGAAAGTTGATTTCAATCCCAGACTCTGCAGGAACCAGATAGTACGCTGGGTCGCTAAGACGACTCCTTGAGACGTGGAATCCTTGATGACCCAGTCGTCCAGGTAGGGAAATACCTGAAGACCATGGTTCCTGAGCGCAGCAGCCACCACTACCAGCATTTGGTGAAGACTCTGGGTGAGGAGGCCAGGCCGAAAGGGAGAACTCTGTATTGATAATGCAGATTTCCCACTCGAAATCTGAGGTATTGACAGGAGGCCGGATGGATGGGAATGTGCATGTAGGCCTCCTTGAGATCTAGAGAGCATAACCAGTCGTTCTGCTCGATGAGGGGATACAGGGATGCTAGGGTCAACAAGCGAAATTTTTCTCTGACCAGAAATTTGTTGAGCACCCTGAGATCCAAAATAGGATGCAGATCGCCCGTCTTCTTCGGAACAAGGAAGTACCTGGAGTAAAACCCCTTGTTCTGCTGAGCCAAAGGAACTGGCTTGATAGCTCGGAGCTGAAGCAAAGCCTGAGCTTCCTGAAGAAGAAGGGCGGTCTGGGCAGAGTTGGAAGGATACTCTCTTGGAGGATGTTCTGGAGGAACTTGATGGAACTGAAGAGAGTATCCCTCCCTTACGATGGAAAGGATCCAGAGGTCGGTGGTAACAGCCGTCCATCGGTGGTAAAAATGATGGAGACGACCTCCGATAGGGAGAAAAACGGGAAAAAGCAGAACGACTGAAGTTATGCTTTCTACTAGACAGTCAAAAAGGCTGAGGAGCCTTAGGTACAGCAGGTGTTTAAGGCTTCCACTGTTTCTGAGGATGTGGCCTCTTGACAGGCTGACGAATGGAAGGAGCCTGTTTAGGTGGTAAACGCCACTGGTAAATTTGAGGTGGGCGTGCAGGTCAAGGAGGAGCCGGCTTCGGTTTCGGGCGGAGAATGGAAGCAAAAGACTTCTCATGATCCGAAAGCTTCTTGGTGGCAGCCTCTATAGACTCATCAAAGAGGTCATTGCCAGCGCAAGGAACATTAGCCAGCCGGTCCTGCAGGTTAGGATCCATGTCGATGGTCCGGAGCCACGCCAGACGCCGCATGGTAACTGGGAAAGCAGTGGCTCGAGCAGACAGCTCAAAAGTATCATAGGAGGACTGGAGAAGCTGCAGCCGGAGTTGGGACAAGGAGGCAAGGACTTCTTGATAGTCAAAATGCACACGAGAATCCAGATAAGGCATGAACTTAGGAAGGATGGAGAGAAAAAACTCAAAGTAAGTAATGAAATGAAAATTATAGTTGAGGACTCTGGAGGTCATCATAAAGTTTTGGTAGATGCGACGACCAAATCTGTCCATCGTTTTGCCTTCCCTTCCCGGAGGGACAGTGGCATACACCTGAGAAGGGTGAGAACGTTTCAAAGAAGATTCAACCAGAAGGGATTGGTGGGACAATTGAGTGTTGTCAAACCCCTTATGATGTACAGTCCTGTATCTGGAATCCAATTTGCCTGGAACAGCTGGAATGGAATAAGGAGTTTCCAGACAGCGGACAAAGGTTTGATCCAGAAGCTTGTGAAGAGGAAGCTTGAGGGCTTCAGCCGGAGGTTGAGAGAGATGCATGGTCTCGAGATACTCCTTGGAAAACTTAGATCCAGTGTCAAGTTGAATATCTAAGTCAACTGCCATCTGACGCAAAAAAGAGGAAAAAGACAGCTGATCCGCCAAAGCCTGGCCTCGAGAGGGACTCGAGGACGTCGAGGCAGCTTGCTCCAATGACGAAGGAGATCTAGATGGAGAAAAAGAACCCACCGGGTCTTCAAGATCCGGAAGCGGACGTGTCGAAGCAGTCGGTGGGGAATAATGAAGAAAAGGCTGCTTCCGATGAGGCGAGGCATGCCTGGATGAATGCTTCGAAGAATGCCTCGATCTATGATGCGAGCTGTGCTTCGAAGCAGGCCTTGACAATCGTGGCGAGCGTGTCCCAGTCGAAGCCCCCAGAGAATGGATAGGGCTGGATGCTGTGGAACGAAGCAGAGGAGGCTGAGTGGAAGAACCTCGAGGCACTCGCAAAGACTCTGCTCCTTGCATCGAGTGTAAGGGTTCCAATGGAGGTATGGGCAAAGACTCTGCTCCTTGCGATGCATGCCGAGATGCCAGACCAGACACTCACAGAGACTCCGTGTGTATGCGACTGAGGCAAAGGAGGCAGCTTGACCACGCGGGAGGCCTCTGAATGCCCAGGTTGGATGGTAGAGAAGCTTCGGCCCCGTGGTAGCTCGTAAAGAGCTGAATAAACTGCTTCTCTAAAAGGGTCTGGAACAAAGCTGGCAAGGATGGATCCGCATCCAACGGGACCACCTGTACTGGCTTCGTGCTCCCTCGAGGCAGTGTGAGAGTGCTTGGACTTAGAAGCCTTGGGTACTTTAAGCACCACCGGGGGAATGGGCTGCTGTGCTACCTGACCTGAAGAGACAGAGGAAGGCACTGCAGCAGGCGTCGAAGACAGAGCTGGTACAAACGAGGCAGGTTTGATGAGGCTCGGAGCAGAAGCTGTGGAAGCCTGGAGAGCATCAGAAGATGTCGAAGGGGAAGAACCCCTCGATGACTAAAGCTCCATCGAAGACTCCATGCTGAAAATCTGCTCCCACAGGATGCAATGACGCTTGAAAGCACAAGATGTAAGTGTTGAGCAAGGCCGGCACGATTTCAGGAGATGTTGAGACCCGAGACACCGAAGACAGCGTCGATGAGGGTCCATCAGGGAAATCGCGCGCTGGCACTTGGAACACTTTTTAGAACTGTTTGCAGGCTGGGACATAGGCCGAAAAAGCTCCGCCGCAAGATCGAAGCCACGGGGCTGCGGCCGCATGGCCTGCCCGGTCAAACGAACGGAAGAAATTTTTTTTTTAAGAATAAAACAATGAAGAAAACGAGCAATTCTGAGTAAACCACAAAAAACGTGGACAAAAGAAGGCACAAGTGAAAACACTTCACGCAGAGAGTCGAAGACGGACTTCTCGGCTCCGCGGAAAAGTAAGAACTGAAGAGACGCGCCCTGCGCTGGATGGGAAGGCACTTGCGCATGCGCGGTGCGGGCAACTCAAAACTTCGAGTTTCTTCAAGCAAGTCTGCTTGTGAGGCGTCCGCATCGGGGCTCCGTTGGATCACGTCACCCACTTGTGAGAATACCTGCCTGCTTGTCCTGGGATAAGGGATGTTACCAGTGGTGTGCCACAAAGTTTGGTTCTTGGGCCTGTTCTTTTTAACATTTTTGTAAATGATATTGCTGAAGGGCTTTCTGGTACAGTTTGCCTCTTTATGGATGATACCAAAATCTGCAATAGGGTAGAAGACATCTCTGATGGTGTGGATAACATGAGGAAGTAAAGTTTGAAAATGGTTCCAAATTTGCAGCTAAGATCTAATGCTAATAAATGCAAGGTCATGCATTTGGACTGCAAAAATTTGAGGGAATGATAACAGTTCAAAGGTGAATAACTTTTGTGCAAGAAAAAGAGCAGGACTTGAGATAAGGTGGTCAAAGGCGACAGTGATCTTAAGGTAGAAAATGCAACAAAAAAAAGCTAGAAGGATGGCCATTTGGAAAAAGGAGGCAATGATGCCCCTGTATAAGACACTGGTGAAACCTCATTTAGAATACTGTGTACATTTCTGGAGACGGCACCTTCAAAAAGATATAAACAGGATGCAGTTGGTCTAGTGAAAGGCTACTAAAATGATCAGTGGTTTTCGTCAAAGTGTATGAGGACAGCCTTAAAGGCATGAAAGAAGAGATATGACAGAGATGCTTAAATACCTACATGGCAATTGGGCACGAAGCGAGTCTCTTTCAAATGAAAAGAAATTCTGGAATGAGGAGGTATAGGATGAAAGTGAGAGGGTGAAGGTGAAATAACCTCAGAAAATACTTTTTCACAGAAAGGGTGGTAATTGCTTGGAATGGCCTCCAGATGGAGGTGTTGGAAATAAAGTGTATTTGAATTCAAGAAAGCTTAAAAAAAGTAGGTTTGATCTCTAAGGTAGAGGAGGGAATAATAGATGGCATGGTTAGGCAAACTAGATAGGCCATATGGTCTTTATCTGCCTTCATTTTTCTATGTTTATCTGTAATCAGCTTTTTTATTCTGTACATAAAAAAGGTTTAACTTTTCATTATGGTTCTTAGATATAGAGGAGTATTACAAGCAGCACATCAAAGAAACACTCCTTAGTAAAATTAGACCTTTGTCCGAATGACAGGTCATGGGGACCTGGCCGTCAAACACCATGAAACTGCTAGTAGTCCTACTAATTTTAGCAGTAGAGCAAAGAAGACTAATAGCTGGGATACAGGCAATATGGAGCATGTAATAATAACAGTTTATATACCGCAGGACCGTGAAGTTCTATGCAGTTTATAATAATTAAAAATGCTACAAAATTGAGTTGAACAAATTGATATCAGAACTCACACTAGAATTAGAATGATTGTCTAATCAACCAATATTTAGTCCCACAAACCTATTCCAGATTCTTTGCTCTTTATTTAATTAATCCATAACAAATTTCTTATATTGTGCCTTCAGAATATATTCTTGGGAAACAGGGCAAAGTTGTAAAATTCTGCAAGAAATTTCTAACTTGGAGCCTACTATGAGAAAACAACACACATTGGGTCCATGGAATAATTAATTATCCAGGAACAAGCAGGCAGCATATTCTCACATGTGGGTGATGTCATCCACAGAGCCCCGGCACAGACGGTCCAAGTGCATCGGTACTTTAAGAACTTTAGAAAGTTCACGACCGACAGCTTTTTTACCCTAAAAAAGCGCACCTTAAAAACCCGCCTTCTTCAACAAAAACAACTTTTCGGTGCTGCTATGGAAGAAGTTCAATCTTCCCCTTCAACTTCCAAGGCACCGTCTTCAAAAGTACCAGAAGTAAAGGCATCGCGTTTCGCAACACTGCATTCTATGGCACCACCTCCGAAGGCACCGTCATCCAAGGCGTCGTGACCTTCATTGGCACTGCTTTCTACACCAGAGTCTCAACTTCTCACTCCTTAAGGTAAGCCAGTGAGGAATCACCAGTGGGGTCAGTCACTATGGCATTGAGTCCAATCATGCCGGCCAAATGACGACCCTTGATGCGACTCTCTCCAAGATGTAGGGGTTTCTCCTCTTCGGAGTCATCCTCTTCGGAGTCATCCTCTTCAGAGCAGGTCGCAGCACCAATGGTATCAGCAACTAAGCCACAGGTACCAGTGCCTTCTGTGGAGCAAGTAGTGGCACCGATGGTACCGGTGACAATGCCACAGGTACCAGTAGCTACTTTGAAAGAACAATTTGAGCAATTCTTTTGTTCAAAGTATTGTAACATTTTCAATCTTTTGACCCTGGCACCGACTCTGCCGGTACCGGTCTAGCATGTGTTTACCAATCCCAGGGATGCCAGTACCAGTACTCAGTCTTCGGTGCCGTCTCCTGGATTACGGCACCGCCCTTCATCCAGGCATCCATCTAAGACTCTTTATAGCCACAGCTCTTCAACGCACAAGTCCACACACGTCTCTGCTAAGCGTTTGGAGAAACGTAAACATCAGACCCCTTCTCCTTCTCAGGATCGGTACCAAGGGCATAAGAAGTATAGGTCTAAATCACCAGTACTGGACTCTGACCTCTACGTACAATCTTTCCTTGGTGCTTCTTCTTCAGCAACAGAAGTTGATGACTCTCCTGAGTGTTCTCCTCCTCGATCTCCAAAAGAGATCAAGAATCTCTCTCTCGCTTCATTAGACAACTTGTTAAGGACATGTCTCTTAAGTTGGAAGCTGACTCCAAATTTACACCTGAATATATGGAGACTATGGACATCAAACAGATCCTGAAAGAGGTGCTTAAGCTTCCTGTCCATGTAATATTGAAGGACACTCTCTTTAGAAACTGGGAATCTCCCTTATCAGTGCAAGTGGCACCTAGAAAGCTGGACTCCATGTACAAAGTTGCTCCTACCACAGGGTATAACAAAGCTCAGCTTTCTCACCAATCCTTAGTGGTACAGTCTACACTTAAAAAATCTACCTCTGCTAAGGTGTATTCCTCTGTTCTACCTGGGAGAGAAGGTCATACTATGGATAGATTTGGCAGGCACCTCTATCAGAATATGATGCTGAACAGTAGAGTAAACAACTTTACTTTTCATTTCACATGCTATTGAAGCAATTGTAGAAACAATTACCTATGTACCAAAAATATCTTCCTTCTCACCGTGTTAAGGGGTTTCAACAACTATTTTCTACCCTTTTACAGTTTTGGCAACATTTGGTACAATCTGCCTATGATTCTTTTGAGCTGTCCTACCGAGCTTCTTTTATGTCTGTGGCCATAAGAAGGCTGGCCTGGCTCAGAGGGGCGGGCATGGATATGAATTTTCAAGATTGCTTGGCTAACATTCCATGTCTTGGGGATGAGCTTTTCAGAGATACAATTGAGAATGCTACTCAAAAGCTCATCACCCATGAAAAATCTTGGGACTCTTTGGTCAAGCCTAAGCCCAAGTCTTCAGTGTCACGTCCTTTTAAGCCATCTATGTCTTACCATTGACGTTATACTGCTAAACCAGCTGCTGCAAGACCTCAACAGAAGAAGCAAAAACAGCAGAGGTCTCAGAAACCTCAGCAATCTGCTCTTGCAAAATCTACTCAGTCTTTTTTAACGTCTACTTGAGACAATAGTTTCAATCCAGTTGTCTCTGCCTCTCCCTCAACCCATTAGAGGTCGCCTGCGCATTTATTCTCATTGTTGGGACTTAACATCCGACCTCTGGGTTCTCAAAATAATTTGTGAAGGATACTCCATTCATTTTATCACCATGCCTCCAGATCATCCTCCAAGAGAGTCTGCTTCCAATCTCCTTCAGCCCTCCCTTCTTCACGAAGTCAAGAATTTACTCTTTCTTAATGCCATCGAGAGAGTTCCTCCAGAACAGGAGAACATAGAGTTTTACTCCCGCTATTTTCTCTTCACCAAGAAGATGGGGGGGTCTTCAACCTATATTAGATCTCAGAGTCAACAAATTTCTGGTCAAAGAGAAATTCAGAATGCTATCCCTAGCAACGTTGTTATCACCTACTGAATCACGTTTGGCAATGTTCTCTAGACCTGAAAGAGGCCTACACTCACACTGCCATTCATCAGAATTACAGGAAGTACCTCAGTTTTCGAATGGCGCAACACCACTACCAACATAAGGTTCTACCCTCCAGCCTGGCATCCTCACCCAGGGTTTTTACCAAATGCCTGGTAGTAGCAGTGAACTTGAGGTCTCAGAGCCTTCAGGTTTTTCCTTACCTGGATGACTAGCTCATCAAGGATCTCTCTTCACAAGCTGTTCTTTCAGCAACACACCAAACGGTGTCCTTTCTTCAAGAGTTTGAGATTCAAAATCAATTTCCCCAAATCCCAACTTCAACCATTTCAGCAATTCCAATTCATTGGAGCCCTTCTGAACATGACTCAACCACGCCAAGACACCCTTATTTAGCTTTGTCAGCAGGTTGCCCAGACCCACTCTCTGTCAGCAAGACAACATGATGGTTCTCCTAGGGCAGTGGTTCCCAACCCTGTCCTGGAGGAACACCAGGCCAATTGGGTTTTCAGGCTAGCCCTAATGAATATGCATGAAGCAAATTTGCATGCCTATCACTTCCATCATATACAAATCTCTCTCATGCATATTCATTAGGGCTAGCCTGAAAACCCGATTGGCCTGGTGTTCCTCCAGGACAGGGTTGGGAATCACTGTCCTAGGGCACATGGCTTCCACAGTCCACTTCACTCCATTTGCGAGGCTTCATTCACAGGCTCTAGACCCTCTTTCCCAGCACATTGCAGTGACCTCATCTCTTCAACAGTCACTACAGTGCTGGATACAATCTACCAATCTTTCCAGAGGTTTGCTTTTCCATCAGAAGGTTCTCATGACAGATTAATTGACCTTTGCTTGGGATGGTTTACACACTCAAGGTCTATGGACCGGTGCCATCATATAAATCTATTTGAACTCAGAGCGATTTTCAATGCTCTCAAAGCTTTCCAGGTATTACGCAAGCAAACAGGGAGGTACAAGGTCTCTCCTTTTCTGTCAGGAAACTCAAAAGATTTGGAATTGGGCAATTATTTACAACATCTTTTTCAAGGCCGTTTACATTCAGGGGGAACAGAATTCTCTGGCAGTCAAGCTCAGTCGCATTCTTCAACCTCACGAATTAACTCTGAATTCATCCACTCTCCATGCCATTTTCTCCCAATGGATGACACCTCAAGTAGATCTTTTTGCATCTCTCCACAATCACAAGCTACCCGCTTCTGTTCCCAGCTTTATTCAGCTCATTGCCTGGATTGGCATTAGAGAATGACACGGTGACAAAATTCATCACTGTTCCCGTCCCCGCGGATAACCGCGGGAAATAATCCCATGTCATTTTCTAGTGTCTATTTCAACCTTGGTCCTTCTACACCAGCATTCTTCAAAGCAAAGTTTGCAGGTCAGTGGTTGTGCTCAATTATACTCTGATTCTTCCCTCTCTCCTTAAAGAATGACATGAAGATGGTTTCCCGCGGTTATCCGCGGGAACGGGAACAGTGATGAATTTTGTCACCGTGTCATTCTCTAATTGGCATTTCTACCTTTTCCTCTTGTTCTCAGGACGCTTGTCAAGCTCAAGCAAGAGTCTGCCACCATGATTCTGATAGCTTCTCGGTGGCCCATGGTTTTTCCTTTTACTTCAACTCAGTATCAAGGAACTGATACCTCTACAAATATTTCCATTTCTACTCATGCAGAGTCAAGGTTCTCTTCTACATCCCAACCTTCAGTGTCTACACCTGACAGCTTGGTTTCTCTCGGGCTGAGTTCTGCTTATCTTCATCTCATCTTATCTTAGAAGCTTCCAGAAAGCCGTCCACTCAACAATGTTACCATCAAAGGTGGACTCGTTTTTCTTCATCAGGAGCAACCGACTTCCATCTCGGTTTCTCGAATCTTGGATTATCTTCTCCATTTGTCTGACGCTGGACTCAAATCTACATCCATTAGAGTTTATCTCAGCGCCATCACAGCCTTTCAACAGTCAGTGGATGGTAAACCTCTCACGGTCCATCCTGTCATTTCCAGATTCATGAAAGGACTTTTCCACGTCAAACCACCTCCAGTGGTATGGGATCTCAATGTGGTTCTTGCTCAGTTGATGAAGCCTCCATATGAACCAATGTCTACGGCTCATCACAAATACCTTATCTTGTCTTCCACATTTCTCTCACTTCTTCCAGAAGAGTGAGTGAACTTCGAACCTTGGTGGCAGATCCACCATTGACAATGTTCCACCATGATAAAGTGGTACTCTGTACTCATCCAAAGTTTTTACCAAAGGTGGTTACTGAATTTCATCTCAATCAGTCGATTGTGCTTCCAGTATTTTTTTCCAAAAGCTTCACTCTTATCCTAGAGAAACAGCTCTTCATACCTTGGACTGCAAACATGCATTGGCTTATTATTTGCAAAGGACTAAATCACATAGATCGTCTCCCCAATTCTTCATCTCCTTTGATCCTAACAAGTTGAGGCATCCTGTTTCCAAAAGAACACTATCAAACTGGCTGGCTGCATGCATCTCGTTCTGTTACGCTCTGGCTGGGCTGCAACTGGAGAGTCGAGTCATAGCCCATAAAGTTAGAGCTATGGCAACTTCAGTAGCTCTCCTGCATTCTACTCCGATAGAAGAAATCTGCAAAGCTGCCACTTGGTCCTCAGTTCATACATTCACCTCACATTACTGTCTGGAATCTTTTTCCATACGGGATGGGTACTTCAGCCAAACAGTATTACAGAATTTATTTTCCTAAAAGGCCAACACTCCTACCATCTCATTCTGGTCGGCTTGGAGGTCACCCACATGTGAAAATATGCTGCCTGCTTGTTCTAATCTAATCTAATCTTTAATCTTATATACCGGGTCTTTCCCAGAAGGACTCGAACCGGTAAACAACACATAATCTTAAGACCATAGATAAACAATAATAAAGAGAGGAGAATCAGCAAGTGTCAGCATAGAGTTGTCAGAAAGGGATTTCTATCAATTATCAGTGAGATATTTTGTAAATAGATACGTTTTCAGTTTTTCAAAGCAGGTCAACGAAGATCATTCCAAATTTTTACCATAGTGAATGGCAAAGAATGTGAAAGCCTACCTAAAGTTTGAATCCCTTTAATGGCAGGGAACATATAATTTAAATTTATGTATATTCCTTATAGACTGAAAATGATAAGAATTAAAAGAAAGAGGAAATAATGGGGAGAAAATCCCATGTAGACTCTTAAAAATCACATTTGCACACTTAAAACTGGACCCTCCAATAAATCGGAAGCCAGTGCAATGTTCTGGGATAAAGCAGTTACTTACTGTAACAGGTGTTATCCAGGGACAGCAAGCAGATATTCTCACAACCCACCCACCTCCTCTGATTGGCTTCTTAGCTGGCTATCTGAACTGAGGAGATGCGTGCCTATGTCGGGCGGGAAGATACTTGCACATGTGCGGTGCAGTCGGTCGCGAACTTGCTAAAATTTTTAAAGTGCTGATGCACTTGGGACCGTCTGTGCCTGGGCTCTGTGGATGACATCACCCACATGTGAGAATATCTGCCTGCTGTCCCTGGATAACACCTGTTATGGTAAGTAACTGCTTTTTCTACAAAACATTTGCTAGGTTTGAATTCTTTAGGCATTAGGCAACTATGTGATCCTTTGTAATATTATATCTTTAATATTAATATTGAATAGATATTTTTGTCTGCTTGTAATAGACAATTATATAAATTTTCTACAGACTATGATTTATAATGTGTATCCCGATATTTTGGTCATTCTTTAACATCTGTTTGAAACTATTCTGGGACCGGCACTCCTATGCCTCATATATAAGGAAGAGCAATATAAATGCAGAATGCTTTGGAGTAGGTTCAGAAAAAATATTTAGAAATCTCAGGACTCATTATTCACAGTCTCATCAGATCATTTTAATACAGTGGTGCTCACAAAAGGTATGAAAAATGCTCCCTAAATACTATGACTTAAAAAGTATGCAAAATGTTAGATTTCAAAACACAAGCTGCCTATTCTTGTTGTGAAAGTTAAGCAAGAATATCACACTAATTGTTCTCTTAGCCCAGTGCTTTAACACTATGATATAGAAAAAAAATGCTCTTTTTGTATCCAATAGCACATTATTCCTAATTCATATCATCTTTTTCATGTAATGTTATAGCAATGAACAAGAGCTTATCTGATTAGTTGGTGAACATATAATCTTAGAAAACCCAGAAAAGCTGAGCTTAAAATGTAGCCTTACACTATATTTCAGCATTAGTACAATATTCACTCAAAGCCACAGCACAAACAGTCCAATTATGTGCTGTTTGTTATACAACACGGGTTCCAGCTTCATGGTTACAATATGATGCGGAAGGAGGAGGATGCAAAGCATTGAAAACAAAAATAAAGTTAACAATTCAAGAAAATATACTTTAGAAAATAAGCTACACAAAAGATTTCTAACTTCATTAAAAGCATGGCTTACGCAAATCTGATCTTGTAACCAGAAAGTCTTAGGTTATACATCTGGAATCCATGGCTGGAACAACAATTCATAATAATGATTTAATTGCTTTTCTTTTTTCTTAAACATCCAGCATACAATCAACCATCATGCAGAGATCATTTACACTGTAAGTGATAACATACATGTCAGTTTATTACAGAATGAGTTTATATACCCAAACTACTCAAATTTATAACAACATGTTGAAGCTGAACATGGGCCCTAGTAAAAACAATAACCCCCTAGGATAAGTACCATCAATTAAACAAGGTTCTCTAGAGGTACAAATGCTTTACAGGAAAAAAAATAAAATGGAACAATCATATTTAAAAATGTGCAAATTTTCTTTTTCATAATATTCTGTTCTATGTTATTTTAAGCGTTTAACATCTACTTAAAGAGATATTACAGTTTTGTGAGGATGCTCTTAAAGGCAGACATGTCATGACAAATCAGTGGTATGTTTTTGCACTGCTGGTGCTTAGTTTTCATCTACGAGTGTTTAAGATTAGTTCCCGAATTAAAATTTAGGCTATTATAAAATGTATATATGGGTGCTAAAATAAAACCCCGCTATCATACACTTATATTTCCAAACATTTGGTGGGGGGCACATTTTCTGGGCTAGACCAGTGTTTCTCAACTTAGCCATTGGGGAATACCCAGACAATCACGTTTTCAAAATACATACAATATATATGAAAAAGATAAATTTGCATACACAGGAAGCAGTGCATGCAATTCAATCTCCAGCATGTTCATGGTGGATATCCACCAAATGTGCCTGGCTGGGTGTGCCCCAACAACTGGATTTAGAACTAGGCTAGAACACCTTTATTTAGGAATAGTGAGTTTTTATATTCGTCTGTCTTCAGAGGACACCTGTTAGATGTAAGCAACTTTCCATTTTCCAATGACTTGCAGAATATGAATCCTCATCGATGGGAGAAAAATGGTGCACCAATAGGAACAACTTGTTCTTGTCAGTAACAGACCATTTTATTTTTTGTTTTTGTATTTTAAATATAGAAAATCTGAAATAAAAGATGAGTGGAGGGATGTAGTTGTGTTCTTTACCTCAAAGAAGATCCTCAAAACAGACTGGTAAAATCTGATACGTTGGGAGTCCTTCTCCAAAAAAGTAGCTAGCTTTGTGGATCTCAACCATTGAGGTCAAACTCATGCTACTGAAGTTGCTACGGCTCTGAAATATTCCCTTCCAAGATCAGGCCTGCATGTTCATAAATGTGTTTTATCATAGCATTCTCAAGTTTGCTGGGATCAAAAAATGAAAAAAAAATTTCTGAACATTCTAAGAAAAAAAAATATTTTTCTGAATATTCTAAGAACTTTAGTTTATTTTGATAGAAAGATAAAGCCAGCTTACAATCCAATGTATGTAAGGCCATGTTTACTTTCCACAGCGTGAAACCTGGGTAAAAAAAGTGGAAAGAAAACCGACTAGTTAAGATGCAGTTCTAATACTATCTTAGGAAGGAATATAGCATGGATGTTCAGAAGTCAGGCGAAAAAGCACTCGTGCATGCGCAGTGCAGGCAGTCTTGAAGCTATACAAAGCTTAAAGTGCCAGTACACTTTGGCACTGTCCATACCAGGCTCCGTGGAAGACGTCACCCACATGTGAGAATATGATGCTTGCTTGTCCTAGGATAATAGCTTTTTATCCAGAATTGGATGGAAAGCACTTATAGTACTGAGATGAACTCTGATTGAACTAGTTTTAAGACCAGAGTTTGAATGGTGCAGAAGATAGTTCAAAACTTGACTGTAATGGAATATGTTGGATGCAATGAGCTTAGATTACACCAGATTGTGAAATGAGTCCACTTGAAACAATAGCAGTGCTGAGTAGAGGGTTTTCTAGAGGTATCTATGATGGCTGACACTGATGCAGATAATGGGAAGTCATCTATTAGCTGGGTTAGACCAATGGTCCATCTAGCCCAGCAGCCCTTCCTCAGGTCACTAGTACCTGGCAAAAACCAAAAGAGTAGCAACATTCCATGCTGTTGATCCAGGGTAAGCAGTGGCTTCCCCCATGTCTGTCTCAATAACAGACTACGGGCATTTTCCTCCAGGCAATTGTCCAAACCTTTCTTAAAACCAGCTACTCTATCTGCTCTTACCACAACCTCTGGCAACGCATTCCAAAGCTTAATTATTCTCTGACTGAAAAAATATTTCCTCCTACTGGTTTTAAAAGTATTTCCTTGTAACTTCATCAAGTGTCCCCTTGTCTTTATTATTTTTGATGGAGTAAAAAATCAATCTATTTGTACTCATTCCATACCATTCAGGATTTTGTAGACTTCAATCATATTTATTTATTTATTCATTTATTTAGCAGGTCCTTCCAAAGGAGCCCAGAACTGGTTACAAGAGTACATTCATAATATGGTTAGGACAAACTTTGGTGAGAAATACAGACTTTACAGCATTTACAGTATAGACAAAGGGTTTAGATTACAGTATAGACATAACATGCAGACTTAAAATATAGACTCACTGGACATGGGGTGGATTAAGTTCCATCACATTCAGTATAGATATCACATGGAGGTAAAACAGCTATCTTAGCAAGTGGATGCATGTTTGTTGTCAGAGAATGTAGTAGTAATTCAGATTATATTTGCGAATATTAGTGAAATTTCTTTTGGAGTTTTAGGTCATGTTTTTGAGATCTATCCGCAAACAACAAGGAAATCCAACGGTGTCTGCAATTCAAGAAAAGCCATCTGCCATCCCTTCGGCTGTCTCTTTTCCAAGCTGAAGAGCCCTAATCTTTTTAGTTGTTTTTTTTGGGTTTTTTTTTTTTTGGGGGGGGGGGGGTTGTTCACATAGAACATGATGACCTGATTGTCCGTATGGATGAGAAAGATCTGTTGAAGGAGCTCCTTGTTCTTATATATGTTTTCACTCAAAAGAATAGTTAAGTTCTGGAACGTATTGCCAGGATGTGGTAAGAGCGGTTAATGCAGCTGGTTTAAAAAAAGGTTTGGATAAGTTCCTGGAAGAAAAGTCAACAGTCTGCTATTGAGACAGACAATGGGGGGAGCCACCACTTGCTCTGGATCGGTAGCTTAAGATGTTGCTACTATTTGGGTTTTTGCCAGATACTTGTGACTTGGACTGCCACCATGAATGCGGGATGAACTATTCTTATGTTCTTAAGGAGGCGGTCCTGAAATTTATAGAGGGTTCTCTATCGGTTGCAGCTCTAGAAGATTGATATGGAGGGTCTGCTCATGATGATACCACATTCCTTGTGTATGGAGACCATCTAGATGAGTTCCCCAATCTAGCATCAAGGCATCTATGGTTAGAAATTTTTAGTGAGGAAGGGACTGGAAAGGGAAACCCCAGGAAAGATTTTGTGCCACCACTGGAGAGAGTGCTGTAGATCTGAGGTGACAAACTGGAGCAGAGAGGGATCCCATGGTATGGAACATACATAACATAACATTGTGCTTCTTAACCACGTAACCATAAGTTCTACACGGTTTACAAAAGATTATAAACTAAAGACAGTTTAAGAATGACAAAAAGAAATTATTTAACTAGTAGCATAGACAAATTGATAACCTAGCAGCAGTAACCTAGCAGCAATAACAAAGTAAAAAAGAGGCAGCGACAAGATTATAAACTAAAGATAATTTAAGAATGACAGAAAGAAATTATTTAACCAAGTATTTTGAAAAAAGATAAGTTTTCGGTTGAGTTCTGAAATGTTTATAAGAACAGGCTCCTGATCCAAGATGGCGACTGCATAGGTTGGACGTGAGTCTGCTCCTGACAACCTCCTCACACTAGCGAATTTTTTTCTTTCAATTAATCATTTCTTACCGAGGATGCCCAAGCGGAGAGGGAAAAGCGTCGCTGGCGCCTTGCGACAACTCGGGACTCCCATGGCCGGCGGCATCGAGGAGCTTATCCGGCACATGCAGGGCATGTCTGCAGAAACAGGGCTGCCCCCGCCGGAGACGCTGCAGGGGAACGGCGTACAGCAGATCTCCTTGGGGCTTGAGACGACCTTCAACCCTGAAACGCAAGCACCGCCCCCGCATCCTCAAACTGCTTCTCTTTGTGGAGGAGCAGAAGCATAAGACCTTGAACTGCATTAGTGTTTTAGAGCAGATTCCTCAACTAGTGTGATGCTGAAGTTGTGCTCTCTCAAATCCTGGACACTTTTATATTCTATATATTATGTCAATATTTTTAGGAGCTACTAGGACTGATAGAGGGGTTTCCCAGTTCTTAAATAGGGTGTCTTTCCTGACCCTATGTAAAGGTACCTTGATACAGTCAGTTGATGGCGATTTATAGTCAAGAAGTTCAAAAAGCTCTGAACGAGGTTCTTCTTCTGTCTCCATTTTAATGGGAAGAGCTTGATCCATTTGCCTTATAAAGCCAGTAAAGCATGTGTTCTCTGGTGGAGACTTACACCTCTGAGGTGAAGAAGGATCATAAGGTATGTCATACGACCCTTATGACAATTTGGCAGATCCTCAATAGAGTGGATCAGACTCCTCAAAATACTCTCCTAGGTGAATCTGGGAGTATGCGTCGAGAAGGGCATCAACTGTGCATCGAGGAGCAGCAAGGCAGGGATCAATGCTCTGACTCAGGAATAACTCCTCTGCCGATGATGTCGCACATGGAGAATGGGTCTGTCCCAAATAGTAGAACAGATTTTATGTTGCTTATCCTAGGAATACACAGTGGATTTCTCCAAGCCATATCAATGGACCTATGGACTTCTTTTTAGGAAATTATCCAAACCTTTTTTAAACCCTGCTAAGCTAACCAATTTCACCACATTCTACGGCAACAAATTCCAGAGTTTAATTAAACACTGTGGGGAAAAATATTTTCTCCAGTTTGTTTTAATTCTGCTACTTGGTAGCTTCATTGCATGCCCCTTAGACCTAGTATTTTTCAAAAGAGTAAATAAGCAATTCACATCTACCCTTTCCATTTCACTCAGTATTTTATAGACCTCTATCATCTCCCCTGAGTCATCTCTTTGCCAGGCTGAAGAGCCCTAGCCGCTTTAGCCTTTCTTCATAGGGAAGTCATCCCATCCTTTTTATCATTTTTGTCACTTTTCTCTGCATGTTCTGTGGTTAATGTTGTCTTGGTATGGGAGACCTCAATGTCAAGATACACCTGAGTGGAGGCATGAGTTGCAAAGATGAAAAGTGATGTAGAAAATGCATCGATGCTTAACTGGACGACGTTATGCCATGCCTAAGAAGGGGAAGAATGTTTATGCTTCTTAGTGGGTGAGGAATGGAGGAAGATGACCGAGTCTTGCCTTTGAAGAGTCAGATGATCAATGCTATGTGGCATCGATACATGCAATGTCAATACTGATGCTGCTATCGATGCAGCCTGTGCATTGGGTCCTGAATCTACCACCATGCTTGAATTTGATGTCGAATTAAAAAGTCTAAGCAAGGAAAACAGTGGGACAGGATAAAATCTTTCCACCAGAGCCAGCTGGATAAAATCAATATTTAATTTCAGTCCAAAAAAACACACAGTGAATGTAGACCCGACACAGCACTATGTTTTGGCTTATCAATTCAACTGTATATAAAACAGAACATAAATAAAACACTTAAACCATAATCTTTATACACTACTTTCCATTGAGTATAGGATAAATCTGAAAAAAACAAAGAGTATGAAAGAAAAATAACCAACATATTATGCTTCACATCAAGAACAAATTTTATATATATATATATATACATGCCACTTTATTCTACAATTTTATATATATAAAATTGTAGAATAAAGTGGCATGTAGATATAGCGTAGTGTTACATTTAGTGACATCAAAAGAACACAGCAGCAAAACGACTAGGGCTCGAACAGTGAGATAATTATTTGGGTGTTTCATAAAAAAATAGGGGAAGTGGAGGACCTCCGTATATTAATTTTATCCCAGGACAAGCAGGCAGCATATTCTTTACGCATGGGTGACGTCACCGACGGAGCCCACGGTACGGACCTTTTTACTAGAAAGTTCTAGTTGGCCGCACCGCGCGTGCGCGAGTGCCTTCCCGCCCGACGGAGGAGTGCGTGGTCCCCAGTTTCTTCGTTTCCGCGGAGCGAAGAAGACGTGTGTTTTTCAACGTCGTTGAAATCCTCCTTTTGCCTTCCCGCTCGCGTTCTTTTTTTTTTCGGTTTTTTCACCTTCGGGTGCTTTTTTCTTTCAATTCAAAAAAAAAAAAAAAAAAATCCTTTCTTTTTGCTTTATTTTTCGTTCCTGCCCCGGCGGGGCCTGTTGGCACGATCCAGGCCTCGGGGTTTGATTTTGCGGAGGCCGTGTTCCCATTCATGCCCCCGCAGCCCGGTTTTAAGAAGTGCCAGCGGTGTGCACGCCCGATCTCCCTCACTGACCCACACAACTGGTGCTTACAGTGCTTGGGACCGGAACATCGGGCGGATTCCTGCACCCGCTGTGCCACTCTTAAAAAACGCACTTTGAAGAATCGTCAAATCCAACAAAATCTACTTTTCGGCACCGGCCCGTATATTAATTACAGTGGAAATAGATAAAAACAAAATGGTCCATAAAACTAATTATATGCAAGTATTAGATAAAAGAAAAAAGCAATCAAGCATAACTGATTGGACAACATATCTTGATATGATTGCAAAAAAAGGCTAATGACTAAATACACAGGGCATCGGGTGTGTCTTACTAAAAGGCTTCAAACAAATGGCTGAAAACCTGGTGTGAGTTTATACAAACACATCATCACTTATTAATGCCCGCAGAGTGAAACACAAACAGCAAGCAGAAACATAAAAAGAGCACAACAAAATTAGAACGCCTCCACATGACACATGATAAAGGGCTCCTTTTATCAAGCCGCGCTAGCAATTTAACGTGCATAATAGCGCGTGCTAAACCACTGGACGCGCTAGCCGCTACCGCCTCCTCTTGAGCAGGCAGTAGTTTTTGGCCAGCGCGGGGGTTAATGAGCAATGAAAAGTCACACATGTTAACCCCGCTAGCGCGGCTTGATAAAAGGGGTCCAAAGTTTCCGAAGGCCTTTTTTTTAAAAAAACAAAAAAAAGACACTCTAAAAAAGCGTACATAATGTACGCAGATAATATGAGAAACTAAAAAGAGCTACAATCTGAATAAAGGGTAGTACAAAATAAGTTACTAAAAAAACCATTTTTTTTAAACGGAGAAACAAAAGAAAAAGTGCCCAATGAGTTAAAGCACTACAGCAAAAAGCACATAATACGATCGTGCTGATAAAATGTATTCTGCGAACTAAAAACCAAATGAAAATGTATATTATTGTATTTGAAAGCAAAAGGACATTTACAAAAGCTAATACTTTTTGAAAAAGGAAAAGTAATAAAGCAAACTTAACTTTTTTTTTTTTTTTACTTTAAGAGAAAGAGAAAAAATCCCAAAGGGAATAAAAGAAAAAAAAAAAAAATCAAAGTTTTTGCGAGCGGGAAGGCAAAAACGAAACGCAGAATGTTCTAACATGACTTCATAGCTCTGCAGAAAACCGAGAACTGAGGAGACACATGCTTATGTCAGGCGGGAAGGCACTCGTGCATGCGCGGTGTGGTCAGTCGCAAACTTTCTAAAGTTCTTAAAGCAAAAGTGCTTTTGCAGTTGTCCGCATCGGGGCTCCGTGGATAATGTCACACACTTGGGCGAATATGCCTGTCCTAGGATAAATACAGCTACAGAACCAATAAAAGAAAAGAGACGCTATGGAGGGAGATTTAAATAAGGACCTACCTTGGTCACATGATGACAAAACGAAATATGTAGAAAGATTAAAAAAGAGGCATTGCAAAGTAAAGCAAAGCCCACATCGCATCAGTTAAAGGGCTAGTACACCTATATGTCCTTTAAAAGGTTTGGGCATATGAAACCACAATACGGGAAACAATAACTTAAAAGTGCTTTAAAAGACACAGAGCTGTCGGGCTTTGAGTGTCCTCTTTTGCATATGCAGACAGAGATCACATCACATGTCCCAATGGTCAGGACCTGGTCACTGAACACACAAATTATAGGGGTCAGAGCCTGAAACAGTCTGATTACACAGAATACACTTCTTGAAGCCGCTCGGCACCCTCATTTGAAATGCAAGGAAAAATGGCTGAAGTGAATTCAAAAGGCTCAATGGTCTGGGGATCTCAAGTGAAAAGTATACCAAAAACTGTTGACTCTCCCTGGGACGAAAGGTCTTGAAGTGGACCAAAGGCCAAAAAAATAAAAAATGAAGAAAATTTAAACAAATTTGAGGAAAAAACTATAAAACAAGAAAAGTGAAGATTTATTAAGAAAACTATAATAAAATTAAATTGAGAAGACATGAAATGTACTGAATCTAAGTTTGACAAGCTAAGGAGAAACAGAAGACACAGAAAACTAAGAACTCCATAGAAAACTCCATGAAAGAACTGAAGGTCCCAAGAGCAGATGTCGGATGGGAAGGCACCAGAACACGTGCAGTATGGGCACTGCCTAAAGATTTAAAGTGACAGTGCACTTGCAAGTGTCTGTACTGGGTTCTATGGATGACAACACCCATATGTGAAAATATTATGCCTGCTTGTGATGGCAATAATTGTATTAAACAGGATATAAAGGGGGGCCCATAATCCAAAATGTATGAGACACCCCTTGCCTGGGAAACCTGAAAAGACACCAGTATATAAATAAATAAAAGATGAAGCTAAAGGATATAGAAATGCTTCAGAGTTACAGCAAAAAGAATATTGCTTGGTTAGATATTTGACTCAGCTACATCCTGTTCCATTAGCAGAATAGAGGAAGTACCTAAATCCTAGAGCATGTGAATAAGGTCAGTATGCCCTAAATGAACGTTGTTACAAGGTGTGCAGTGCACTGAAATAGAATACCCCTTCTATTGCTTACAGGGACAAAATTAAAACGCATGTGATAACTAAGTCATTATTGTTGCTAGAGAAAATTACTAATGAAATAAGATTGGAAAGAAATCATGTGATCAAAACTAACCAAAAGAACATTACTGGAGTATGCAATTTATTGGACCTTAATGAAGCAATTGTAATTCAACTGAAAGATATACTAACTATTTATGTTTACTAATGAATTAAGTGATGTCTTAAATCTAATAAAAATGGCCAGTCACTTGTAATCCGGTGAGATTCTTGGTTGGTATCCTACCAGTTAGTAAGATGCTAAGAACTCCCAAGGCCTTGAATGTTTAAACTATACTTTTATATCTGTTAATTATTTCCTTGACCTCCTCCAGAGATGGAAGAAAGAGCTGAGGGATATGAAACTTGTCCATGTAGTTATTCAGAGCAAACACTTGTCCTCAGAAAAGACGTGGAGAGGCATAATCAAAAAAACCATCGAAGTCCCTTTTTAGCCTAAGGCCTTAAATGTTGAAAGCAGAAGCAGGGAAAATATCCATAACCAAAAAAAACGTCCTTTTTTGATAATGGCCTGCCTCTACATTCAGCTGTTTAAACGCCCAGACCACCACTACGTCTACACTTATCCTCCCACGACGTCTACACTTATACCCCATAATGAACCAAAAAAACGCCTAAGCCCCAAACGCCCCCCCCCACATTAAAACGATCCGGGCAGGAGGGAGCCCAAGCCCTCTTGCCCCGCCGACTCCCCGACAGCATCGGGGCAAGAGGGAGCCCAAGCCCTCTTGCCCCGCAGCACCCACGGCACCCCCCGACGATATCAGGGCAAGAGGGAACCCGAGCTCTCTTGCCCCGCGGCACCGATGACCCCCCCCCGACAATATCAGGGCAAGAGGAAGCCCAACCCCTCCTGCCCAGGCAGACCCCCTACCCCCCACTACAATATGGGCAGGAGGGATCCCAGGCCCTCCTGCCCTCGACACAATCCCCCCCAACGACCGCCCCCCCCGCCGACCCCATGACCCCCCCCAATACCTTTGAAATGTTGGCTGGACGGACGGGTGCCAAGCCTGCCCATCCGGCAGGCCAGCCGGCTCCAGAATGGGGTCGGATTGGCCCAGGCGGCTGAAACCCAGCCCACAGGTGGATAGGGCATCTCTCCTTCCGCGGGTCAGAGCAGTTTGGGTAGAGGAGTGATGGCATCGCGGTAGGGGAGATGAGGCATCTCTCCTGCAGCGATCATTGCTGTAGGGGGTAGGCAGGTTGCTGGGGCCGCAGAGATGATGGCAGCAGCCACCATCAGCTCAGCGGCCCCTTTTTCGGCACTTAGACCTGTTTTGACTTCGTCTAAGTCAAAAAGGTATAAGTGCCGACTAGGCAACCTGCCTAAGGTTTTGGTTATACCTGTTGCACGCCTAGGTGTAGGTCAGCCCACCTCCCGCCCTTTTCCCTCCTCTAAACACACCTCTTTTCTCTCTGTGCGTTTAGTGGCAGGGGAAAGGCCTAAGCTGGTTTTGGTTATGGTACTTGGTTATGGTACTTTGGTTATGGGTACTTGGACGATCAGGCTTTTTGATCGTCCAATTAGCCATTTAGGACACTTTTTAGACTTTTTTTTTATTATGAACCCCATAATACATGTTTTCT
This sequence comes from Geotrypetes seraphini, assembly GCF_902459505.1. Taxonomy (NCBI): domain Eukaryota; kingdom Metazoa; phylum Chordata; class Amphibia; order Gymnophiona; family Dermophiidae; genus Geotrypetes; species Geotrypetes seraphini. Next base: position 295,328,806 of record NC_047087.1, read on the forward strand.
GGTAATGTAATTAGATGCTTGATGTTCAATGGCTTTACAGTGCAAATTTGTTCTGTCCCAGTGTAAGAAACCCACCCCCCCAAAAAAAATAAAAGACATTTATGTGTAACATATTCATTTTCAAAAGCCCCTCCTCACAAAAGGAAGACACAATTCAGTGTTAGATTTCATAGTTTTATTGTCATTAATAACCTAAATGTCTAGTGAGAGAAAATTATCTTCCCCCTTCCACAAAGCACCATTGCTTGACAGTGGAAAATAAACTGGCATTTGCCAACACTAGAACGTACTGATAAGTTCCATATACTTACCCCTTCATGAAGTTAAACCCATGGGCGCAGACTAGAATGTTTCCATATGCATCTACTTTCAACAGATTTCCATACAGTGTATCAAACACCAGGCCCCTAAGTAAACATATTGATAATAATAAAACAAGTCAGTGCTAAAAGAAACAAATTAAAATTATAAAAATTACATTTCGAGCGCCAAAAAATATTTTACAAATCTTTGAAGCTCATTGGATTTAAGAAAAGATGGTACTCTGTACCTATAGTAATACATGGTGAATTTTTTGATATTCGATCTATAAATACTTTTTTTCCTATTCTTTTTAAAACTTACAATAAGTGTAACAGTAAATACAACATTTTATACTCAATATCACACTTAATATTCTATTAATGTCCATATCAGAATTAATCCCCCCTAATCAATTACATTTTTCAACATGTACATATCTATCATGGACCTCATATCTACATACCAAAATTCATTACCATCTCAAACCCCCCTCCTCCCCCCTCCCGGATGTGCATTTTTAAAGGTAAAAAACAATATTTAAACATTACAATATTTTTGTTAATGGTTCCCAAGTCTCCTGAAATTTCTTGAAATTCTCTTTCTGAGTGGCTAGTGTTCTTTCCATTTTATACATATGACACAAGGAATTCCACCAAAAACTATAGTTAAGCCTCCTCCAATTTTTCCAATTGCTTATAATTTGTTGTATGGCAACTCCTGTCATAATAAGTAATAGCCTGTTGTTCTTAGATGATATTTGGATTTTAGCTCTCATTGATATCATAGGATAATGCCACTGGAATTTCCAACAAACAATTTATTTGGCCCCATATTGATTTCCAAAAAGCCAAAATAAATAGGCAATAGAACAATAAATTATCTAAAATCCCTGCTTCGAGATGACAATGCCAACATTTATTTGACTTATGGAATGTAATCCTAGGACCAAGATATGACTGTTGATCTCAAACGCAATAAAAATTCACTGAGAGGTCTTCCCGGCCATTAAAGATAACAGTATAAAGATGAACTCTTCAGTTTTCTTATATCCAATATAGGTGCATTAGCATCCAAGTATGCTTAGTTGTCTTGGTAAGGAAAAGCAGAAAAACATACAAAAGGAAGATAAATTGTAGTTTCTATGGACTCCATGCTGGGAAGGGGAGTACCGTATTTTCACGCGCGCGTTATACGCGTTTTTACCTACCGCGCATACCCCTCGCGCGTTATATGCGTGAGCGCGGTATACAAAAGTTTTAAAACATAGTTCCCGCCCGACGCCCGATTCACCCCCCCAGCAGGACCGCTCGCACCCCCACCCCGAACGACCGCTCGCACGCGCTCCCACCCGCATCCACGATCGGAGCAAGAGGGAGCCCAAGCCCTCTTGCCCGGCCGACTCCCCGACGTCCGATACATCCCCCCCCCCCCGGCAGGACCACTCGCACCCCCACCCCGAAGGACCGCCGACTTCCCGACAATATCGGGCCAGAAGGGAGCCCAAACCCTCCTGGCCACGGCGACCCCCTAACCCCACCCCGCACTACATTACGGGCAGGAGGGATCCCAGGCCCTCCTGCCCTCGACGCAAACCCCCCTCCCTCCAACGACCGCCCCCCCCAAGAACCTCCGACCGCCCCCCCAGCCGACCCGCGACCCCCCCTGGCGATCCCCACGACCCCCCCACCCCCCTTCCCCGTACCTTTGGTAGTTGGGCCAGAAGGGAGCCCAAACCCTCCTGGCCACGGCGACCCCCTAACCCCCCCCCGCACTACATTACGGGCAGGAGGGATCCCAGGCCCTCCTGCCCTCGACGCAAACCCCCCTCCCCCCCAACGACCGCCCCCCCAAAGAACCTCCGACCGCCCCCCAGCCGACCCGCGATCCCCCTGGCGACCCCCACGACCCCCCCACCCCCTTCCCCGTACCTTTGGTAGTTGGCCGGACAGACGGGAGCCAAACCCGCCTGTCCGGCAGGCAGCCAACGAAGGAATGAGGCCGGATTGGCCCATCCATCCTAAAGCTCCGCCTACTGGTGGGGCCTAAGGCGCGTGGGCCAATCAGAATAGGCCCTGGAGCCTTAGGTCCCACCTGGGGGCGCGGCCTGAGGCACATGGGCCCAACCCGACCATGTGCCTCAGGCCGCGCCCCCAGGTGGGACCTAAGGCTCCAGGGCCTATTCTGATTGGCCCACGCGCCTTAGGCCCCACCAGTAGGCGGAGCTTTAGGATGGATGGGCCAATCCGGCCTCATTCCTTCGTTGGCTGCCTGCCGGACAGGCGGGTTTGGCTCCCGTCTGTCCGGCCAACTACCAAAGGTACGGGGAAGGGGGGTGGGGGGGTCGTGGGGGTCGCCAGGGGGGTCGCGGGTCGGCTGGGGAGGCGGTCGGAGGTTCTTGGGGGGGGCGGTCGTTGGGGGGAGGGGGGTTTGCGTCGAGGGCAGGAGGGCCTGGGATCCCTCCTGCCCGTAATGTAGTGCGGGGTGGGGTTAGGGGGTCGCCGTGGCCAGGAGGGTTTGGGCTCCCTTCTGGCCCAACTACCAAAGGTACGGGGAAGGGGGGGGGGGGGGGTCGCCAGGGGGGTCGCGGGTCGGCTGGGGGGGCGGTCGGAGGTTCTTGGGGGGGGGGCGGTCGTTGGGGGGAGGGGGGTTTGCGTCGAGGGCAGGAGGGCCGGGGATCCCTCCTGCCCGTAATGTAGTGCGGGGTGGGGTTAGGGGGTCGCCGTGGCCAGGAGGATTTGGGCTCCCTCCTGGCCCGATATTGTTGGGGAGTCGGCGGTCCTTCGGGGGGGGGAGGGATGTATCGGACATCGGGGGGGGGCATCAGGCTTTCAGGATGGGGACAGACCTTCAAGGGGGGACAGTGCACGGAAGTCAGGGGGGTGAACGGAGAGTCGGGACAGCGCACGGAAAGTCAGGGCGGGCGAAAGGAGCGTCGGGCAGCATGTGCGGTATACCCGTGGGCGCGGTATACCAAAGTTTTTGTACATATCGTGATTTCTGCGCGCTATACCCGTGTGCGCGTTTTATACGGGTGCGCGTTATTTGCGTGAAAATACGGTAGTCATCCTCTTTTGGATAAAGCCTCATTAAGCTTGATTCCTTGTCCACCACTTTCGCTTTCCAATGAACAGAAGCAGGAAAGCTGCACACAGTGAGTACTGGAGGTGCAGATGCACCTATATCATATAAGGAGGTTAAGTCTACCTGGTGCCCTGTCTGTCCAAATTAGATTGTAAGCTCTTCTGAGCAGGGACCATCTATTGAATATTATATGTACAGCGCTGTATATGTCTTGCAGCACTACAGAAATAATAAATGATGGTAGTAGTAGTAGTAATAGTAGTAGTAGTAGTAGAGAATGACACAGGAACAAAGTTTGCCCCCTTCTCTGCAGGTTCTGTCTCCACCCCGCAGGCTCCATCTCTGTCTCCATCCCTGCCCCGTAGACTCTATTTGCACAAGCCTTGAACACTTATGATTTTGTACAGACAATATTCCATACAACTGTTTATAAATAGACTTTCATTACGATCATTCAGTTGCTTACATTATCTAAGAAGATAATTGGATTGTCTTTCAGACATGGGTATAGAAGAGAACCTACACTGTGTAGTAGTGGATGAACAGGAAAATGAGTGTGCATTAAATGTGCAAATGCTCCTTGATGCTAGCAACGACAGACGAATCTGATGCAACAATCAGATGCTTGAGCATCTGGGCAAATGACGGAAGGATGTTGCAGATGGTAGGAGTCTAATCTTCAAAATTCTTGTTGCCATATCAAAGGCAGATAAGATACAAATGATGTCACTTAACAGTAGTTCATTAAAATCCAAAAGCAGCTTCTGCAGTTTTTTTTTTTATTCACTGAATTCAGTTGCCAATTGTTTAAGAAGTGTTAAGTTTTTATATATTGATTCCAGCATTTTATAGATACTGTTCCTTCTAGTTGGAACAGCCTATTTAAGGCTAGTCTTAAGCTAGACAATGACATGGGGGACAAAGTTTGTCCCCATGGGCTCTTTCCCTGTGCCTGTGTGAACTTATTCAAGGGATTATATCAAATTTGATCATGTTATGATCACTGTTATCAGGCGGCCCCAGCACCATTACCTCCTGCACCAATTCATGCACTCCTTTAAGAAATAGGTCTAGAATTGCTTAGTTTCTTGTTGGTTCCTGAACGAGCTGGTTCATAAAGCAGTCTTTGATTTCATCAAAGAATTTTATCTCCCCAGCATGTTCTGATGGTTACATTTACCCAGCCAATATTGGGGTAGTTGAAATCAAAAGTCCACAGGATGAGATAAATCAATCACAAATACATAACTTTTATCTCCTACTGCTGGGATGGGAACTTTCAAATATGAAATAATAACCTGAGGGGGAGAAAAAGACCTCACAACTAACGAGGTACCCATCAAACAAGCCGAAGCTGCAAAGCGAGTAAGTCCTCAGTTCATCATAGGTCATAAAAAAGCTCTTCCCCCCCCCCCCCCCCGGATTTATCAAATGAAGTCCCATTCAACAGCAGAAAAAACACAAAAAATGTTACTTGACTCTGGAGAATGAAACACCCTGAGCTCTGGGGTTTCCAGACCCCTTGGAGAGCTGGTAATCTAAGGCTGCGGGGGCAGGGCCCTTATGTAATGCTAAGGGTTGTTTCTAGCCCAGGAGGAACCACCATTGTCTTGCCTGTTGCGTCCTCTGCAGGCAGTTTCCCGACTCCACCGACTGTATCCGTCTCAGGAGCTCCTCGATATTCCCAAGAACGGGCACTCTGGTGCACCGTGAGGCGGCAGCCGCGCTCCGGCCTCTACGCTTCGGCATCTTGTAGGTAAGAAATTGGCTTCAAAAAATACGCGGCTCTAGAGCGATGACCTCAGCACATCCAGCCGATCGCCATCTTGGATCCCCTTTTCCCCCACCAGTTTCTAGTTTAAACATAGAAACATAGAAGATGACGGCAGAAAAGGGCTACAGCCCATCAAGTCTGCCCACTCTGCTTACCCACCCCCTGTCTATGCCCTAATGACCCAATTTCCTTATCTTGATCCTCGTAGGGATCTCACATGGGTATCCCATTTATTCTTAAAGTCTGGCACGCTGTCTGCCTCGATCACCTGCACTGGAAGCTTGTTCCAATGATCAACCACTCTCTCTGTGAAGAAATACTTTCTGGTGTCGCCATGAAATTTTCCGCCCCTGAGTTTGAGGGGGTGCCCTCTTGTGGCCGAGGGTCCCTTGAGAAAGAAAATATCATCTTCCACTTCGACACGTCCCGTGAGATACTTAAATGTTTCGATCATGTCTCCCCTCTCCCTACGTTCCTCAAGAGTGTAGAGCTGCAATTTGTTCAGTCTCTCTTCGTACGAGAGACCCTTGAGCCCCAAGATCATCCTGGTGGCCATCCGTTGAACCGATTCAATTCTGCGCACATCTTTACTGTAATGTGGCCTCCAGAATTGCACACAGTACTCCAGATGAGGTCTCACCATGGCCCTGTACAACGGCATTATGACTTCAGGCTTTCGGCTGACGAAACTTCTATTGATACAACCCAATATCTGCCTTGCCTTAGATGAAGCCTTCTCCACTTGATTGGCAGTTTTCATGTCTGCACTGATGATTACTCCTAAATCTCGTTCTGCTGAAGTCCTAGTTAAAGTTTCTCCGTTCAAGAAGTACGTCCTGCATGGATTTCCGCTTCCGAGGTGCATGACCTTACATTTCTTAGCATTGAAGCCTAGCTGCCAGGTTGAGGACCAACTTTCCAATGTAAGCAGGTCCTGCGCCATATAATTCTGTAAACTGCATTTACTTACTATATTACATAGTTTGGCGTCATCGGCGAATAGTGTTATTTTACCTTGAAGCCCTTGAGTCAGATCCCCTATGAATATGTTGAAAAGGAGTGGACCCAGGACCGAGCCCTGCGGCACTCCACTGGTCACCTCCGATGTTTTAGAGAGGGTACCATTAACCACCACCCTCTGAAGTCTGCCACTCAGCCAATCATTGACCCATGCAGCCTCTCCTAACCCCATCGATTCCATCTTGCTTAACAGCCAGCGGTGTGGGACACTGTCAAAAGCTTTACTGAAGTCCAGGTACACGACGTCCAAAGACTCTCCCAAGTCCAACTTTCTTGTTACCCAATCAACGAAGCTGATGAGATTGGATTGGCAGGACCTACCCTTGGTGAATCCATGCTGACTGGGATCCCGAAGATTCCCTTCATTCAAGATCGTATCCAATTTGCTTTTAATTAGTGTTTCCATGAGTTTGCACACTATTGATGTGAGACTCACCGGTCTATAATTCGCAGCCTCTGCCCTGCAACCCTTTTTATGCAGAGGAACGACATTAGCTAATTTCCAGTCCAGGGGAACTTTCCCCTTACTTAGGGAGAGATTGAATAGCTCAGCCAATGGTTTCGCCAGGACATCGCTCAATTCTCTGAGCACTCTTGGGTGCAAATTGTCTGGTCCCATGGCTTTGTTCACCTTGAGTCTTGCCAGTTCACTGTAAACTTCACCTGGTGTGAACTCAAAATTCTGAAACGGGTCTTCTGTGCTTTGTGTTGCCTTCAACTGCGGACCGTGTCCCGGTGCCTCACAGGTGAAGACTGAGCAGAAGTATTCATTCAGTAGTTCGGCTTTATCGGAATCTGCTTCCACGTAACTTCCGTCCTGTCTTCTAAGGCGTACTATCCCGCCTGTGTTCCTTTTTCTGTCACTAATATACCTGAAGAAGGATTTGTCCCCCTTTTTAATGTTTTTTGCCAGAATTTCTTCCACTCGAAGTTTTGCCTCCCTAACTGCCATTTTGACCGCTGTAGACCTGGTCCTATATTCTACTTTTGCCTCTCTTTTCTCCGTGCGCTTGTAGGAGAGAAACGCTTTTTTCTTCTCCTTAATGAGGTGCGAGATCTCCGCGGTGAACCATTGGGGTTTATTGTTTCTTTGTCGTTTATTTACTGATTTTATGAAGCGGCTAGTTGCTTCATGTATGGTTGATTTCAGTGTTAACCACTTAGCTTCTACATCATCGGTCTCCGCTTGGTCCTGCAGCGTCTGATGGACGAAATCTCCCATGCGTGCGAAGTCTGTGCCCCGGAAATTGAGTACCTTTGTTTTCGTGTTTGATCTAGGGAAGCCTTTCCTAAGGTTGAACCATACTATGTTGTGGTCGCCGGAGGCTAGCGTATCTCCTACTGAGACCTCTGAGACGCTTTCCCCGTTGGTGAGTACCAGGTCGAGGATCGCCTGGGCCCTAGTAGGCTCCGTTACCATTTGTTTGAGACGTGCTCCCTTTATGGAGATTAAGAGCCTCCTGCTACCGCTGGTTGTCGCTGAAAATGAGTTCCAGTCTGCATCAGGCATATTGAAGTCCCCTAGCAGTACAGCTTCTCCTTGTAGAGTGATATTCTCTATGTCTTCAATTAATTCTGCGTCCATGTCTTCCAGTTGTCTTGGGGGTCTGTATACCACACCTAGATACAGGCATTTTTCTCTGCCTCTTGCCAGGTTTACCCAGAGGGACTCCCTGGTGTACTTGACATCTGTGATCCTGGTGGTTTTGATGTCCTCTTTAATGTATAGAGCTACCCCCTCTCCTAACCTGCCCTCTTTGTCCTGACGAAGTAGATTGTAGCCCGGTATAGCCATATCCCACCCATGTGAGTCCGTGAACCAAGTTTCAGATATTGCCACCACATCTAGGTCGGCATTCCTTATTTCAGCCTCCAATTCTAGAATTTTGTTACCTAAACTGTGTGCATTGACATACATGGCCCTCCATATCTTGTGTTTGCTAAGTCCCTGTGAGGCGTATCCTACCCGAGTCGGTGTGACTCCCAAAGAACTGTTTGCAATGTGGGTACTTACCTTGGACATGGAAGCGGAGTTTCGACTCACCTCATCAGGATAATTCCTTTCTGCACTAATATGTGAATGGGTACCCTCCCCCTGCTCTATCTCCATTTTAAATGTTAACGACAGCAGCCTGATTTCACTCTAGTTAAGGGAGAGCCCATCTTTACGGAATAGGCTCCCCTTTACCAGAAAGTCACCCAGTTCCTAACAAATCTAAAACCCTCTTCTCTGCACCATCGCCTCATCCATGCATTGAGACTCCGGAGCTCTGCCTATCTCTTGGATCCTGCATGTAGAACAGGAAGAACTTCTGAAAATGCTACCTTCGAGGTTTTGGATTTTAACTTTCTACCTAAGAGCATAAATTTGGCTTCCAGAACCTCCCTACCACATTTCCTTATCATTGGTACTCACATGTACCAAGACAGCAGGTTCCTCCCCAGCACTGTCTAAAATCATATCTAGATGATACCTGAGGTCTGCCAACTTCGCACGGCAGGCAAATGAGTAAGTGATCCTCACGTCTACCAACCACTCATCTATCTTCAAGCCTAATGATCGAATCTTCCACGATAAGGGCCATCCAAACCCTTCCCTCCTGGGCAGAGGCCCCTGGAGACACGTCCTCGATGTGAGAGGGCATTGCATCCCCTCCTGGTGGGCTGGTCCTGGCTACAAGACTGCATCCTACTTCACCAGAGTGATTCTCCCCTTTAAGAAGACTTTGCTCCTCCAAAGCAGCACAGAGGCTGCCAAACAACATCCCTGTAGGTCTCCTCTATGTACCTCTCTGTCTCCCTAAGCTCCTCTAGCCTCAAGAGATCAGATCTGTTCCCTGAGTGCTAGGAGCTCTCTGCACAGAGAACACATAAGAGCTCTCACCAACTGGGAGATACGCATATGACACTCAGTGCAAAAGACTGGATAGCCCCCAGCTTGCTGCTGGATTGTTGCCTGCATTTTAATATTGGTGATTTCTTTGTTAAGTTGCTAGTTATACGTTAGGCTATAGTAATATTTAATTTTTATTATTTTGTAATGCTGTAACTCAGGGGTCTCAAAGTCCCTCCTTGAGGGCTGCAATCCAGTCGGGTTTTCAGGATTTCCCCAATGAATATGCATGAGATCTATGTGCATGCACTGCTTTCAATGCATATTCATTGGGGAAATCCTGAAAACCCGACTGGATTGCGGCCCTCAAGGAGGGACTTTGAGATCCCTGCTATAACTGATAGGTTACCCTTCAAGGATTTCTTGATGCATGTCCTCCCAAAATCATGACAGTTGCCCCACCAGAATTCAAAAAGGAACTATTCGCATGGATAACAACTGCCTTACAAGTGGAACACTAAACAAAAAAATGGGACACATACTAATCACTCCCATCCCTAAAGATCAGAAAACATCTACAGCACTGACATCCAATTTCAGACCCATAGCAAGCATTCCCCTTTTCACAAAGATACAGGAAGGATTGGTCAATCTTCAACTAGTAAACTACCTAGACAAATTTAACATCCTTAGTGAACACCAATCAGGATTCAGGAAAGGATACAACACAGAAACTGTCTTAGCCTCCTTACTGAACCACCTTTATGATCTCTTTAGCAAAGGCAAAATCGCACCGATCCTACAACTAGACCTCAGCAGCACGTTCGACCTGGTAGACCATGAAATCATGCTACTGTGCCTTGATGTAATGGGAATTTCTGGAAAGGTAAAGAAATGGTTCCAAGAATTCCTAACAAACAGATCCTACTGAGTAATCAGCAATGGAAATTACTCCAACCCATGGAAAAACCCGTTGGGCGTGCCTCAAGGCTCCCCCCTATCGCCCACCCTTTTCAATATCTATATCGCCTCCTTAGGTCACCTCCTACAAAAACTAAACTTAAAGCACTACATATACGCAGACGACATATCCATTCTAATCCCTTTAAACGACATCACAAATGAAATTGTAGACAACCTCTCAAACATAATGACAGAAATCGAAAAATGGACCACCAATTTCAAATTGAAACTAAACGCAGAGAAAACAAAAGTCTTTCAGGCAAGCCCTAATGACAAAATTACGAGAACATCGATAAAAATAAAAAATCATGAATACCCAATATCCAAAACCATAAAAATACTCGGTATCACTCTAGATACACACCTAACCATGACTGACCACACAAACTCACTAGTGAAAAAATGTTTCTTCACGCTATGGAAACTAAAGACCATTAAAAAATACTTCGACCCAACATCCTTCAGGTTGCTGGTGCAGGCGCTAATCCTATCCATTCTTGATTACTGCAACATCATCTACCTGGGTATCCCACAAAAAACAGTAAAAACCTGAGATTAGTACAAAACACCGCCGTTCGCCTAATCTTTGGACTAAGAAAAAATGACCACATTAGCCCTTACTATAAAAAACTGCACTGGCTACCAATAGAAGCGTGAATACTATTCAAATTTGCTTGCACCTGTTTCAAACAAGTCTGGGGACTTGCACCTTCATACCTGCAAACTCACTTCATTCTACACAACCCCTCACGAACAACCAGAAACAAAAATATCTTTGTATACCCAAAGATCACAGGCTGTAGATACAAATCATTCTGGATAGAACCTTTAAGTTCCAAGCAAACAGACAGCAAGTCTGGCTGAGAAACTACATGAATGAACCCAATCTGACTTACAGTGCATTCCGAAAATCAATTAAAACCGCCCTATTCGCCAAATTCATTGACTAAAACTGTCCTCTCCCTCACTAGGATTTCCCCCTCTGTAAACGCCTTTTCTTTCTCTTAAGAAGCTCCTTTCATGTATTCTTTACCCATAGAACTCCAATTAGTATGTAAGCTTTTTATTTAGACTTATTGTATTGTATTTAGACTTATTGTATTGTATTAAGACTTATTGTTATTCGCTGAACGTCCAGCCTTCTTTCAATGTGAATCGCCTAGAAGACGCCTGACTAGGGCGGTATAGAAAAATAAAGTTATTATTATTATTATTATTATACTATTTCTTAAGGGCTAATTGCTAACTAATAGAGATTAGCTAATTACTTTTTACTCTTCTGATTGGTCCAAGGGCCTATAAATCAGAGATCAGGCCAGAGTTGGGGTAGGAGGGAGGAAATTAAAGTCTAAACTGAAGCTGCCTATGCCTATTATCTGTGTTTTATACTGATACTATAGCAATTGTAAAATAGCCCTTTGAAATACTAGCCTATTGTGACAGCAAAGCTCCTGTCACAGATAAAAACACTGCTAACCCAGTCCAAAGTATAGCCCTCAAACCTGCAATCCCTAAAATAAAGCCTGTACATCCTGCTAAAAGCCCTAGTTTAGGACAGAAAGAAGGAAAAGAGAAAAGGCAGGCAATGTCACAGCCAGGAATTCAGGCAGGGAGGGCACAGAAACCATAGTCCATCCCCTATTATTCCTTTCCCAGAGCTAGGAAGAAACCTAAGATCAACCCAGTTCTGCAGTCACGTAAGCCTCAAGCAGGAGGACTGCAAATGGATAAATCCTCCTCAGCTGACTCTAACAGGGCAAACAGAACGTAGCACATTGAAAGCAGCCCAATGCTCTCTGCATCAGAAATGTATGATTGCCCCAGGCCAACAAGCAGGGAGAAGAATCAATCCAGCAGCCAGCTAGGTACTGTAAATTCCCAGGGGAGCCTGAGAGGGCAGGGCTAGAGGTTCTTTCAGAGAAGAACCTGGTCAGGAAACTTTCCCAAACACCCAGAGAGAGGGATGGGAGGTGGAGAGTGAAGCAGGGGAATTTATGGAGAGAAAACACCCATTGACACCAGGTGGGGGTGGTGCAGTGAGGCTGAAGCAGAGTTCAGTGTGCCAGAGGAATGTATGGAAACCTAATTTATAAGTTATAAGCTGCATCATTCCTCCTTCTAAAGTAAGGACTGCACAGAGAAGCCTGTGCTTAATTATTGCCATAGAAGCTGAGGGCAGCTGAGACTGTCCGTATGAACCAGCTTAAACGCCATATTAGCAAGTAAGATCCCTAGATAACAGAAGCTCTAGGACTATGGCAGCATTTGGGAGGGCCTGGATACAAAGGGCGGCTTGCTTCCACACAGCCTGCAGAGTAGGGCTGTGAAAGTCCTAGGAGGGACAAAAGTGCTAATAATAAGCTGAAAAAAGAAGGGTTTTTTTACTATTGCTTGGAGAAGTGCTGCGTGCCTCAGAAAGGCCTGAGCAGTGCTGGCCAGGATTGTGGCTTATAATAGTCAGCAGCCCCAAGAAGGGCAATTTAGGACCCTGAGGGATTAAGAGAGTCCTCTTTTTGATTTTTTCTTTTGCTTAGAAAGTGGTGACAAGGACTATCCAGTCTCTGAACTAGATTACATATAACAGACCCTGGAAGTCTGTTAACGTGAACTGTGTGACTAGAGATTGTGAATGAGAATTCTTTTGAGTTTGATAATCTTTCTTTTTCCTTATAATAAACCCGGTGAAGTTTAGTTGGAAAGAAATCCAGTGTCCGGGTTTTCCTTACACCAGCCATATAAAAGGCGCACTGAAAATCTTACCTATGGTCCGAGCCTGGGTTTCCCACCTGCTTGGGGCCTAGCCCGGCCACACTATGTACACTAAACAGAGACTTCATATGCTAAGGAAAAAGAAAACTATCCCTAAAACTCCCTTGCTAAGTGAGCATAGTACTTTAAATAAGTCCCTGAGCTTATCTATTTAGCTTTAGGATTCCCTTGTCCCACATTTGTAAGCAATTTCCCAGCAAAGTCTTACCAGAGAAGATTTCTCTTTCTCTGGAAGTCTTCTCATAGCACCTCTTCTAAGGCTTCCATAAGCTCTGCATGAGGCTCCTCCTCAGACTCCATGCTGATAGGGAGTGCTTGAACCATTTGCCATAAAATTGGTGAAAGATAAACTTTCAGGAGAAGATCTGCGACATGGAGAAGGATCAGATGGTATCCCATAAGATTTGTCTGCAGAGAGCTCAGGGAAGTCATCACTAGAGCATGGTGTCAGATCAGAATCAGATTCCTCAACATAAGCTCTTCTGGAAGACTGTGAAGTAGGGCATCGAGTGGAGTGTTGAGAAGAATATTGAGAATGCATCGAGAAGAATATTGAGAATGCATCGAGAAGGATGCGTGCTATGCTCCTCAAAGGACGATGCATGCATCAAGTGTCTTCAAGATGTCAATGCTCGACATCAAGGGCTTCTGGAGCGGTGCATGGAGTGACACTGGGATACATCCTTAGAATGGACCGAGGCTGGTAAAGTAGATGTAGGAGCCTGTGCAGATTGTGATTGCAGTAGCCCAGCAAGCCCTTATTGGAGCAATGCTCGAAGCTGTTCCTGGAGAGAAGATGTTGGTCCCAATATTTGCAAGGGTATGAAAGGTGCAGGTTGTACTGGATGCTGAGGCATGTCTATGAGGGGACATCAATGGTGAATGGTTGTCCATGTGTCAACACTAGGACTGCATCAAGAATGTGAATGCCTGAAAGGATGCCAATGCATATCTTGTTGGGGGTGGAGTTTGTGCTTCTTAGCTTTATTACGAGGCTCACTTGATGGAGGTAGCACAGACAATGAAGATGTTGAGTCCCTGCACTGCATCGTTTACACAGGCAGTGTCGATGCTGGAGTAGATCAAGGTTGAACATCGGAGTCAGAGTCCCAAGCCATGCTCAATGTCCCCAAAGAAGTACTGGAGAGCTTCTCAAACTGAAGTTGCTGGGCCTTAAGCGACCTCTTCTACATGCAAGAGCAGAGGGTGCATGAAATGTATTGATCAGGACCAAGGCACTGGACATGCCAGTTGTGCGGATCAGTGTCTGAAATGGTCCTATTATATCAATTGCACCACTTGAAGCCGCTAGGTGCTTTGGACATCAAAGAGA